>NC_085844.1:74212940-74547940 GCF_035594765.1 Anolis carolinensis
TTTCTTTTTCTGAGAAGACCGAGGCAAAGAAGGTATTGAGCAGTTCTGCCTTTTCCCTGTCCCCTGTCGCCATCACCCCATCTTCTCCTTGCAATGGCCCTATCGCCTCCTTTTTCTTCCTTTTTCTACCAACGTAAGCAAAAAAGCCTTTTTTTGTTGTTTTTTATGTCCCTGGCAAGCCTGAGCTCATTTTGCGCTTTAGCCTTGCGAACCTTTTCCCTACAGGTGTTGGCTATACGTTTGAATTCTTCTTTGGTGATTTCTCCCCTTTTCCACTTCTTGTGCATGTCACTTTTGAGCTTTAGCTCAGTTAGAAGTTCTTTGGACATCCATTCTGGCTTCTTTGCACTTGTCTTATTTTTCTTCTTTGTTGGCACTGTTTGCATTTGCGCCGTGAGTATTTCACTTTTGAAAAACTCCCATCCATCCTTAACTCCCTTGTTTTTTAATATCGGCGTCCATGGAATGCCGCTCAGTAATTCCTTCATTTTTTGGAAGTCAGCTCTCTTAAAGTCCAGAAAGCGTGTTTGACTTGTCTTAGTTTCAGCATTCCTTTGTATTGCAAACTGCAGGAGCACATGGTCACTTGCCCCTAAGGATCCAACCACTTCAACTGTATTGATCAGGTCTTCCACATTTGTTAAGATTAGATCAAGAGTTGCTGATCCCCTTGTTGCCTCTTCTACCTTCTGGACCATAAAACTATCTGCAAGGCAAGTGAGGAATTTGTTGGACTTTGTACTCTTGGCTGAGTTTGTTTTCCAGCAGATATCGGGATAATTGAAATCGCCCATGACTACTATATCTCTTCTTTGTGCCTGTTTGGTCAGCTGTTGACAGAAGGCTTCATCAAGTCCTTCATCCTGACTCGGAGGTCTGTAGTAGACACCCACGACAAGATCTTTTTGAGTCCCGGTTCCCTTGATTCTTATCCAGATGCTTTCAAGCTGGTTTCCCGGATTACAGTCTTGCATTTCTTCTGCAACGTAACTGTTTTTGACATATAAAGCTACTCCCCCTCCTCTCCCCTTTGTTCTATTTCTGTGAAAGAGGTTATAGCCCTCAATGGTTAAATTCCAGTGATGGGAGTCATCCCACCAGGTTTCAGTGATGCCTATGACATCGTATGTGTGGTGCTGTGCTAGGAGTTGGAGTTCGTCTTGCTTATTTCCCATGCTCTGAGCATTAGTGTAAAGACATGTAAGCCCCTGTGACCTCCTCTCGAACTGTTTATTTGGGATTATTGTGCTCTCTGTACTTGGTCCTTGCTGTGTTTGTGCAGCCCTCCGTTTAGCCTTTCGGCAGTTCCCTGTGGTCGTGGGTAATATATTGTTCGCCAGGCTGTTGTTCCCCTCCCCCAATGGATCTAGTTTAAAGTGCGCCTGATGAGGTTTGTGAGTCTGTGTGCAAAAAGATGTTTTCCTACTTGTGTGAGATGCACCCCATCGCTTGCCAGTAGTCCATCCTCTTGGAAGAGTAGACCATGGTCAAGGAAGCCAAAATGCTCCTCTTGACACCATTTTCTGAGCCAGTTATTGACCTGTACTATTTTTCCGGCCCTTGTAGAGCCGTGTCCTACAACAGGGAGGAGGGATGAAAAGATCACATGTACATTATACAGTTTTAGCTTTGTTCCCAGAGCTCGAAAATCATTTGTGATCTTTTGAAAAGTATGCCTAGCGGTGTCATTGGTACCTACATGTATCAACATAAGGTGGGGAGGGTGATGGGGCTTTAGGAGCCTGCTGAGCCTCTGAGTGATATGGTGTATTTTTGCCCCCGGGAGGCAGCATGTTTCTCGAGCCATCCCATCCGGTCTGGAAATGATGGCTTCCGTTCCTCTAAGGAGGGAGTCACCTACTACCAAGACCTGTTTCCTTTGAAGATTGACAGGGTCCCTTTTGTGCAAGACAGTGTGTATGTCCCCTGAAGAGTGTTCCTGTTGAAGTGAATCATGTAGGTGTAAAGTGTTGTCCTCCTCCTCAACATCCCCAGTGCATTCATCAATGACAATCCATTGAGATACATCCGAGAGCCCATTACTCTCCCAAGGATCTTCCTGTTGCTCCTGGTCTATGATTGGGGATGGAGCATTTGCATGATTACATAAGTGTGACTGTGGTGATGCACTGTCTCCGTCAGGGCTATCCCCTGCGCATTGATCCAGGGTGGTCCACTGAGTGGTATCTAAGAAACTGTGGTCCTCCACAAGATGTGTTTCCTGATTGTATGTTAATGATGTAAGAATTTCAAATCTGTTGTGTAAATGCAGCTGAGCAGAGGAGTTCTGCGGAGGCTGCCTGGTCCTGCGTCTCCTTCTATGGGTGACCTCCTTCCAAGCCTGAGGGTTGTCTACCTTTGAGTTGATCTCCCCATAAGGTTCCTGATCATGGTCTTGGTGGTGTTGGTGTGATGCAGGCTGCTGATCTACAGCAGCGTGTTGTGCAGTGTCCAAGAAGAGCTCGAGTGCCTGAATGTCCTTAAGGGTCTTAATACGGTGCTCGAGCTGTTGGATCCTCTGCTCCATCAGAGTCATCTGTTTGCATTTGGAGCAGATGTAGTTGTCTAGTTTTTGTGTGAAAAAGTGGAACATGCCACAGCTGGTGCATGTGATGGGAATGTTTTGCTTTTGTTGCATCTCTTGGTGAGCGTGGTGGCCAAGTGGGATCTTTGTACAGTTAAGTAATATGCACGCACTTTATGTGCAAACTGCAACAAACCACCTCTTTGTGTATTTGTTTATGTTGCTTTGTTTCCTGTATGTACTGCAAAGGATAGTTAGTAAAGGTGCCTGAAGGCGCGCGCGACACTGGCAAATAAAGCTTTCCCAGAAACTCAATTAACAGGGGACAATGCCTGCTGTCAATCAACTTAACTTAACCACCAAAACCTTGACTTTCCTGTGCTGCCTGGTCAAAAGAGAGAGAGTGTGAGAGAGTAAGAGAGGATGGATTGCCCCTTTCAAAAACTCCCAGGACTGCAATTTGTCTTTTATGCAAATAGCAAGACTTCACTGTTTTTCAAAATCTTGTTTTTCAAAATCTTGTTTTTCAAAACCAGAAACAGACTTCCAGACACTTGCAACTATTTATTTATTTTTACCTTCACTTTCCAAAGGCCTAAGACTGGCTCCTGCTTTAAAGTCTGCTCATTCAAAAAAAAAAAAAAAAAAAAGCCAGAACTTAACCATCGACTTGATCCAGCATTCAAACCACTGCACCACACGGGCTCTCTCTCATTGGCAATAATTGTCATAAATTGCACAACACCCTTTCCCTTAAAAGGTAAAGGTTTTCCCCTGACATTAAGTCCAGTCGTATCCAACTCTGGGGGTTGGTGCTCATGTCCATTTCTAAGCTGAAGAGCCAGCATTGCCTGTAGACACCTCCAAGGGCATGTGGTCGGCATGACTTCATGGAGCACCATTACCTTCCCGCCAGAGTGGTACCTATTGATCTACTCACATTTGCATGTTTTCAAACTGCTAGGTTAGCAGAATCTGGGGCTAACAGTGGGAGCTCACCCCGCTCCCTGGATTAAAAATGCCAATCTTTCGGTCAGCAAGTTCAGCAGCTCAGCGGTTTAACCCGTTGTGCCACCGAGAGCTCCCCCTTTCCCTTAGGGCTATCATATACTAATGTTATAATGAACTGAAAATATATAAGCTCCAAACCAGTTGTGAATCAACTTTACGCTAATACTCAATCAACTTTTTACACTAATACTTACTAACTTCAGGTCCTTGGAGGAAAGTTTCGTAAACCACTGATTGTATTCCAGGGCAGCAACTATTGGTATTAAGTCCCTATGGAAGGAAAAAAAAACAACATATTGAACAAAGAATGCAGAGTAAATCTTGACAAAGGAAACCAAATGAACTAAAAGAACAAAACGTGAGGAATGACCAGTTTTGGAGTACCTGTTGCAAATGTTCCTTCACTGGAACAAAATTTTCACTGTTTGGTCATATTATTGGCATATTACATGTTTGTTCCTTAATGTTTTTTCTGTGTCTGTAGTTTTTATTGTTTTATTTTCCTAAGCATCCATACCAGAAATATGAGGCAATTTTGCTTTTGTAAACATATAGCTCTCTAACAAAAGGGAACTTGTAATGGACACCCCCTCCCCCTTTAATTTGTCAAGCTTAGTATTTCATATTCACTAATAACTGAGCACCATCCTAGAAGTTATTTCAACTGGTGAATTCTTTTTTAATCAGGTATCACATTTAATTGCCACATAATTAAGTATTAAAGGGTTTTAGGCAGCAAGATGATTTAACATAATTCTGTAACTGAATGAACCCAGAGAGCATATTTAGTCTCTCTTCCAGGGTTGTTTTAAGCTGTAAAAATCCTAGTGACCTGTAAGAAAGCTCTGGAGATCTAATTGCAAAGGAGATTTGACAAATGAAAACCTAGAGTGATATGTTAACCTCTTCAACTTGATATTCTTATCAGTTCCTCCATTAAATGAGGCACATTGTTAAATTCTTGCACAATAATGACCGAGATAGCACTTTAAATACTACCACAGCATTTGGTATGGTGAATAATCTAGACCAGTAGTTCTCAAAGTGTGCTCCGTGGAATGCTTGAGCCTCCTTCGGGAGAGATAAAGCTGGGTATAAATAAATATAATGATAATAGTAATTATACTGACGGGCTCCGCACTTCCCTCCTCCTCCTCCCACTTCTCCTCTCCTTTCCCTCCAGCTTTCCCTTAATTATGGTTTGTGTGCATAAGGTACGCAGAAAATGGAGTACAATTCTCCAAAGTCAATAGGAACCAGGATCAGAACATCTAAATAGGGCCATTACAACTCCTGACAGATGGCTGGATGGCCATCTGTCAGGAGTGCTTTGATTGTGTGTTCCTGCCTAGCAGGGGGTTGGACTGGATGGCCCTTGGGATCACTTCAAATTCTATGATTCTGTGGGGTGAAAAATAAATATTTCATGTGATCCTGCAGGTAATTCCAATAAGATTTTCTTTCTATGTATGCATGCTTGAAGAACAACGCTTTAGGATATGTATATATAAAACATACTCTTTCAATAGTCCCTTTTAAAGATCATTATGGAACAGGGATAACGGAGGGAGGAGGCAGTCTGAGAAATAGCAGCTCAAACAGCCCTAGCATTTGCAGAAATGATTATTCTTCACATAATGTTGAGACGGTTAATCCGGAGTATATGTCAGTGGAGACCAAGGAACCTCTAAAATATATAATAACACCTGTATTCAATATTACATTTGTGTTGTGGAGGGTTTGATTATTGCATCATGATTTCACTAAGGTTGCAATTAAATGCAGAAAATATCACATTTGCTCCTGATAGTCTGCAATGTGTAAGGTATACTTATAACAATACACTGCAATATATATATATATATATATATAAAAATTAAACCATGTGTGTCATTTCAAGGGGCAAGCATTAATTTTGTAAACCACTAAAAATAATAACAATAATGGATTTCCATGTATTGCAGCCTGCTAGTTTGAATAAATACAAAATCGTTGGAGTAAGAAGCATTTTTCTATGCAGCCGCAAGGTCACTTGTGACAAATGCCTACGAAGTAGGCAATTTTTTAAAAACCTTAGACTTAATAGGTAGTTAATAAGTAACTTGGGGAACTCGGTGTAAACTACACTTTTAACAGACCTTCCAAAACGTGTTTGCAATTAGTACTTAGAACTGTTTCTTTCCACATGTCAATAGATTGCAATATAGCCTCAATAAGTTGCACAATGACCCTATATTACAGCGTTATTATGAAATATAACCCCCTAAAACAAAGATGGGAATCATGCAACTCTCCCACCTCCATTTGGCTGGAGTGCACAGGCCACGCTGGCTACCCTAGGGCTTTTAGGATTTCCAGTTCAGCAACATCTGAAAGGCATATGATGTCCATCTCTAATCTAGAACAATACTATGTTAGGTACTTAGGGGCATTTTGAGAATTGTCCTATGGAACTGAAGTTCAGCAACTTCTAGAGGATTTCACAATTTCGCTTAGATACTTCACTGGTTCCTGGGCTTTGACGAAGCAATTTTCTGACAATATTGTAAACATGATTCTGTGTGGTTTCTAACTCAAATCTTAGGCTTTTTTATTTCCACAATGCAATTTCTATTTGGAACCCCCAGTGGTACAATGGATTAAACCCTTGTGCCAGCAGGACTGCTGACCAAAAGGTCGGCGGTTTGAATCTGAGAAGCGGGGTGAGCTCCCATCTGTCAGTTCCAGTTCTCCATGCGAGGACATGAGAGAAGCCTCCCTCAGGATGGTAAAACATCAAATATCTGGGCATCCCCTGGGCAACATCCTTGCAGATGGCAAGTTCTTTCACACCAGAAGCGACTTGCAGTTTCTCAAGTCGCTCCTGACACACAATTTTTTATTTAAATACAGAAAATTCATAGGAATTTTAGAATTACATATAACAAATATAGAAGAAACCCTTAGGTCACAATTCAAACGAAGAATCAGGACACAAATTGGCATGAATACTTTATACATATCACACAATAAGTCTTTAAAGCTCCCTAAGGTATGAATGACTGCTGTAAGAAAGTTCAGTCCTTCCTTAATATGTATGTGATAGATCTCATTCAGTAAGTGCAAAAAAGCACTATACCAGATGTCATATCAGATCAATGTAGCAGAAGATACAGTTATCCTAGCTGTCATCAGTCAAGAAACTGATGCTTTCACATTTCAAATAACACTAAAACAAGGAATAGTTTTCCAAATGTACAGAATATCAAATACTATGAAAGGAGGACCAAATTACAACTGGAGACAAAAAACAAAACAAAAAAAAAACCCAAAGCAGTCTGTCACATTGCTTTAACATACTTGTGATCCAAAGCAGTTTACACAATATCTTACTGCTTACCTGTGGTCAAGATGGCTGAAGTCTTGTAAATTCAATTCCCTCGTATCTTGAGTCAGATAAATGGTATCTACATCCTGATTGGGGAAAAAAGAACACTGAAATATCTTTTAAAGGTGAACTTCATTTTGCAAGACAAATTCCTGAGATGACAGAAAAGAGAGGTTGTTTGGCTTTGCGTCGGTGTTGTTTTGCTTTGTCCCTCTGTCTTTGCACAACAAACTGAAAATGGCCGCAACCATGAGATTTCGGTACTTACCCACTGAACTTCTTCTCTGTATGGAAAACCAAGCCAATCACAAACACAGGCATACATTTGAGAAAAACCTCCTAGAAACAAACAAACAAGAAGTAACACAAACCATTTATTTCTCTGGGGAGTAAGTTCTGAAAGCTGATGCACATATGTTAAAGGCACAGTCTGTTTTCATTTCCTCTGAATGCATACACTATGCTGCAGGCACAATGTGAAGCTAACTATGCCTGAACCACATTGTCTGTAATATATACAGAAGGCTACCATGAAACATAAAAATAGCATCTTCCCACAAGAGGCAAAATGGCACTCTGCTCTAACTGCACCTTAGAGCTAATTATATCTTAACCAAGCAGCAAAAACAGCTACCATAAATAGAATCAAAGCCTCCCAGTAAAGGGTGATTCCACAAAATATACATTTTTGTCTGAAAAAAATACACACACTCACCACATGGTCCTAACTCTGCCACGGTTTGGCTGTCCCACAAAGTTTGGAGATTAGTCAGCCGTTCTGGTGGTTCCATAATTACTTTTTTCATTATTCTCCTGGATGCATATGAATGAGGCACATTTTAGAAAAGTTACAATTCTAGAACTTGTCCAACTTTAATATTTTATACTGAATAATAAAGTAGGATGAATATAAAATGGATGATAAGGAAGTTTCTTGGTTTTGGGAAATATGGATATATGCCATATACTTATTTTAAAGATGTGGTCAATAAAGTTCATAATAAAAAAGGAAGATATTGTCATGGTTTTCAAAGGAAAACAGTGACTGGGTGAAGAAGCAATAACAGGAAAGGGAATCAGAACTGGAATGCTGACAAAAAATGCACAGGGCTTGGATGATGTTAAGAAATATTTTAAATTAACAAAACAAATATAGGGAAGACAGACTGAAGTCTAGATGTTCTTTGAAATAAAAAAGTAGAGACCAGAGTTTCTAAGTCACTGTTCTCAATAACTAAATTCATTATTGAATTTATGAAACATTAACCATATAAAATTACTATGCAATCAATGTAACTTTGCCAAGAGCAGATAAAAGATATCACTGTCAGACCTATCTTCTACACTAGTCCTACACATCAGTCCAGTTCAAACAATATGTCCACACTATGATTTGATAGGAATCAACAGTCTTCTCTATGGTCCTACCTTCCATTTCCTGGTTCACAATAACATCCAAAGTAAAGTCATAAAGCAATTTTAAACAATGACTTCTAATGGATGTTTAAGTCAGCTTTCTATACTATCCCCAAAGGTATAAATGCAAAAGATATAATGTACATATACATTCTCAAACATATCTCTAGAGAATGGGAGAAATTCCCACATACAGATACGATAAGCTACAATTTTCTCACTGAGTACCTACACTGGAGAAACACCAGGGAATATCCTCCGAAGGCATGTTCCAATGTGTGCCAGTACTTCATGCACATCTTCAGATGAAGACAACTTCATGGAAATGTTGCATTTTTCAGTTTCTACAATCAGCTGCAAAAAAAGTTTAGATAATATAATGTAGCTTATTTTTCCCTAAATACCACTTCAGCAATCTTCAGTAATATTATTCTAAAACAAATATTCAGGTAAGAATCTGAGTTCAATCGCAGCAGAAAATGTGTCCATCTGCTAAGCTTCCTGCACTTTAGCATCACTGTGACAATACAGATGGTACTAGTTAGATTAAAAAGTAAGTTTTAAAAAGTAATTTATTACAGTTATAATTTCCATCTATTTGTCCCACCTGTAAACAGGCATTTACTTTCCAATTTTCATAGCTTGGGAAGTTAGTTTTAAAAAGTAATTTGCTATGGTTATAATTCCAAGTCACTCCCCTCCACTCCTCATATAGATGTTTTACTTTTCAACAGATGTACATGGTTTTCTGCTAAATAACTAAGGCAAAATGCAGACAGAATGGCACACCATCAACATAATGACCAAACTAATTATTTTACAAAGAAAGCAATTCTAACTGCCTCTGTGTGACTGCCTCTGGGTTGTGGCAAGATACTAGGTGCTTCATCGGAACAGGGAAAAAACTCCACATCCTTTGCCAACAATCCATCTTGGCTTCCAGTATAGTCTGTGGAAAGACTTACCCAAATTGGATTTATGACACATCGGAGAGCATCATGACTAAGGAAGTCAGGGAGAAAAGTCTATGTATTGAAAGGATAGAGGTGGTGTGGGAACCTGAAACCTTGGCCCAATTGACAAATATGTTTGAATATTATCCCTGAACAATATACAAGAGAAACACCTGCTAAAAATGTACAGTACAGCAAGGCAGTAAAGGAACTTCTGCATGTAATCTCTGCATGTAAAGGGCTGGATGTCTGCTTCTTCACATACATTTTGCACATAGAATATACATTTTGCACATAAAATTTCATATTTCATTTAGCTGAAAATAAATGAAATTACACTGAAATGGAACTCAATTTTATTTATGCATTATTTTTTACACCACTGCAACAACAATCAATTCGTTTTGGTTTTCCAAAGTTACAGAACACATTGGTTTTTAACTTTCAATGGGAGGTCCTTCTCTCAATTTTGCATCTTAAAAATGAGCTATAAATAAAAATGACCTACAATCCAAATACTGCTCACACTGTAAACACATTTCTTTCACACTTCATTTATGCTACTGAAATGAAGACCTACTATATCCAAATACTGCTCACATTTCTTCCTTCAATTTTGCTACACAAAGGAAGGTTGTGTATGTTGGGGGGGGGGGGAGGCACCCAAAAACCTAACTAGAATATTAGTATATCCTACATTTCTAGAAAAGACTACAAGAGTATTCAATCCTTTTAATAACCCAAATATTCACCTGTCCAGGTTTATTGCATGTGATTCCTTGAATTTCCAAGTAGCTGAAAGTTAGTTCTAGCTGCAATTCAAACAGAACAAAAATGACTTCTATTTGTACCAAAACACAGAACCAAATATTCGTTAAGGAAAGATTAAGCAGTTGTGAACAGTCAGAAAACATTTCTTTTGTTATTAAAAAAAACTGTTAAAACAGTTTCCATAATCGTACAATCTACAATTCAAGACACTGAGGGAAATTGAAGGAGAGAGTAATAGAGATGGGGTAATCAAGGTAGAATGGGTATTTCAGTTACACATACTTTAACATAGCTACAGAAGATATGGTTTATGGACTAAATGAAGTCTTCATGGAAAAATTGAAGGAAACAAGATGTGGCATGACTTCACTGGCCTGTCTATCGAGTAAGGTTCTATAGCTAATGGCTCTATAGCTAACTCTCAAGAGCTCTTATCCTGTACATCTCAATTACCACACAAGTTCAAAACATGACACATTATTTATAGGTTAGATTTAACAGCACATTCACATCAATCAAGTTATCCTGTATGGTTCATCTGTTTTTTCTCTCGTCAGCTAAGGGAAAAGAGTGAAAAGATTTGGTTCTTTTCAGATTTTTCAAGTCCCAAATGTAATTTTTAAACTTTTTATTTTATTTGTTTACTTTATTCGTATCCTGCCCTTTTCTCAACATATAGAGATTATATTGATGATACACTTATATGTCCCAGGATAGCACACTCAATTGGCATGTTCACTATAACTCGGAATTTGGTAACATTACTGTACTACAATTGAGACTGTGACTAAAGCACCACTTCTGTTTTATTTTGTCAGTCATTCTAAACTTGTTTGCACAAAAGTAACAACAGAGACATCTGCTAACATTATGTGAACAAAAGTCTATCAACAATTTTCACCAGATTCAAATTCATCTGCAAGTAGCACAAGGAATGTTCCAGAAGCATTCTCTCCTGATGTCTTGCCCACATCTATAGCAGGCCTCCTCTGAGGATGCCTGCCACAGATGTGGGTGAAATGTCAGGAGAGAATGCTTCTGGAACATGGCCATACATCCCAGAAAACTCACAGCAACCCAGTGATTCCGGCCATGAAAGCCTTCAACAGCACAAGGAATCCTTGCTCTGTCAAAACCGTCTTTCCAGTTGTCATAAGAATCAAAGTATTTTGTGAATTATGCTGTTACAAAAGGTGTTTAAGTTGCAACTGTTGCCTCTAGAGAAAACAGAAGATACTATTCCATTGAGAATACAATAAATCTCAAAATAATCTTGTTCCTGGGTGTGACTTTTTAAAACATAAAATGTATTCCTGGAGAGAGAGATACTATAGATAGGTTCCTACTGCACTACCCAATAGGAAGGAAGGAAGGAAGGAAGGAAGGAGTGTAACTTGTTTCCAAAGACTTTTTATCCAAAACTACAATATGGTCAGGTGAAGCTTGGAGATCTCACAAAGCCTTCTACCAAAATGCATTTACGGATAGTTGTTTTCCACACCAGCCTTCCCTTTTATTTTAAATTCCAGCCCAGTAAGCTTTTTTATCATAGCTGATGAGGCAGACTTATCAGATTTCCCTCTTTCTTTGTTTTGGTATTGATTGATATATGCCAGTAAGAGATGGTGGACATGGCTACTGTTGTTTACTATGCTTCTTGTAGACAGGTACACACAAAGAGACAGGAAGTTCAGCTCAAGCTAGAGGTTCCCAGGCAGAACACTTATCTGCGTATTTGTAGCCTTCCGGCATGGTTTTTGATCATTTTCCAGCAGAATTGACTAAGGAGGACCTAGCAATTCCTAGAGAGATGTTCTCTCATGTAAATTAATAGTGTTTGCTTTATTCATGGTTTTTCCAGCTTTGCAAGGTCCTCTAACCCCAGTGAATGAGGAAGATAGACTTGGATATACATCCTTCAATCATTTAATTGTGAGAAAAAGTCACCTTTCAAAACCCACAGCGGATATTGTATTTCCACTTTCTCTCAAAAATCTAATTTTTCTAAATGTAAATTCAGCAGATATAAATTAAGATTGCAAATGGATTTTAATTAATAACACTAACAATATTAAAATGTGTATTAACAATGTTGAATAGTAACTCTACTAAATCCAGAATACGAATGGAACATACAATTCCTTCTTTAGAATGAAAATTCCTGACTAATTTGCTATACGAACTCACCTTGTTTATTCGTGTTTGTTGCCATCATGAAATGGGAGGCGGGCGAACGTATTTTGGGAGGGAGAGGCTGATAACACCGATCTACCATTCCTCTTCTCTTCCGTGCAACACAATACTCATCAATCAATAACCATTTCTATTTGGCACCAAATACTGAGAATAGATTCAACGAAATGAACACAGTCCTACTGCACATTGCAACATGGGACTGGAAGACTTCTAACACATTTTCTAACAGGGCTTTTCCGTCACTGCCCACCACTGTAAATGCTGATCTCTCACAGAAGCCTCGTTACCTCTTGCAAAACCCTACGATTCCAAGGAACATGGTTTGAAAAACCTTGTTTTTAATGTGTTGATGTAAATGCTTCAAACAAACTTCTAATGAAACAAATAAATGGATTCCAGGCAAATCAAGATTCCTTGTAATCCAAATGACTAAACTGAGACTGCCATACTCTGGACATATCATGAAAATACATGACTCACTAGAAAGCAATTGGAAAAGAGGAAGGCTACATTACAGATGGATTGATTCAATTAGGGAAGCCACAGCCTTAAATCTGCAAGACCTGAGCAGGGCTGCTGAAGACAGGGTTACTTGGAGAGCTCTAATTCATGGAGTCACCATGAATAAAAATCAACTTGATGGCAATCAAAAACAATTAGAAACAATTTAAAATCACATATATATTAAACAGCAAACAGTAAAGCAGCACTGCACAAATATTTAAAGCCCTATTCCCTAGTCAGTTCCAAAGCAAAGGAGCAGCCAACAAGATTTATGACAGAATGTTAAAATTGGCTTCTGGACACAACTGAAAGTAATTCCATATTCAAAAGAAAACTTTTCCTTATATAAATTGGGTCCAGGCATAACATTTAAAAGAAAGCATGACTAAATAAGAATGAATGCTAAGTATTTCTTTCAGAATGTACACTAACTTTTCTCAGATACGGGTCATCTATCAGAATTCACAACCATGACAATAAATAGTAAGCCTGCCCTAAAATAAGTGAACCATACAATTAGGTTTGGGCGCAGTTATGAAAAATTAGTCTTACCTTGGTAGGAATACGAGAGGTTAACAGAAAGGCCCGGCATGATGTTAGCACCTACAAAATAAAGAACAAGAGCTGAAATCAATTATTTTGCTTTTAAGAAAATCAAACCTCAAAGACCTTTTACACAGAACTGTCTTTATCTATAAACTGTGAATATCAGCACATTATTGAATCCACTGGCAATATAGGACACGTTTGCTAAGAAATACATCCCACAGCATTCAGTGGGATTTTATTCACATGTGAACACAGTATTGAGTTTTTCTTTTCATCAGATGGCTGCATAAGAAATATCATTCTAGCTTATGTATAGTGAGTGGTTTGAGAAAGTACTTACCAAACCACTAAGCAAAACAAATATCTACATTTAACTAGACATCAGTAGGAACAGATGGTTGCCACAGGTCCCACCTGCATGAACTACTGTATACAAATTATTCCCATCTTGTTCAGAATTTTTTAATTTCTATTCCCTATTTGATCCCACTTTTAGGCATAACAAATAATAAAGAATGTCACATCACATCTTATTTCATTAAATATTCCTATGAAAATGTGGACGAGGGGGTAAGATTATACTTAAGCCAGTTAACAGACACATTTGATAAAGCTACTTTTTCGTTATCAACCTTCATGGAGAATTAGATTTCCCTGAGTCCCTAAGATCCTTAAACATTTGCTGAATCTCTCAATTGCACAATATATACTGTAACATCCAAATTGTATGTGTATGAAAAATGATATCTACAATGTCTGCAAGAAAGTGACATTCATTACATTCTTTAGGACTATTGATCTTGGTAAAAATATTGGTGTGCTATCATGTCCTAATTTTAAAAAATGTATGTCACCCACAAGAACTAGCCATATTATAAACCCAGTTCATGTATTATTCAGGTACAGGTGGACTAACACATTAAATCGGATGTGCACACATGCCTTTGAACCCAACCCTGTCATTGTACACAATTATTACCTTCAGCTGCAACATCCCTCTATGCACTGAGTACTGAATCTTATGCATCATTAATGCTACCATGCTAAAAATGAAACCCATTTTGCTGTTCTACAACAATTTGGTTTCTTGCCAGTAGAGGGAATAAGCCCTACAAATGTTAAGAGAGAGCAAACAGCCTACACTCCTTGTTCCATTTCTTTTCATTGCAAAACCTACAAGGCATGAGCTCCAACAGTCAGCAATATAAGTTATTATAGCACAGCTTCAAACTACTTTAATTAATTTTCAACAAGAAATACGGTCCTTCAGGGTGTTACTGGAAAAACATATCATGGAGTGATTTAACCTACAAGCACACGCATTCATAGGATGATCCCTCGGATTATTCCGCTGTCACAAGGCTGCATAAACTGCTGACTCTGGAACTGCTCCCAGATAGCTCTATCAACATCAACACATAGCCTTTCATAGAAATATTTAACTTGATGGTCCAATGAAAATACCCATTTTGTACTGTTGTTAAGCTATGGATAATGCACATTTTTGAGAGTTCATGGCAAACCACTAAGGAACCTTTGTAGTACTAATTATATTTTGCTTCAAAATGTTTTTGCATGGCCATTAAAATGTCATGTGTCAATTTATGTTTACTGTTTTCTGTTTCATAACTCTTAGTGTATTCATGGGCCATAGCAAAATCCATAATTTTGGCCCTCAAACCTGTCCTTGATTTGAGGTTAATTTATATATATGAGTAATATGTGGTAGGTAATAGAAGAACAGCAAGAGCCCCCAGTGGCGCAGTGGGTTAAACCACTGAGCTTCTGAATTTCCTGAACGAAAGGTTGATGGTTCGAATCCGGGAGCAGGGTGAGCTCCCGCTGTTAGTCCCAGCTTCTGCCAACCTAGCAGTTCGAAAACATGCAAATGTGAGTAGATCAATAGGTACCACTCCGGTGGGAAGGTAATGTCACTCCATGCAGTCATGCCGGTTCCTTGGGAGATGTCTATGGACAACGGAGGCTCTTTGGCTTAGAAATGGAGATGAGCACCAACTTCCAGAGTTGGACATGTCTAGATTTAATGTCAAGGGAAAACCTTTAGCTTTACTTTTAATAAAAGAATAGATATTATTTATGGAGGCAACGCCACCCCCACCCCCCACGGTGAGCTGAAAATATGACTATCAGAAGAATTTTAAGGATTTGGATTAGCTATGGAGAAAGCTGATTGGTACTTTTTGGTGGACTACATTAATCCTTGAAGAGAATTTTAAACCCAAGTTTTGAATCTTGTTTTCAAATCCCTAGCTAAAATTTAGCATGCCAATGTCAATGCAAACTTACCAAATTGTAGAAGGATGAGCGAATTCATGAAAGAAATGGAAGGCAGTATGTGATTCTGTTCCTAATTCTTTAACTATGAGAGTGTTACGTTTTTATTAGCTCTTTCTTGGTTAGATTAAGTAAATCCAAAACACCTAAGATTTCTAATGAATGCATCAACTACTCATTAAGAACAAACACAAGGATGACTTTCCATATTGCTCCCAGCAGCTTCCCTGTATCTCCCTAATTCAGACTTGTGCCATTTAACATCACACCACCACATCTATTTAAATGATTTGAATTTGTTCTCAATTCTATTATTTACCTGCAATAACGGTAAAACTGTCAATGCTGAAATGACTGGAAACTGTGTCATATCTAAGCAGTATTCATATTGTATGAATACTGCAGTAATGTGCAATATTTGATCAAGTGAAATTAAAACAAAAAGTAGGCTTACTGGATATAGATATTATGACCAGGATTCTAAGCAGTTATTCAATTATCTAGAATTTAAATTAATAGGTTTTTGATTGATTTTAACTTCATTTCTGTAATTTATTTATTTTAAAAAAAGAGAGAATGGCATTCATGCAGGAATGTGCTTCGTCTCAGGAGTATTTAGAAGGTTACTTGGAAGGTATCTTGTTCTGCAACTTGCATACATAATGGCATGTTTTATTGATGCCTACATTTCAAATGATGAGAAATGTCAGGAGACTGCTAAAAGTTACGTAACACCACAAAATAAAATTTCAAACTGCATTTCCAATTTAATACCAACAGTGGATTTTCAAAACAAACTCTTCTGTATAATTAAATGTTGCCTCAGAGGTCCAGCCACCCCTGGCCACTGCTGCAGCCAAGTAACCAAAAAGGCCAGAAATGAGACCATGATGGGAATTTGGTGTTTCTTCTAGCATCTCCTGGGATGGATTAAGCTCTTGCCTTTCATTTCTCCACTCAGACAAAAGAGATGGTTTCTTTTTTTAAAATAAGAGTTAAGTTGCAATATTCACGCTGACCTGGTATACCCAGTAAACTCATATTGGCACATGGATAAATAAGCCACTTGCAAATGCACTGAAATAGAGGCATTGGGGTGTAACAGTGAGATCAGCCTCCCTAAACATAATGCTCTACAGATATTTTGAACAGACAGCTTGAAAGCAGTAGATGTGAAACTGATTTGAGATTGTTAGTAGAACGGTTAAACAGGAGTCAGCAGAATGCATGGTGAACAAAAAAGCTAGTGCAATTCTGGACTGCATCAACAAAATAATAATGTCCCACAAGGGAAGCATATACTACTTGCGTCAGACCTCATCTAAAATGCTGTGTTCAGTTATGGGAACAACAGTTCAAGAAGGATATTGACAAACTGAATTGTGTTCAGAGAATGGTGAGCCAAGATGATCAAAGGTCTGGATTACTTTCATGTTGTGTGGCAGGGGTTGCAGTCACTTCTAGCTCTAAAATATTTCACACAATACTTGAATAGCTACCAGAAGTGTCCAGAAGAGGATTAGACAAATTCCATGCAACCTACAAGTATTCGCAGTGATGGCTACATACAAATATCACCCAACCAAGAAGGAACAAATGTCTGAATGCCAACTATAGGAAAGGGATGCTGCTGTCATGACCCATTTTTGGCACCTGGTTGGCCTCTCTGAGACTCAGTAGGTTGGACTGGACACACTACTGATCTCATGCAGGTGAATTCTTCTGATGAAAATTAAAGCTTCAGAGAGTACAACTGAGCTATTCAAAGCCTATTTTATCATGCCTTTTTCTTTAAAAAATGTACAGTTACATCTTAGCTTTACATCAGTAAACTCAAGGTGGTATAAGTCATTCTTATCCTCTTACAAAATGACGCTGTAAATTCATCTTTTCCTTCCAGTTCAACATACCATCAGTCTGAAAGGATCAAGATAATCCATTGAGTTTAATGACATTGGAGACTTGAAGCTGAATCTACAAAGTCCCAGACCAACACTCTTAAGTACTACACCATACTGGCTCTCCATATCTGCTGCCTTCTTCCCTAGTTAATCTCTTCCTAGAAACAGAATGCTGAATTTGTATATAATGCACTATTAAAACCAATTTCATGAACTGTTTCAGTTTAGATCAAATCTTCAAAATAAACTGTATACTAATCATGATGTGCTGGACACTTAAAATCTTTAATTAACATGAAAATTAAATGCATAATTCCTTTATAACAACTGCATTCCTGTTATGAAGGAAATACTAAGAGAATGACTTCTAAGAACAATAAATGCTACTTCAATACAGCATAATGTATTAAAGTAATCAGCCACAGCAGAAAAAGAATACATTTACTCAAGTTAATAGATACTCTTAACCTTTCTGAAGATGGTAGTGCTATAAAACTGTAAAAAGACAGGAAAACAGATTTTACTGCAATAACACGGCTAGATTAAATATCTCCTCAAAATGCCACCTTATTTTCTCTTCAACTATAGACTTTATTTTTGTTTCAAATTCAGCACTGGAGTACCTGAACAGTTTGCAATGTATCACTTTACAGGAGTATAACCAAAAACAATAATACCTAGCATAACCTTGGACAACACTATCACTCTGCTATTTATTTTACCCATATGTTTTTTTTTTACAGTTTGTTGAATGATTCACAAAGAAGAATTCTCTACAATAAGCACACCTTTGCATTCTAAAACATTATACCTCATTCTGTTGTTTCTATTTGACACCCTCTTTGTGGACAGAAATAGTTTTGTTCCTCACTTGCATCTATCTATCTATCTATCTATCTATCTATCTATCTATCTATCTATCTATCTATCTATCTATCTATCTCATAACTGAGCTGGTGTCTGCCCATTTCCCCTTGGCACATGGCCAAGATGCACTACACTAAGGCTTTGTCTAGACTACGGATTTGCCTTCATATCAGCTGCCAGGGCAATTGTACTGGTTTGCATCTTCAGTATGAAAATATGTGGATGCTGCTGGCATGGGCAATGACCTGCACCTAATCACCTACTATAAAATTATAGAACTTGTCAGCTAGCAAATGATTTCTTTTTCCTGAATGTGTCTGGGTTCAGGACAAATAATACCGAGATGCAAACAGTGCAAGATGTATTGGCCACCCCAGATCTAAAAAGTGACTGCTTTGAAAGAATTCTGTTTCAAGACATTTACAGAGTGACTACTTATTGTTATTTATCATAGTGTTTGAATAGTAATGCATGGCCTCAATTAGTGAAGTAGATGCGTTCATAGGCTTTATTTTTGTAACAGGAAATTTCGTGTCAGAGGCAGAAATAATACGGAAAGAATAGAGATAGGTACCTATATCATGAAAATGAATGGCAGTTCGATGTGCTTGAGCGAAGAATTTTATCCAAGACAGATAATATGCACATGTATCTGGAAAGCCTGGCACTACTAAAAAAATTGCAAAACTTTTGGAGTAAACCTAAATGATTCTTCCAAAATGCATCAAGGGATTATTTCCTTTTAGATCTATTTAAAAAAACAACAACATGACAGGCATGTAGCTGGGGGGGGGGGGGCTTGAGAAGGGGGCAAATTCTCAGGGTGGTCTAACTGGAGATCAAGCAAGAATTCGAGAAACATACTCCAAAGCAAGATATTTTAATTGTGCAAGTCATCGACTGAACCTTGCATTGAGTGATAAATATTCAAACTCTTCTGTCAGAAATTGTCTTAGAACAATAAAAGAAATAACAAATTTCTTCAGAATCAGTTCAAGTGCTACCAATATTTTGAAGATTAATATTAGCGTTCATGTGCCAGAAACAAAGACAAAAGACTGACACGTTTATGTGAGACTCGTTTCATTGAGAGGCACGACAGTGTATTGACATTCGTTGAACTATTTAAGCCAATTGTAGTTGCCTTAAAAGAAATCTCAGAGAAACCATGGAAAATATCTTCTTCGGCTTCAAACTTTTTGACTGCAAATGAAAAAAGTTATTTCATTGTTAGCCTGTTTGTTTGTGAACAACTCTTCAGCCTTACTTTGCCCCTATCAATTTGATGCTAGAATAACTGACAAGGAAGGCTTATCTGCTTTCCCATTTTATCTCTGGGCCCATCTAAACAGGCCACAGAGCTGATGGTACATTGTATAGCCAGTTGCTGAGCCAACACAGCAGCAGACAGGTGTCTGCACTGTGCAGCACTGAGTCAGCCCAGTGATAGGAAGGGGTCTGCATGGTCCAGTGGAACCGAACTCGGGAGAAAGAGGGGAAAAAGAGGTATCATCTTCCTTTTCCCTTCCTTGTCTCATCTCTGGTGTTCTGGTCAGCATCAGTACATGTGACAAACAACAACCACCACCAATTTCATGTCTGGTCATCAGCTTTAAGCCAAGGACATGATGGTGATGGTAAGTGTAATCCCCTGTTCCTGGGCCACCTGAGTCTGGAAAAAGTGGGATTGCCATACAACCAGCTGCAGCCAATTCCAAATATGAACTGGTCCAACTGTTTACACATGCCCCAAGTGTGGGTGAGCTTTGGCACTTTGGAAAGCTTTGGGGCATCCCCCAAGTTTGGGTAATGTAGGGCATGGCATTAAGGCAAATTAGCTTTGTGTGTCCTATGGAAGCCACAAAGTCTATTCACTTCCTCCCCCAATTCATTTGACTCATGTAAATGGGTCTTCTGTTTTACTGCTCATGTATGCTTAGTATGGTATTCTTTTAGCAGCCACTATTTTAATTCACACGTGGTATGCAGGCACATATATCTACAGAAGAACTAGCAAATAAAATTATGTTTTCTCCTAGCTCAAGTTTTTTATTGCATACACAGTGCAAACCAACACAAAAGGCTGTTTCTCCAGCTCTTCTTCACCATCCTCCCAATGCTGATGAAGAGAAAAAGAGGGTGAAACTTAATGGGCAGAAAAAGTTTTGGTAAAAAGGAGTTTCTTTGTCAGAAGCTTTCTAAATGTATACCTGTACTGTTGTCACAAAGCTAACATTATGTGGCCTATTGCTGCCTTTTAGGGAAAATAATTAAGTAGGGTTAATTTAAAAATGGCATAAAACTTCAAAAACGCCAGTGAAAATGCACTTTAGCTCTGGTAACATTTTAAAAAATAATCATAATAGCTGGAATTCTGTCAGTGATATGCATGAATATCACTGTGGCTTATACATGTGTATGTCTGGTTTTGGATGGAACAAAAAATGTTATTGTATGGCCCTTTGTACAATGTTCATGGGGTCCATTCATCCTAATGTCCATGAAGGCGGCTAAATGTGGTCTTCTTCCATATTAAAAAGTCATAGGATGCTCCAGAACTCACTCGTACTTTCTGGCAGTGTGAACAGTTAGGCCAATTCATATTCAGAACTGGCAGAAACAGTTCACATGATCATCCAGAGGTGGGAAGCCTTGGGGCAGGAGTTGACACTCACCTCCCCTGTCTTATATTCGGCTTGTAGTGACCACCTAGCATGAAACTGCTGATGGACATAGCTTGTTGCGTCTACTGGCACTGGCCAGAGCACCAGAATGACTGGAGAAGGGAGAGGGGAAAGGAGGGAGCAAGTTCCTTTCCTGATAAAGGTGACAGTCCACAATGCCCAACTGGGTTCAGTACTGCTGGGCCACGAGGACTCCATTCAGCCACTGGACCATCTCAGTGCAAGGCAGTGGAAGTACCGCACTCCAGATCAGCTCCAAGAAATGTAGCCTATGTAGATGGGCTAAGGACAATGAAAAGGACCAAAAATTAGGCAGATTATTGAGTTTCCCCTATCCCTTTTCATCTGAAGAAGCACTTGCAATGGAATATGAAGCCCAAACTTGCACACAGCTTATTGTTCTGTTCAAAGGTGAACATTCACAGAAGACCTAAACAAGTATGCTTCATTTGCCTTTTTGCAATACAAATGAGAAAGCAACTGTGCATATTACTTACAGTAATGGCTATAGCAGGATTCTAAGTATGACAGGAGTCACAGTATGGCTATAGCAGGATTCCAAAACCAATAATAATGTGGATATTTCCGATTTTGCATTTGTATTTTAAAACAAGGGCTGGTGTCCTGTTCAGTAGTTATGAGATCATAAGCAGCACTTACAATTCATTAATTTGGGGATGCATGCTTATGGTCATTAATGACTGAACATAATTCTCCAAACCTATATTTTAAGTAGCCAGCCAGCACTCCACCAAAATGGTTTCTGATGCATTGCAGAATGGAGCACTACACACATTCAGTCATGCGTCAAAATGAGAGAAGTAGTTACAGCAGGATCGCAAGGGTCTTTTTACCTGCTTTTTCCAACAAGCTCTATGACCAGGAGAGGATCACAGGCACCATGCCCCAGTCCCCTGATCTGCAATGCCTGGGAAACCTTTTGGATGAGGCACTTACTGGCTGAAAAGGTATGTTTTTGGAGAGTGACATAATCAGCCATGGATCCAGAATAGCTTAGTAGTTTGAGGTTCGGGCAACTCTGGAAATTGAGAGAAATCAAATACTCCCAGTCCCAGAAAACCCTTCAACTGAAACATGTCTTGAAGGTATGCAACAAAGCATTGAGAGACTCAATGAAAATATAGCACCATTATGTCTGACGATACAGAATCTTATAATCATAGCATCACAGAGTTGAAAGAGACCACAAGAGCCATCCAGTCCAACTTCCTGTCATATAAGAACACCCAATCAAAGCACTTATGACAGATGGCCATCTAGTATTTTTAAAAACTTATAGAGAAGAAAACTCCACCACACTCCAAGGCAACATATTCCATGGTCAAACAGCTCTTACCGTGAGGAAATTTTTCCTAATGTTTAGGTGGAATCTCTTTTCTTGCAATTTGGATCCATTGTTCCGTGTCCTGGTCTCTACAGCAGCAGAAAACAAGTTTGTTCCCCCCTGAACATGACGTCCTTTCACATAATGAAACATGGCTATTATGTCTCCTCTCAACCTTCTCCTCCAAACTAGACATACCTAGCTCCCTAAGCCACTCCTCATAGGGCTTGGCTTCCAGACCTTTTACCATTTCAGTCACACATACCAGCATGTTAATATCTTTCTTGAATTGTGGTGCCCAGAACTAGACAGAATTCCAGATGAGGTCTGACCAATGCAGAATAGAGTGGTATTATTACTTTCCTTGATCTAGACACTATATTTCTTTTGGCTTTTTTAGCTACTGCATCTTGACCTGATATAAAACGAAAAGTTAAAAATTGAAATCTTAATCCCTTTTCCTAAAATGGGAGGAAGTCAAGTATATTTAATTCATGTTCTAAGAGATAATTGTAAAGCAGTTTTTCTTTTTCTCCTCCTTTGGTCCTGGGCAACTTCTCAATCTCTGAGCAAGTGACAGCTTTGCTAGCAGGTAAGATTGGAAAGAACCTTGTGCATGCAATTCTGTTTCTGCACAAAAAGGGAGTTTGGCAATAAGTTTTGCTTGGTCAGTGCTTTTCCTCATTCCTTATTTCTCTCTGATTTGGGATGTCAGTTTCAATATTTTAAAAAATACACCTTCACCTCCTGAACGACAGACTTGCTGACTTCAAACTTTATGTTGGAAGAATACATTGAGTATGAGGGTCTCTTAAAAATAACAGTAACATTTAAATGGAAAGTGAATAATTGATAAAGAAAGAATTTAAAACTTTTTTCTCTCATGCTATCTACTTTTATCATCAATAATGTATAAAATAGGTTTTTTTTAAAAAAAATCTAGTTCTTGACATTCATATTGGCTGATATGCTAAGAAAACATATAGTTAACATTTTTCAAAAACATTTTTAGATTGAATGCCTTCTCGTTATTCCCACTTATTTTAACATTTACAAATGAATATCCCTTTCCCTAGATATATCTTGATAAAATGGTTTCTATTCTATTAAGAACATGTGTAGTGACATCCTTAACAACATTGTTAATTTATCAGTTTCTATTATTTCCCACATCTTCACTGTCTAGTCTTCTACAGTTGGTGTTTCTGTCTTTTTCCATTGTTGAGCATATAGGATTCTAACTACTGCTAACATATATCACCGTATTCTCTTATGCTCCTTTTTATTTGATTATCTAAAAGTCCAAGTAGTATGAGGTTTAGCTTGAAGTTGATTCTTGTGCTAAGAATTTCTGGGTTTACACCATGAATTTGTTTCCAGATTCCCTGGCCTTTTTATAAGTAAGGGACCCTTCATGTTTCCAACATTTATTATCTGCCCCTTTATGCATTTTTATATTTTAAGGGAGGTGGGTTTAAATGCAATCAATACATCATTTTATAGAAATTCTCTTTAGGATTATTTGATAATGTACATTTTAGATCCTTCTGCCACATTTTAAAAGGAAACTATATTTCCAAAAAAATTAGCATCTACACCAGTGGTGGCTCTCCAGATGTTTTGGCCTTCAGCTCCCAGGAATCCTAACCCCTGGTAAACTGGCTGGGATTTCTGGGAGTTGTTGGACAAAATATCCGGGGACTCACAGGTTGAGAACCACTTATCTACATGGATCTAATATATTTCATGAATATTTTCTCCTTTGTAACATATATGCATGCAGACCAAAAAAGATAAAGTATTATGGGTAGCTGAATACAAATACACATTCATAACAAAACAAAGTGTGCATACAATCAAGAAGTGTACGAATACATTGGCAGACAAGATTCACAACAACTGCAGAATGAAAAGACAACCATTAAACCAGGAGAATTGACCCCATGAATTTTTAAAAAGGTCTCAGTGAGCAGAAAGAATGAGATTGGTGTGCGCGTGCACACAAAACCTAACAGGTATGGCATCAAGTGAGCCAATTGGCGCTAAGGGATGATAATCTGTGACCAAGATACCAGAATCAAATAAAAAGGCCAAATGCCTTGACTTAGTGATCGCCTATCCCCCTACGAACCTGCACGATCTCTTCGTTCGTCGGGGGAGGCCCTCCTCTCGCTCCCACCTCCGTCACAAGTGCGGTTGGTGGGGACGAGAGAGAGGGCCTTCTCCATGGTGGCCCCCCGGCTCTGGAACTCGCTCCCCAGGGAAATCAGGAAAGCCCCCACCCTGGTAGCATTCAGAAAGAGCTTGAAAACCTGGCTCTTTACTCAGGCCTTTATGGGGATTGCTCATCCCCATAGCAATCTGTATCTGTGACCATTCCTGTACCGGTTTGCACTTTTTACCTATGTCAACTTGATAAAGACACAGAGTCTATTCCCATCCCAATTTGCACTTCCAAGAATTTGCAGCACTTTATCAGTCACCTCGTGTTTACAATATTTATATGGTGCACCTTACCCAGTCTACTTTTACAACCTCTCTGTTTTAATCCATGTTCTTATTAGTTCTTGTCATTTGTTTTTAATGGCTAATGTTTAAATTTTTATAATTGTGCATGTCTTTTGTCTATTGTTGTGTTTTATATTGCTATTGTTTTTATTCAGGCTTGGCCCCATGTAAGCCGCCCTGAGTCCCCTTTGGGGAGATAGAGGCGGGGTATAAAAATAAATTATTATTATTATTATTATTATTATTATTATTATTATTATTATTATTATTATTCAGGAACAAGCAACAGATAGGGGAGAAAGTTGACTTTTTATTTATTTATTGGCTGAATATATATCCAGTCTTTCTCACAGAATATAATTCTAGGTAGAAGTCAGCAATTTATAGCAGACTTGAAAATGGACTAGTAGGAAGCTAGTATCACTGAAAAAAAAGAATAGTCATAATATTTTCAAATTGTTTAGTCTAGCCAGATTGGAGACCGCAGTCAAGAAATCAGAATAAGACTAGGACTTGTAAGGGCAGCGATGGAGGAATTAGACAAAATCCTCAAGTGTTGAGATATATCACTGAATAATAAAGTTAGGATAGTGCATGCTATTGTATTCCCCATTTCTATGTACGGTTGTGAAAGGTGGACAGTGAAAAAAGCTGATAGGAAGAAAATCAATTAATTTGAGATGTGGTGTTGGGGAAGAATTCTGTGGATACTGTGAGCTGAGAAATGACAATTAAATGGGTCCTAAAACAAATCAAGCCTAAGTTTTTCCTAGAAACCAAGATGACTAAACTGAGACTGCCGTTCGTTGCCCATATCATGAGAAGACTCATTAGAAAATATGGTAACACTTAGTAAAGCAGAATGCAGTAGAAAAGGAGGAAGAACACAATTTCAGATGGAAAGACTAAATCAAGGACTCTTGAATCTGGAAAATCTGAGCAAGGCTGTTGATGATTCAGTAACTTGGAAGTCTCTCATTCATGGGGTTACTACAACGCAAAGTTGACTTGAAGGCAGTTATCAGTCAGTGCAGATTCTGAATAATGTTTAAGGATAACCTCCCATTACTACACATTACAATAGTCTACATGGGAGATTATCTATGCAATTGTGTCTAAGCTATACTCACCCAGGAAATGTCACAGCAGGTACCTCAAGTCAAACAGAGTCTAATGATAAAGCTGATTGGTAAACAACAGCCCTCATCATGAGAACCTGATTCTTTAAGGCACTGGTTCTCAACCTGGGGGTCCCCAGATGTTTTTGGCCTTCAACTCCCAGAAATCCCAACAGCTGGTAAACTGGCTGGGATTTCTGGGAGTTGTAGACCAAAATCATCTGGGGACCCTAGGTTTAAGGGAAGTGTGACCTCATATAGAACAGTCTGAACTATGAGTATTTTCTTTTTTACAGCAGTATCTATAGCATAATTCCCTCCAGAAATGTGTGGGATAGTTAAGAACAGAAGATAAAGATTTAATCACTGTTTACAGACAACAATAGTTTGATGTCCTGGCTGTAAAACAGGCTTCCATAGACCAGGGAACTAGTCTATAACTGGTTTACATCATGTAATATCAAGGGAAATTATCCTGTGCTGAGACAAGCTGCAATTCGGAGAGCACCACTCCCTAATTAATTTTACATCCTTCTTGCTGATCCCATGACATTAAAATAACTTGTTTACAATCAGACTTGTCCTATTTAAAATCTTGGATTAAGCAATATAAACAAGTTTTGTAATGGAATGTCATGGGATCAACAAATATGTGGAATTAAGAGAAGACAGGGCTGTCTTTAAGGGTTTTCTCTAAAGTTTCTGTTATATTGTCATTTAAATTTAAGTTTGATGCTTGCATTAGGTCACATATCCTATCAGCATGAAACAGAACAATGCCATTCATACTTTACCTCCTTCATCACTCTTTAAGGCTGCTTTATGCTTGGGAGAAAAAAATACTTTTCTGAAAATCCTACTTCTTATAACCTACCAAAAACTCTTCACTTGCTTTCCCTTCCCTTGTCCTTTTAAAGCTCATCTCAGTTTCAAACTGCATTATATAGCTGTGTACACAGGGACCTAGGGATTTAACTGCTTAATTCATATAGCTGATTATACTTCATCTCCTTTACTTCCTTCAGCTCCATTGTGAGTGTGTGAAGTAAAATGTATGTGTTGTTATAGTGCTAAAGTGCTCCATGGCAGTCAAATTATTTCTATTCAAGCCAGTACAGAATTCACAAGGCATCAAAGGAGACAAACTGTTCCTTTAGAAGCCTTTCGGACAAGCTTTCTGAAAGTGCAAAGGCAAGAAAAAGTTTGCTTGGCCTTTATTGGCAACTGATGGTCCGCTAGTATCAAAGGCAAAAATGAAGTCTTTATTTTAAAACACACATAAACATCTGGAAAAATGGAAAAAAACTTACCCTGACAATTTCAATAAAATCAATAGTTCATTTCATCACATTTTATACACAAGAAGAATGAGCTTCTGAGCATCTTCCACAGTTTGTTGAAAGGCCAGTAGCTAAAAAAGGTCAAGACAGGAGAGGGAGCTCTTCTCACAGTATTCACTCCAGGGAGAACAAGAGCTGCCTTTTTACCTTGTCCTCTCTTTAAGACAAGACATCTACCACACAATTTTCATTTAGCCTTTGTCCCCATGTTAATTCTTTTCACCCAGTTTGTCCACAACAACTGACAAACAAGCCTTTCTGTAATAAGCATGCAAATACAATAGTAATCAAGGTAAAATATTAATTCTACGGTATTTTAATATTATTTCATTCACTATGTCCAGATATACTGCGCTGTGATACAGCTGTGATCAAAGAACTTCTTTGATGCATACAAAGCACTTACATGAGCGCAGTAGGGTTCCCCCAGGTTATTTTCAGACCGTAGTTCCTTGTACTTCATTGGAGAACAGAACAGAGGGCTGCATTGATTGAGTGTTACTTGGAAGCTCTGGAGCTCTTTGCATGATCTTTAGAATCCAAGCAAATAAAGTTGTTGTTTTTTTTTAAAAAAAAATTCCTAGCAACTACCAAGACACTCTGAAGTATGTCATAAACCACTTCTGTTAAATGCTCTGCAGAAGCAGTGAACAACAGAAATTAACCCAATGCATTTCTGTATACAGGCAGTTCCCAAGTTATGAACAAGATAAGTTCTATAAGTTTGTTCTTAAGTTAAATTTATATATAAGTTAGAACAGGTACATTTTTGAAGTGTAACTCAAAACACACACACACACACACGCACACACACAAGCTTTGGATAGCATATGGATGGGTTAACACCCCTTGTGGTGTTTGTTTTGCTGCCTGTGTCCCTGTTCAGATGATTTCACCTCATGTTCTGTTCCTAATTGAAAAATTTGGCTTGTTGTGGAAACAAGGATTGGTGATAAAGCTTCAGCTGAAACACCTTTTTGTCGTAATAATTCTTTCAGGAGTGAACTTTCCTTCCTAGGGGTAGATTTATCTCACTTCCTGATGTCTCACCTCTATTCTTAACTATGACTTGTTTCTAAGCTGATTGTTTCTCAGGTACTGCTTGTACTGCCATGCAAACTTGTCCTTTGTTTTTAAGAAAGGGTGGGCAAAATATAGACCTTGGGGTCTCACCGAAGACACCTCTAAAGCTCCCAGCCCCACCATTCTTTAATTGGAAACTAATTTTGGGGGCATTTTTAATCTATAAATGGACCAGAACTATCTAAAAATAAAGTGTTTTCCTTCTACTAACTCTGCAAACCTGCACAAATCTCCCCAAGACATCAAAAAAGAGAAAATAGCAATCAGAAGTGACAACATGTCACTATTATGACCTTCCAAATTGGTGATAAAATGGCCTCCATGCCCTGCACAGATGCCCATCCCTGTTCTAGGAACTAGGGGTTTCGTGGGATTCTGTAATTCCTCACATTCAGCTATTGTCAGCTAGGGCTGATGGGAAATAGAGTTTAACAGCAATAGGTCAGGGGCCACAAGTTGTCCACAGTATCTGTGATTCACCTGGTTTTCCTTCTTATTCATCTGCCTTTGTCTAGACAGCTCTTCTATTTGTTGTTAACTGTCCTGATAGGGCAGGATATAAAGTAAAGGTAAAGGTTTTCCCCTGACATTAAGTCTAGTTGCATCCGACTCTGGGGGTTGGTGCTCATCTCCATTTCTAAGCCAAAGAGCTGGCATTGTTCATAGACACCTCCAAGGTCATGTGGCCGGCATGACTACGTTGAGTGCTGTTACCTTTCTGCTGGAGCTGTACCTATTGATCAAATATACATGTTTTCGAACGGCTAGGTTGGCAGTAGCTGGGGCTAACAGCAGAAGCTCACCCTGCTCCCCAGATTCGAACCACCAACCTTTTGGTCAGCAAGTTCAGCAGCTCAGTAGTTTAAGCCGCTGCACCACCACGGGCTCCATGGGTGGGATATAAATAGCGCTGTTGTTGTTTCATTAATACTTTTGTGCAAAAAGACATACAGAATTCCATGGCACAATATGTTTGGATTCCAGTGCACTGTGCTCTGAGGTAAATTGACTTGACTGTAATGCACACAATTTCCTACAAAATCTTGGCTATTTGTTTTTATTAATCTTATTATGTAAATCAATGTCAATTACCGACTTTTTTGCCTATAATCAAAGGACTTAGTTATAGCAAAACAAATAATAGAGTGAACAGATTATTTTGCATTGCATTTCATGTGAGATCTTGTCTCTATGCATAGCAGGTAGCATTCATAATGTGGCATTCATTCTATAAACTAGCTCACTTCCTTTATCGAGTAATTGTTCACGTGACTCCTTTGACTGTGTTAGGCAGTCAAGGAATCTGAAGAGTGAACTTTGAACTTGAACATTTGCACTTGTTCCATTATTCTAGACACTACAGCCTGTGAACATGTTTTCAAAGAGGCAAACCCAAATATTCGTCACTTAAGGATATAACCCAAGTTTAATCAAAGAGTTTAAATACTAATTGGAAGAACAGTAATATCACTTTCTGAAGATGTGCCAAGTTTTTCTGGCATTCACTGTAAGTCTATTAACTCAGAGACAGCATAAAAGAGTGAGCTAATTTGCCCGGTATCAGGATTACTTCATTATCCAGAATCACTTTATAAATGATCCAACATAAATATCCATATACTTACTGAAGTGTCCAGTTTCAATCTCAGGCTTCTTAGTGACATTACTATTACAGCATTACTATTACCTGACAACATTAATTCAAGGGAATGCAAAAGTGTTGATCTGCCTAGCACAAATTTAAAGCTTGCGGCCTACCGTTCATATCAGGGGGTTCATTAGAGAAGTAAACAGACTTTTCTGCCTCCAGGTATTCAGCTATAACTTGGCATGCAGATACCTAAGTTGTACAACTAAAAACAAGCAAATCTTAAAAAAATCTAATCCTAGTGTGCCAAAGTAAATAGAATACACATTTCTGAAAAGCAACTATATTACTGTGTTGCAATGAAAACAAAGAATTTTGTGTCAGATATGTGTTGATAAGCAGCACTATGAACATGAGTTCACTTTTTAACATGTGAGAACAGTGTGTGAGAGATTAATTGTAAAAGGCCAAGTACCTATTAACCATATAAAAAGCCAAGCAATGTAGATTGTACATGCTTTTTTATGCTGAGCTAAAATGCATACTAGACAAGAGAAGCAGTATTTACAATAGCAGTGATTGAAGAGTAGCATTATAAATCCCACTAAGAATCCTGGTCATTATTAAATCTTAATGAATTCTGGACTACCAACTTAATCTGCTGTCTTTACCAATTAAAATTAATTTTCATTAGTCTCTGATGTAAGAGAAAAATGAAGGGAAAGAACACACGATAAGCCTAGAAAATGGGTATTCACACTAACTGAAAAGACATAGAAAGCATTTTTGATATTTGTTCTTCTACAAAGTACTATGACTCAACTTCCTGTTACAGGTGTTATTATTACTGTTACATAGACTATGTCTTATCACAAGCACACATAACCTGTGGCCGTGGGATCACAAGTATCAGCAGTTCTCTCTAGATCTTGCCAATGGAGTCTTCCCCATAGAAGAGATTTTCATTTATGGTCGTTAAGAAGAAATAGGTAAGTAGCAATGTTAGTGGACATTGCTGAGGGATGGCCTTATTGAATTGTGCAGTAAGTTTGCATGTCCTGGACCCCCCTGCCAATACCTAATGCACCCCTTGGAGATGAGAAGATTGTACATCCTTCCCTTTTCAGAGGAGTGAGGCTCATATATTGCAGATTTCACATGATTCCTACCTCTACCTTACCAGAACAACAGCAAAGCCCCCCAAATACTAGAATAATCTACTTAAAAACCCAAGAAAATCTTTCTCAGTTTGATTGTAAGTATCTCCATAGCTATGGAAATTTGAAGGTGATAGTATGAGAGTTTTCATTAAATATAAAGCTTTAATAAATGTATATCTTTTAAACTGTATATTCCAGATGAAGGAACTGGCAAAGCCACCACTGAGTGTCCCTTGCCAATGAAATTCATAGGGGCATTGTATGTTGGCAAGCCACTTGGAGAACATGCACATACATACGGCTAGCCTATCTTTTAGACTGTATGCAAACCATCAGCACCATTTTTGCGACCTCTCCAGATATCACAAAATGTCATCTAGGAAAAGTGAAGGGGCATTTTCTCCATGTTTTGCCCACTTCCCAGGTCATTTAAGCCTAATAAAGGAAAAGAAGCGACTTCCTTTAGTTAAAAAAGACCTCTCTAAAATGCCCCACGTGTTGTTATTTTTGCAGGGGGTGGAATCATAGAATCATAGAATCATAGAATAGTAGAGTTGGAAGAGACCACATGGGCCATCCAGTCCAACCCCCTGCTAAGAAGCAGGAAATCGCATTCAAAGCACCCCAGACAGATGGCCATCCAGCCTCTGCTTAAAAGCCTCCAAAGAAGGAGCCTCCACCACGGCCCCGGGGAGAGAGTTCCACTGTCGAACAGCTCTCACAGTGAGGAAGTTCTTCCTGATGTTCAGGTGGAATCTCCTTTCCTGTAGTTTGAAGCCATTGTTCCGTGTCCTAGTCTGCAGGGCAGCAGAAAACAAGCTTGCTCCCTCCTCCCTTTGACTTCCCTTCACGTATTTGTACATGGCTATCATGTCTCCTCTCAGCCTTCTCTTCTGCAGGCTAAACATGCCCAACTCTTTAAGCCGCTCCTCATAGGGCTTGTTCTCCAGACCCTTAATCATTTTAGTCGCCCTCCTCTGGACGCTTTCCAGCTTGTCAACATCTCCCTTCAACTGTGGTGCCCAGAATTGGACGCAGTATTCCAGGTGTGGTCTGACCAAGGCAGAATAGAGGGGGAGCATAACTTCCCTGGATCTAGACGCTATTCCCCTATTGATGCAGGCCAGAATCCCATTGGCTTTTTTAGCAGCCGCATCACATTGTTGGCTCATGTTTAACTTGTTGTCCACAAGGACTCCAAGGTCTTTTTCGCACACACTGCTGTCAAGCCAGGCGTCCCCCATTCTGTATCTTTGATTTCCATTTTTTCTGCCGAAGTGAAGTATCTTGCATTTGTCCCTGTTGAACTTCATTTTATTAGTTTCGGCCCATCTCTCTAGTCTGTCAAGATCGTTTTGAATTCTGTTCCTGTCTTCTGGAGTGTTAGCTATCCCTCCCAGTTTTGTGTCGTCTGCAAACTTGATGATCGTGCCTTCTAACCCTTTGTCTAAGTCGTTAATAAAGATGTTGAACAGAACCGGGCCCAGGACGGAGCCCTGCGGCACTCCACTTGTCACTTCTTTCCATGATGAAGACGACGCATTGGTGAGCACCCTTTGGGTTCGTTCGCTTAGCCAATTACAGATCTACCTAACCGTAGTTTTGTCTAGCCCACATTTTACTAGTTTGTTTGCCAGAAGGTCGTGGGGGACTTTGTCGAAGGCCTTACTGAAATCCAGGTACGCTACATCCACGGCATTCCCTGTATCGACCCAACTCGTAACTCTATCGAAAAAAGAGATCAGATTAGTCTGGCATGACTTGTTTTTGGTAAATCCGTGTTGACTATTAGCAATGACCGCATTTGTTTCTAAGTGTTCGCAGACCACTTCCTTAATGATCTTTTCCAGAATTTTGCCTGGTATTGATGTGAGGCTGACCGGACGGTAATTGTTTGGGTCGTTCTTTTTTCCCTTCTTGAAGATAGGGACCACATTCGCCCTCCTCCAATCTGCTGGGACTTCTCCCGTTCTCCAAGAACTCTCAAAGATAATTGCCAGTGGTTCTGAAATAACTTCCGCTAGTTCCTTCAGTACTCTTGGATGTAGCTGGTCTGGCCCTGGGGACTTGAATTCGTTTAGAGTGGCCAGGTGTTCCTGGACAACTTGTTTCCCTATTTGGGGTTGGATTTCCCCCAATCCTTCGTCCATTCCATGTTGCTGAGGTTGAAGATGGCTTTCTTTTTGTGAGAAGACCGAGGCAAAGAAGGCATTAAGTAGTTCTGCCTTTTCCCTGTCCCCTGTCGCCATCACCCCATCTTCTCCTTGCAATGGCCCTATCGCCTCCTTTTTCTTCCTTTTTCTACCAACGTAAGCAAAAAAGCCTTTTTTGTTGTTTTTTATGTCCCTGGCAAGCCTGAGCTCATTTTGCGCTTTAGCCTTGCGAACCTTTTCCCTACAGGTGTTGGCTATACGTTTGAATTCTTCTTTGGTGATTTCTCCCCTTTTCCACTTCTTGTGCATGTCACTTTTGAGCTTTAGCTCAGTTAGAAGTTCTTTGGACATCCATTCTGGCTTCTTTGCACTTGTCTTATTTTTCTTCTTTGTTGGCACTGTTTGCATTTGCGCCTTGAGTATTTCACTTTTGAAAAACTCCCATCCATCCTTAACTTCCTTGTTTTTTAATATCGGCGTCCATGGAATGCCGCTCAGTAATTCCTTCATTTTTTGGAAGTCAGCTCTCTTAAAGTCCAGAAAGCGTGTTTGACTTGTCTTAGTTTCAGCATTCCTTTGTATTGCAAACTGCAGGAGCACATGGTCACTTGCTCCTAAGGATCCAACCACTTCAACTGTATTGATCAGGTCCTCCACATTTGTTAAGATTAGATCAAGAGTTGCTGATCCCCTTGTTGCCTCTTCTACCTTCTGGACCATAAAATTATCTGCAAGGCAAGTGAGGAATTTGTTGGACTTTGTACTCTTGGCTGAGTTTGTTTTCCAGCAGATATCGGGATAATTGAAATCGCCCATGACTACTATATCTCTTCTTTGTGCCTGTTTGGTCAGCTGTTGACAGAAGGCTTCATCAAGTCCTTCATCCTGACTCGGAGGTCTGTAGTAGACACCCACGACAAGATCTTTTTGAGTCCCGGTTCCCTTGATTCTTATCCAGATGCTTTCAAGCTGGTTTCCCGGATTACAGTCTTGCATTTCTTCTGCAACGTAACTGTTTTTGACATATAAAGCTACCCCCCCTCCTCTCCCCTTTGTTCTATTTCTGTGAAAGAGGTTATAGCCCTCAATGGTTAAATTCCAGTGATGGGAGTCTGTCAAGACCTAGGCTACAGAGCACCAATAACCATACACAGAGGCCAGAATCTATCTAATATCTTTATTGAAGGAATATATAAAGTTAATAAAAACAAGTGTAGAAAATAGTCCAGAATTAGACCTTTCAGGAAAGGTCAGAATTAGTCCAAAAAAGCAATGTCCAATAAGAAATATTAAGGTCCAAAGTTGTAATCCAATAACCGAAACACTCACTTTGCCAAGCAAAGTGAGGGGAGATGACAAGGTCCTTTAGTCCATGAAACTTGAGCGAGGCTAGGAAATAACTTGATACTTGAAACAAGGCTTGAACGTGGAACAAGGTAACTAGGAACAAGAACAAGGTCCGTGGGATAACTTGGTAAAATCCGTGGTACAAGGCAAGGATTGGTTCTGGGAAACAAGGCAAAGTCCGTAGGTAAACAAAGGCTGGGAAGCAAGGCGAAGGCTGGATAGCAAGGCAAGGCTTGAGCGAGAGCGAGGCTTGAATCGGAGCGCGCTGTCCAGACACGACCCGCTCCGTAGGCTGACGAATTGACTCCGCGAAGTTACTACGCGGGTAAAACACCTAAATAGAGTCTAACTTTCCCGCCGAAGCAGTTCTCTGGGAATCAGAACCGAAAGCTAAACTCTGAAACCAGATGTGAGACTCCCCAAAGATTCTCACGAGAAGCAGTCTTAATTGGCCACATTCTTAGCTGCAATCCTCGCACTCCTGCGCGAAGCTGATTCCAAACTTCTCTGTTGTTTACAAAACTCCCGCCGCAAGAACACGGGAGAAGTAGGCTCTGGGCTTGTTTGACATACTTCTGGGAGACAACTTTCTTGCAGGTGCAAGGTTCCCAGATCTGCCTGGGAAAGATCTGGCTGAGAAGAATCCAGTTCAGACTGGGAAGGTAAAAAACCCAAGTTTTCATCTTCATCAGGAATTACAATGTCCTGAGCAGGACTACAAGGCCCATGGGTCATCACACTATCCCCCTCCTCAAGGCCCCTCCCAAACTGGGGCCCTCTCCCCGAGGCGCGAGGTCGCGGCTTGGCGGGATAGGTCTGATGAAAGCGACGGGTTAGATCAGGAGCATGGACTGTGGAGGCGTCTTCCCAAGAGCGTTCCTCAGGGCCAAAACCCACCCAGTCAATGAGATATTGTAGGCGGCGGCGGTGAAAGCGAGAATCCAAAATGTCCTCAACCTCGAACTCCTCCTCCCCATTCATCAAAACAGGAGGGGGGGCCGGTTGGTCTGTATCAGGTCGCACACCATCCGCCGGAAGGAGCAGGGAACGGTGAAACACTGGGTGAATGCGCATTGAACGCGGAAGTTGGAGTTTGAAAGTCACGGGGTTAAGTTGCGCCACCACTGGATAGGGGCCAATGAAACGGGCATCTAACTTCCGGCAAGGGCGGTGGGAGGGCAGGAAGCGAGTGGACAGAAAAACCCGATCTCCTACCTTGATTTCGGGGCCCGGCTGGCGATGTTTGTCAGCGTGGTGTTTATAGTCCTCCTTGGCTTGATCCAGTTGCTGGAGCAAAAGTTGTTGCACCGCTGTGAGTTCCTGCAGCCAATCCTCTGCTGCGGGAACTTCTGAAGTTTCAATGACAGGGGGGAAGAAACGTGGATGGAAGCCGTAGTTTGCAAAGAACGGCGTTTCTTTTGTAGAAGCTTGAACTCCATTGTTGTAGGCAAACTCAGACAGTGGTAACAGAGAAGCCCAATTGTCCTGTTGGTAGTTTACATAACAGCGAAGATACTGCTCCAAAGTGGCATTGGTGCGCTCCGTTTGCCCATCTGTTTGGGGATGATGAGCTGAAGATAAGCGAGAGTCTATGCCCAATAGTTTTTGTAGTGCCTTCCAAAAACGAGAGGTGAATTGAGATCCACGGTCTGTGACTAAACTCTTGGGCAATCCATGTAGTCTGAAAACATGTTGAAGAAATAGATCCGCAGTTTCTTTGGCCGTGGGGAGGCCTTCACAGGGAATGAAATGGGCTAACTTGGTGAAAAGGTCCACCACCACCAAGATCGTGGTGAATCCACAGGAAGGTGGTAGGTCAGTGATGAAATCCGCGGAAATTATTTCCCATGGGCGAGATGGGGTAGGAAGGGGGTGTAAAAGCCCTGAGGGCTTCTCCCTTCGTATCTTGGAGCGCTGGCATACTGGGCAGGTGTTGACATATTTTCCCACATCCTTGCGGATCTTGGGCCACCAAAAATCCCTTAGGATCAAATGCATAGTTTTAAATAGTCCGAAGTGTCCTGCTGGTTTGCAGTCATGACACAGACGAAGCGCTTTTTCCCTGCCCGGTCCGGGTGGGATATAAACATGATTTCTATAGCAGAGCAGCCCATCTTTAAGCGAAAAGGGAAAGTGCAGACCTTGGCGAAGTTGGTCCTGCGCCCAGGCATCTGCTTGCTGACTAGCCCTGATTTCTTGAGCACAGATGGGTCCTGGAGTAGGGGAAGTTGAACCAATGGGAATGGATTTGGTGTTCCCCACCGTGAGCGTGGCAAAGTTCTCGGGTTGTAGCAGTTGGGATTCAAAGGTCTCCTTGCGTCCTGCAGCGTATTCCGGTTTACGTGACAGGGCGTCTGCTTGCTTGGTTTGGGCTGGGGTCACATAATGGATCTGGAAGTTGAAGCGTTCAAAGAATAAAGCCCAACGTTGCTGCCTCTGATTTAGTTTGCGGGCAGTTCTTAGATGTTCTAGATTACGATGATCAGTGTGGACTTCAATGGGAAACTTGGCCCCTTCTAGCCAATGTCTCCAAGTTTCAAAGGCTGCCTTTATGGCCAGTAGTTCTTTTTCCCAAATGGTGTAATTCCTCTCTGGTGTGGTTAGTTGACGAGAATAAAAGGCACAGGGATGGAGGTGATCTCCCACCGGTTGTAAGAGTACAGCCCCAATTGCCACATCAGAGGCGTCCGCCTGCACCACAAAAGGGGTTCCAGGATTTGGGTGCTGTAGAATTGGCTGGGAGGTGAATAGTTTCTTTAGTTGCTGGAACCCTTTCTCTGCTTGATCAGTCCAGCGGAAAGGCTGCTTTCCACGGATGCAGCTAGTGATGGGGTCGGACCAGCGGGCAAAATCTGGAATGAACTTGCGGTAATAGTTCGCGAACCCCAAGAAACGCTGCACCTCTTTCTTGTTAGTTGGCGCCCGCCATTCCAATACTGCTGAAACCTTGGCTGGATCCATGGAAAGCCCTAGAGGCGAGATGCGGTAACCAAGGAAATCTACCTCTTGTAGATCAAAGGCGCATTTTTCCAGCTTGGCATAAAGTCCATGATCCCGCAATCGTTGTAACACCATTTTGACGTGGTTCTCATGTTCTGATTGTGATCTAGAAAACACCAAAAAATCGTCCAGGTAGATTATCAAGAACCTGTCTAGATAGTCCTGAAAAATGTCGTTGACAAAATGCTGGAACGTTGCGGGGGCTCCGCATAAACCGAAATTCATAACTCGGGACTCGAATAATCCGAATTTGGTCTGGAAGGCGGTCTTCCACTCGTCCCCTTCCCTGATGCGAACTAAGTTGTAAGCCCCCCGAAGATCCAGCTTGGTGTAAACCTTGGCTCCTCGAAGCCGATCCAGTAGATCCGAGATTAAGGGCAGGGGATAGCTGTTCCGCTTGGTGATATTGTTCAATGCTCTGTAGTCCACCACCAAGCGTAGTTCCCCTGACTTCTTCTTCACAAACATCACTGGGGAGGCGGCTGGGGATTGAGAGGGTCTGATGAATCCCTTGCGAAGGTTTGTCTCTAGGAATTCCCTGAGAGCTTCTTGCTCTGGTTCAGTCAGGGAGTAGAGATGCCCTCGCGGGATCGGGGCCCCCTCCACCAAGTCAATGGCACAGTCATAAGGTCTATGTGGGGGTAATTTTTCGGCTTCTTTCTCATTGAATACATCCCAATACTCGGAGTACTTCTTTGGCAAGGTGATGATGGGCTCGGTGTCTGTGGCGTGGCATACCTTGGCTACGAGGCAATGGTTTTGGCAGTACGGTGAAGCAAACTGCAGTTCTCTGTTGGACCAGGAGATGTTAGGGTCGTGGAGAGTCAGCCATGGAATTCCCAAAATCACAGGGAAATGGGGAACCTCGGTAACAAAGAAGGAAATCTCTTCCATATGTTCCCTTATCCACATCCTGGTGGGTTCCGACCACTGACTTACGGGGCCCGTCTTGAGGGGGCGGCCGTCTATGGCTTGCACCACACGGGCATTCTTGAAATCATGATATTGTAATCCCAGAGAGTCGGCATACTCTCTATCGATGAAATTGTTGGTAGCTCCAGAGTCTATCATGGCGTGGATCATGACGGGTCCCCTTTTTGCTGACCATAATGTGACCACGAGAAGGAACAGGACCCCGGTTGGCGGCTCTTGGATGGATTTTTTGACCGGGTTGGCGAGCCTCTCTACACCCGGTCGTTGGCTTCCCCCGCCGGCTGTGTGCCAGTCGGCTCAGACGTCTTCGTCTCCGTGGAGGACGCCGCCGCAAGACGGGCGGCAGGCTTCCCTTTGGCTGGGCACTCTCTGGCGAAGTGGCCCCCGTTCCCGCAGTACCAGCAGAGGTTTAAGCGTTGACGACGGGCCTTCTCGGCGGCATCTAGTCTGGGACGCACATTGCCCAACTGCATCGGCACCTCCTCGCTCCCTCTGGGGTATGGGGTTGGCGGTGGGGGTCTCCAGACCGGACGTGGCTGAACGCTGGCGGGAGCGGGGGGTTTTGCCCCGGCTCTACCGCCCTGGCCTCGAACCCACTGTTTCCTGTTGGCAATCATGACTTCAGCCCGTAAACATTGATCAATGAGTGCCTCGAGGGTCTGGGGAGGATCCACCTTGGAGATTTCTTCCAGCATTTCAATGTTGAGACCCTCCCGGAATTGTCCCCTGAGGGCTACATCGTTCCAGCCGGTGTTGTGGGCCAGCACTCGGAACTCGGCTATATACTGAGACATAGGTCTGTCTCCTTGGAAAAGGCGACGGAGTTTGTGACCGGCTGCCTCCAAATTGTCCTCGATTCCCCAAGTCTCCTTGAGGTGGTCCAAGAAGCGTTGCGCTGATCTTAGGTGTGGAGAGGCTTGGTCGTACAGTGCCGTCGCCCAGCTGGCCGCTGGCCCGTCTAGAAGACTGTAAACCCATGCCACTTTGATGTCTTCTTGGGGAAACTCGGCAGCACGGGCCTCTAGATAAGCTTGACATTGGCGACGGAAGACATGAACCTTAGAAGCTTCTCCAGTAAACTTGGTTGGCAACGCCATGGCCGGAAGACGAATCCCGCGTTCCTTCAAACCCCTTATTTCTCCATCCTGTGCATTGAGCTTATCACGGATTCGGTCCACCTCCTCCTTGTCGATGGTGTAGGTAATCGGCTGGCCGCTCGGCCCAGGTACGACTCCGGTAGACATTCTGGCCGAGGTTAATTGGTGCTTAGGGTGGCGGAGTCAAACTGTCAAGACCTAGGCTACAGAGCACCAATAACCATACACAGAGGCCAGAATCTATCTAATATCTTTATTGAAGGAATATATAAAGTTAATAAAAACAAGTGTAGAAAATAGTCCAGAATTAGACCTTTCAGGAAAGGTCAGAATTAGTCCAAAAAAGCAATGTCCAATAAGAAATATTAAGGTCCAAAGTTGTAATCCAATAACCGAAACACTCACTTTGCCAAGCAAAGTGAGGGGAGATGACAAGGTCCTTTAGTCCATGAAACTTGAGCGAGGCTAGGAAATAACTTGATACTTGAAACAAGGCTTGAACGTGGAACAAGGTAACTAGGAACAAGAACAAGGTCCGTGGGATAACTTGGTAAAATCCGTGGTACAAGGCAAGGATTGGTTCTGGGAAACAAGGCAAAGTCCGTAGGTAAACAAAGGCTGGGAAGCAAGGCGAAGGCTGGATAGCAAGGCAAGGCTTGAGCGAGAGCGAGGCTTGAATCGGAGCGCGCTGTCCAGACACGACCCGCTCCGTAGGCTGACGAATTGACTCCGCGAAGTTACTACGCGGGTAAAACACCTAAATAGAGTCTAACTTTCCCGCCGAAGCAGTTCTCTGGGAATCAGAACCGAAAGCTAAACTCTGAAACCAGATGTGAGACTCCCCAAAGATTCTCACGAGAAGCAGTCTTAATTGGCCACATTCTTAGCTGCAATCCTCGCACTCCTGCGCGAAGCTGATTCCAAACTTCTCTGTTGTTTACAAAACTCCCGCCGCAAGAACACGGGAGAAGTAGGCTCTGGGCTTGTTTGACATACTTCTGGGAGACAACTTTCTTGCAGGTGCAAGGTTCCCAGATCTGCCTGGGAAAGATCTGGCTGAGAAGAATCCAGTTCAGACTGGGAAGGTAAAAAACCCAAGTTTTCATCTTCATCAGGAATTACAATGTCCTGAGCAGGACTACAAGGCCCATGGGTCATCACAGAGTCATCCCACCAGGTTTCAGTGATGCCTATGACATCGTATGTATGGTGCTGTGCTAGGAGTTGGAGTTCGTCTTGCTTATTTCCCATGCTCTGAGCATTAGTGTAAAGACATGTAAGCCCCTGTGACCTCCCCTCGAACTGTTTATTTGGGATTATTGTGCTCTCTGTACTTGGTCCTTGCTGTGTTTGTGCAGCCCTCCGTTTAGCCTTTTGGCGGTTCCCTGTGGTTGTGGGTAATATAGTGTTCGCCAGGCTGTTGTTCCCCTCCCCCAGTGGATCTAGTTTAGAGTGCGCCTGATGAGGTTTGTGAGTCTGTGTGCAAAAAGATGTTTTCCTACTTGTGTGAGATGCACCCCATCGCTTGCCAGTAGTCCATCCTCTTGGAAGAGTAGACCATGGTCAAGGAAGCCAAAATGCTCCTCTTGACACCATTTTCTGAGCCAGTTATTGACCTGTACTATTTTTCCGGCCCTTGTAGAGCCGTGTCCTACAACGGGGAGGAGGGATGAAAAGATCACATGTACATTATACAGTTTTAGCTTTGTTCCCAGAGCTCGAAAATCATTTGTGATCTTTTGAAAAGTATGCCTAGCGGTGTCATTGGTACCTACATGAATCAACATAAGGTGGGGAGGGTGATGGGGCTTTAGGAGCCTGCTGAGCCTCTGAGTGATATGGTGTATGTTTGCCCCCGGGAGGCAGCATGTTTCTCGAGCCATCCCATCCGGTCTGGAAATGATGGCTTCCGTTCCTCTAAGGAGGGAGTCACCTACTACCAAGACCTGTTTCCTTTGAGGATTGACAGGGTCCCTTTTGTGCAAGACAGTGTGTATGTCCCCTGAAGAGTGTTCCTGTTGAAGTGAATCATGTAGGTTTAAAGTGTTGTCCTCCTCCTCAACATCCCCAGTGCATTCATCGATGACAATCCATTGAGATACATCCGAGAGCCCATTACTCTCCCAAGGATGTTCCTGTTGCTCCTGGTCTATGATTGGGGATGGAGCATTTGCATGATTACATAAGTGTGACTGTGGTGATGCACTGTCCCCATCAGGGCTATCCCCTGCGCATTGATCCAGGGTGGTCCACTGAGTGGTATCTAAGAAACTGTGGTCCTCCACAAGATGTGTTTCCTGATTGTATGTTAATGATGTAAGAATTTCAAATCTGTTGTGTAAATGCAGCTGAGCAGAGGAGTTCTGCGGAGGCTGCCTGGTCCTGCGTCTCCTTCTATGGGTGACCTCCTTCCAAGGCTTTGAGTTGATCTCCCCATAAGGTTCCTGATCATGGTCTTGGTGGTGTTGGTGTGATGCAGGCTGCAGATCTACAGCAGCGTGTTGTGCAGTGTCCAAGAAGAGCTCGAGTGCCTGAATGTCCTTAAGGGTCTTAATATGGTGCTCGAGCTGTTGGATCCTCTGCTCCATCAGAGTCATCTGTTTGCATTTGGAGCAGTTGTAGTTGTCTAGTTTTTGTGTGAAAAAGCGGAACATGCCACAGCTGGTGCATGTGATGGGAATGTTTTGCTTTTGTTGCATCTCTTGGTGAGCGTGGTGGCCAAGTGGGATCTTTGTACAGTTAAGTAATATGCACGCACTTTATGTGCAGACTGCAACAAACCACCTCTTTGTGTATTTGTTTATGTCGCTTTGTTTCCTGTATGTAATGCAAAGGATAGTTAGTAAAGGTGCCTTTGCAACACTGGCAAGTAGAAGTGGAGTAGAAGTGGAGTAGAAGTGGAGTAGAAGTATTGAGGTCTCCCAAAGTCTCCTAGGAGACTAAACCAGCCCCATAATATTCTACAGTTGCCCATCTGTGCATTAAAGAAAAAGATTTGGCAACTGCATATCTGTACTTAGGAGAAAATGATTACTTTCTCGGAGTGATGTGTAAAAATATATGTTCTTATATAAGTGAAAGAGAGGTATTTCTTTATCTTAAAGATTTACTTTTCAGATCAAGGAATCTCTGCAAGAGTTGGGGATTGTTAGCCTGGCACTAAAATGTGCACTAAAAGCCACATCAACAGACTGTCCATGGATCACTCAGCAGCACAAACTGATAGTGCTATCAACTGTGACAATGCAAGGACATTCTACCCCATCCTGACGTAAGAGTTGATATAACCAAATATCTGTTTAATTGCATTTAAGCCATGACTAACTCATTCCATGTATTCCAATGGAACTGAAGTTCAACTAGTCTGAATACAGCCAAAGAATCATTAGATGGGGTCAACAAAAGCCCTTCTGCTGAAGATAACCTGTATTTATGGCAGGAACAGTCTTTGTAACTTCACTAAAATCAACTGCTTCACTTCAAAAATTTAAAAAATGTGGTAGGCAGTATTTATTGGGAATTTTTAAAAATCCTCAACCAACCTGACCCTCTGAACATGACTTGCAGTCAGAAAGAAAAAAAAATAGAAGATGAAAGCTTTCTTTATCAGACACTCTTCTACCGCATAGCTCAAGCTTGAGGCAACGGCAGGCTTCAAACGCTGCTCCAAAAACACAGAATGACATTTTCCTTTCCTTTTTTTTGGAAGAAACACACACAAAGTTAATAATTTTTGGGCCACAACAGACACATTTCTAGAGTCAAGTCAACATCTTAACAGAACTACAAAAGCATAGATTCAGCTCATTGTGGATGTGTATAGATTGAAAAGCACACAACAGTGGTATTTGTTAAAATATCTCACAGAACGCTATTTATCACCATGGCATTATGTAGTTTGTCTAAAACTATGAACAGAGAACTCACACAGAAAATGTTAACAAATTACTTTTTTATGAACTATATACCATACTTGTAGAGAGGTATGTGATTAATCAAAGTTATAGATATCTTTCTCAGAGTTATGTGTGTATATGTCTGTTTCTATCTTTTTAGACAAGTAATTTTCTTGACTACAAAATTTTGAAAAGCAGCTTCTAGAAACTGGTCAGATTTTCTAATATTTAATAGCTTTATATTATCTAGTTCTCTCCCATTCCTCACCTTACTGGAAGGGAAGGCATTATGTGTTTGAATGGCAGGTAGTAATGATTAGAAGACACGGTTTGAAAATGAAGAGAATGCTTGAGAAAGAGAACAAGATCACTGCTTCTCTCCCAGAGACTCTTCTTAACTTGTAACTTCTGCATATCTCCAATTCCTTTCCAGGACAATGAATTTATGCAGCAAGGGTTCCCTACCCCAACGCAAGTTGTTGGACTGCAAGGTAAACGCACACTATTTGCTTTTTTAATGGTCAAATATAAGGAAAAGCCATCATCCAAATGAGTGACCTGCTTTGAAAAGGTACAAATGTTTCCACTTGCTCCAAAGGCTAGAGGTTATAAAAGAGAGGCATTTGAGATAGAGGGATAGGAGAGGGAAAGGACCTTGTTGTCCTTAGGGAGCATTATCATAAACTGGACAAGGAGATCTACATTTCCAGCTTACCCTCTTTCTCTATGGTGTATGTGCAAGCCTATAATTGAATGTATGTAATCCCATCTCCCACAGAAGGAGGCTAAAAAAGTGTCTACAAAGTCTGAGATGGAAAATGGATGAAATAGATCACTCAGTGATTCCCAATAAGTAACTGAATTTGGGAGTGCTAATATTGGTAGAGACAGCTAAAGAAAATTTGAGGTCCCTCTTTCCTACTCAAAAATGAGGAGCGAGAAACAGAAAGCACCCCTTAACATGGTTTCTTTTTGAGAGACCTTAGAATGCTATGCTTTTTCTAACTTGGAAATTTCCAGCTACTCCATTTGCTCAAGTCATGCCTCAAAAGCTAATATACGATGCTAATGAAACTGCATAACCCACATACATTTTTGGAAAAAAATTAAATCAACCTCATCACATGTGCCAAAAGAACATCTGCATAAGCATCTAGTTTGAATAAAACAACTTATTAGTCAACTTACATTTTTAGCTGAATATTTTTTAAAAAACGGTAGCCTCAATATGACTATTAAATCTGCACAACTCTTGGAGTTATAGGTTTCCAGGCAAGCCTAAGAGATTGTAAGCAAGTTGCTAAAGAGCATTCATTTTCTTATTTGACAAGCAGGCAGAATGGTATATTACTATTGTCAACTAAAATAATTGGTGACTCTGCACTTGGAAAAGAGTATAATTCCTCTCTCCAACAGACATTTCAACTTCAGGATAATGTATTTGTTCCTTCACTTCACTCTTATATCCATTCAGGGTCCTTAAGGAAGTACTAAGTTTGTTGAAGAAACAATGAGGAGCTAAGACAGTAAAAGGAGGAGACAGTAATTAGCAATCAGGCCAAAGCATTCCAGAACAAAATTATCTTGATCTGGCATCTGAAATGGCCAGATAGTCTGGCTCATATAATTCCACAAATGCTCCATATTACATTATCTAGTGTTTGCCATACTATCATAGCAAACACCAAGTTTCAGTCTATCTTTCTGAAATTTTTGGTCTAGAAATGGTATAAATATTTTGTCTTCTTGTAATCCTCTACCTCCAAACAGAATGACATAATAAAATATTTAAACTATATTTAAATAACAAGTAACAAGACCTGAAACCACTATATTTACATACTCATGTAAAAGCTGATTTCATCTGAGTCAAGAGCAGATTTTGGGACTAATGTTATGGATTCTGATATGACTCACAAATAAGTTGGAGGTCATTCTGTGGAGAAACCTCATCTATAAGTCAAGGGCAGTTCTAGGGGCTAACAATACTTTAGAAATGCTTTAGAAATAAAATGGCATCACCCTCTAATTTTGTAATGAGTTTGGAAACATTTTTTCATCTATTGCACAGCCTTAGAAACTACTAAAACATTCTGCTTTTCCAATTTTAGAGTAAGTCAGCTTATTATTTACATAGCTGATCTGTGCTATTTGTCTGCTAGGAGTATACCCACTTAAAACAAATAGTATTAAACTTAATATTTGTTTAAACTATTATGAATCATAATTAATATTATTTCATGGACTGGATTCTTTCCTTTTGAAATTGTAAACTTTTAAGATGAGAAGACTATATAGAAGCATCACGTTTTGATAAAGGTTATGGGTGTGAGAGTAAAATGAAGGAATCCGATACAGAGCAGCAAGAGGAGATGGAAGGAGGAGGGAATTGTTGGATAGAAAAGCAATGTTCAGATCCTCTGAGCCTGTCGCATGCGGACCAAAACAACACTGCATCATGAATCATTTCCTGTGCTTTCTCATGGAACTGAACTCAAAAAAGTCTATCAGAATAATGTGGCCATACTACAGACATTGCTACTGGCTTATCCATTTCCTTCACTTCCTTTGTATTCCTGGAACAAAGCTAGAATGAGTACTATAAAAAGTGGAGGCTCAGAATGAGATAAAAGCCAAAACAGTACTGCACTTCAGTGAAACCTTCTAGCATAGGTTTCAGACATGCATTTCTTTTAGAACCATTTTTGTTTAAAAAAAAGTCAAATTACAAAAAATCTTTATTTAAATGGAAGTTAAATTGCAGGTTTTTAAAATCTTTATTTGTTATTGAACATTTTGCTACCTTTTGGAGATTTCAGGATGGAAGAATGCTTTCACATTTTCATGTATAATTCACACAGGTGAAAACATTGTACATGCTCTCCCCTTCTTATACAGCTCACTCCAGAACAAGTGCGGCATTCTCCTCATGTCACCACCACTATTGATTAGTAGTTTTATAATTTAAAGTGACATCATAAATCAAAAGTAAAGAAAAGAGACCACTGACCAGTAAATAGGGAGGTGACATGGAGCGGAAATGACCCCAATCTCTGAAAGTGGGACAGCAATTAAAGAAAACAAAGCATAAAAATACTGAGTTTGAGAGTATTGAAGCATATTCTGCATTGATATTACTGCACTACTTCCCAAGGCTTTCTCTAGAATTTTCCCATAGGAGTTGACTTAGAAATCTGTTTGCATTTGTGCCAATGGAATTCCTCCAAACTAACTTATTCACAATCAACCATGTGTGAAGGATACAATACTGATGATCCACCTACTAAAGCACAGAGCAGAGCCAGCAGCTGTTAAATCAGCAATAGCTAGGGACAGTAGTCAAAATCTAAAGCCTTGCCTAGAGTGTTATTTAGTGTTGCAGTTTTGGAATCATAACTACCATCTGTAGTTTGCTTGTTAAGCTCTTTGCCTTCCCAAGCGACAGGCTTATTTGGCTTGCTTTTTCATGTGGAAATACCAGCCAGAGATACCAATTTTTGTCCCAGGATACTCTAACAAAAGAATGTTCTCCAGGCATAGCTATCCTAGTGGAGCACCCTATCCTTGCATCATTGGGAAGATTTGCCTATACGGCTTCAATTTCCCTCTCTACTCTGGTCCTTGGCTATCTTTGGACTTTGGGGACTCTTTTGAGAATGTGTGTAGTTCATTCACACATTCTCAGAATAGGAGGGAAGTCCGCATCACCATGTAGTTGAAAGGCCTCACGAGCATCCCAATTCCCTCCCTTCAGACTAACTCCCTCTCTTTTAATTCCACTAATTGTGTTGGGTTTTGATGCAATCATGTATATGGCTTTGGCTTAGATTCTTGGCCTAATTGTCTTGATGTCCTGGCAATGCACTTATTTTAAGGTTTTTAATTCCCTGACCCTTAGACCTGATGTGTTTGTGCAGGACTGTGTCCCTCTTCTTATGAGCTGGTCATAGACCGAAATAAAGTGAACTTGAACTTGAAAGGCAGTGGGAAAAGACTGTACCATGCACTTGTGCTAGTAGCTGCTGAAACCATCATTCCACTACATGAGAAGAGGAACAGGATAACTTCTTTTAAAAGCAAGTTCACCACTAAATAACGAAAGAAAACTCAAAAAAGAACAAAGGGAGTGCTACTACATAAGCACCTTAAGTCTATTGTGTGTTTGGGTGAATTTGGTGCCTTGTGTCTGCTCGGAAAACATGACCTAGCAACCCAGGAAAAGTATATATTGTTCTACTGCTTTCTGTTTGCTATACGTCCCCTTGCCACTTTTGTGATTTGGTTTCTTCTGTCGAGGGAGAGACCCAGTCAAGTTCCTTTCATTTTAGGATAATATTAACTTTGGCCATGTCACAAGAAGACACGACTCATTAGAAAGGACAATAATGCTAGGTAAGTAAAGGCAGCAGGAAAGAGGAAGATTGCATTCCAGATAGATACTCAACCAAGGTAACCATGATCCTGAATCTGTTCAACCTGAGTGGAGCTGTGGAGGGTGGAGTGACTTGAAGGTCTCTCATTCATAGTGTAATCAAAAGCAGAAGATGGCTAGGAAGCAGTTAACAACAACAAATAGATACGGTGCTGACTTCTCAGTGATGTTTACCTGTAGATTTCCTGCTTACTCAGCAGGTGATTGGACTAGATGGCATTTAGGGTCCCTTCCATCCTTTTTATTATTTATTTCTAGCATTGCAAAAAAGCACCAGTTGTCTAAATCAGGAGGCTTCAGTTCTTTCCACAGGACCAACTGCATTCTCTATACTTTCAGAAATTGGGCAATCTTCCTCAATGACTTCTCTAAAGCCTTCAGCTATTCAGTAGACAGGAAGTGGAGGTGGCTCCCTTGGGAACCCAGTAAACCCCACAGGCATTTTCTTGTGTGTGGTTTGCAATAGTAATATGGCATCATTTTATAATTATATGAAAAGAAAAGGTACTTGTGAGAAATAAAATAGAGAAGAAATTAGTTCTCTAGAACAGTGTTACTCATAGTGGCAATCCATGGGCTAGTGACAATCAACAAGCTACTGGAAGGTTTCTAAGAAGGAAAAAAACAACTGAAACCATATATACCAGTCTGAGGCATATTGGGAGGAAAAAATGCTGGACACATACCCCCTCCCCTGCAATCAGAAAACAAGAAGTGTTGATTACACTTCCTTCTCACAATTTCTATCTCCTTTCGTGGAATACCATCTTTGTTTCATTGCTTGACACCCTGATATATCTATTATAAAGTGGCCTACAAATAGTGTAAATAAACAATAAATAAATTGCGGTAATGGGAGACTGGATGTTTGTTATTCGGGGTAAAGGACAGATGTTTTGGGCATCTGTCAGAAAGAGTTTGGGCTGCAATATGCTATGTGTGGTTAGCAAGATGGCACATGGCAATAGCAATACGATGGGTCAGTAAACAGGAGGAAAGACCAAAGATTTGATTGACATTTTTCCTTTCCTTGCTATGTGGTGTCAGAGATTAAGCTGGCCAGGGAGGGTGTAATCAATTTTTTCCCTTCCAACACTGTCTACCAAGCTTCTAGCAGGCAAGGAAGAGGTTCTGCAGTTATCTGTAATGACTTCTTTCTAGTATCAAGCTGATATGTCTGACAGCCTATACTGAAAGTCTCAGGCATGGGAAAACTATGCCCCTCCAAATGTTTTGGACTTCAGTTCTCAGAAATCCCAGCAAACTTACTGGTTGCTAGGAATTATGGGAGTTGAAGTCCAAAAACACCTGGAGGGCTGAAGTTTGCTCCTGCTTGGTCTATCTGGTGGCAAGCCATCAAGAAAGCCAACTTTATTGCCAACAATACCACTATCTGGGTTAGTAGAGAGAGGCTCGTTTTGAGTTTAGCTTCTCTCTGTTTTCTGAAAATTTCACCCTCCATGCTTTAATTCTGCACTTCAAAATGTGATGACTTTCATACAACAATAACCATATCTCAATTTCTGGTTCCTTCAAATCTATTGGATACACTCTTGACTTAGTGTTAGCTCAGCAAGATCACTCTGTGAGTGGGAATTTGAGATTACAGAGGAGCTATGGTTTAGTTTTAATTTCTGCATGCTACATTATTGTTTCCTTTGATGACTGATGAATTCATGACTATTCCTGTTTATATGAAAAGTAACCCTTCCTTTTGCTACAGAAAAGTGGTCTTGCTTGCTTGCATCTGTTTCAACAGACTGTGTTAAGATCAGGTTCCATAGATAAAAATCCTTTATAACCAGTGCAGTTTAAACTAAGGTGATTTGGAACAATCTTGATTGTACTGGTATCCTGGACATCAAAAGAAAGTGAGACAATGTGTCTCCAAAATATTGCCAAACAGTACCATATAAGGAAAACTCTGGGGTGGAAGAGCAAAAGGTGGAAGAAGGGATTTGAACTTTGCTCACTGAGCAGTCTGGCCTTCAGTCTGAGACAAGAATCTCGTCAACTCTCTCCAATCACAGAGCTGTGTGTGAAGTTATCTTACTCTCTTTTGATCTTTGGCTAATTCTGTTAGTGCCAAGAAAATAACTTTTCCCCAACTTCCTTTAATCCCTAGTAGCCCCTTCCAATCCTCTTTTCCTAATACTTTTTCAAAATAATGTCCCTCTTTCACTCTTTCCCCATTGTGCAGTACAGTATTTATGTGTGTGAATCTGTGTGTGGAACTTAGCTAAACTTTGGGTTCTATTTCAATTGGTGTTTGGTGCATTTCTTGTCTTTACTTTCTTTCTCAAGCTTATCTGTTTTGTGTGCCTGTTGCACATATCCAGAAGGCATAGGTGCACAAGATGCACTCAGACATCACAGACGCTACTATTATACAAAAAAGCAGCACACATATCTACGAACTCTATATTTAAAAAACTTTACATACTGGACATACTGCTATGATTTTTGAGGATAGCTAATTGACCTCTTGACCATTTCTGGCAGATTATGCCAGTAAGATGGACTGCTTGATTTGGCCATAGAAGCTACAAATGCTTCCTTAAGGGAAGCTCTGTGCCAAGTCTACTTTAAAAAGTGGTCTTAAGATGCAATCCCAATGGCTAGCTAATTATACACTTCTCATTCTTAATCATTTGATAATATTTATCTTTTTGAAATAATTTTTATTAAAATAAATATTTTCCAGGAGGAAAAAGAGAAAGATATTAAAAAAAGGGGGGGGGAAGATAGGGGTGAGATATTTATGCACTTCCAATCATCTTTATCATGGTTTATTGATTGTCTGAAAATATGATTCTCCAAATATGCTCCTCCTCATTATTCCAGCTTTATGTGGGACAATTATTCTTCTGAATTGATTGAATTATATTATCAGGTTCCCTTTGTTCTTTGACATACAGTCTTTAAACAGAGTCCAATCTGTTATTTTTCTTATTTTTACCTTGAAGCTTTGTTACTAGTTGGGTCAGTTTGTCCATATTCATAATCTCCATGACTTTTATTAACCATTGATCTATCGAGGATTTTTCTTTCATTCTCCAGGTTCTAGCATAAACTATTCTGGCTGCCATTGTCATATAATTAAATAATATATCTTTATTTGTGTCCAATCCATGTCTGTCATTCCCAATAAAAATATTTTGGTTTGAATGGGGTTTTCATGCTGGCTATTTTCTGACTAGTTTCCAGCAAGCTTTTGCCGTGCCGCAGGACCATCACATATAATGTCCCTTCATGGATTTCATATTTCCAACATTTGGTTGCTGTGGTTCTTTCAGGCTGTATGGCTATGTTCCAGAAGCTTTCTTTCCTGATGTTTTGTCCTCATCTGTGGCTGGCATCCTCAGAGTTTGTGAGGTAAATGTTTCCAACATTTGTTATTCATATTTTTGCTATACTTGCTATATAATTTTTGTGGGGTTATATTCTATTGGCACATCATTTTGTACCAGTTCTCCTTCAGGTCATATGAATATGTATATTTCAGTTTATGGTTCTAAACTTTTTCCCATTCCTCCATCATTATGCTGCCTTGAGTACCCCTCAGGGTAGAAAAAGACGGGGTATAAGAAAGATAAATAATAATAATAATAATAATAATAATAATAATAATAATAATGATCTGCCTATACTTTTTGCCCATTTTGTCATGCACTCTTTGACTCGCTCAATTTTTGCATTCCATTCTGATAATTTGTTGTATATTTTTGTGATTATCTTCTTTTCAGCTGTCATTAATCTGTCCCATTGAGATTCTTTTTCTGTAAAGCCTATTATTTATCTTTGTTGTAATATTCTCTCAGCTGTTGATATTGAAACCAAGAAATATTCTTACATTGCTGATTTATTTTTTCTTGTGTTTTCATTGTATATATTCCCTTTTCTTTCTTAACATTTGATAACATTTATTTTGGAAACTTAAACCCTAAGATACTGAAGATCAGCAGAAATATCCCACAGTTGTCGATTTAGAAACTTAACAATGTGACTAAATTCAGTACCTTTGGACCTTCAGAACTCCAGTTGGAATCCATTCATGCTGCACAATGTTTCACAATGATTCTAATTCCCAGAGTTCAGCCCTACAGAATCCTATGATTTGCAGTTCAGGGAGGAATATTTAGAATTCTTACCCAGAGTGCTCTAATGCCATGGTTCTCAACCTGTGGGTCCCCAGATGTTTTGGTCTTCAACTCCCAGAAACCCCGACAGCTGGTAAACTGGCTGAGATTTCTGGGAGTTGTAGGCCAAAACACCTGAGGAACCAGTGCTCTAATGCCTCATCAAATGACAAATCCCCGGATTCCATAGGATGGAACTATAGCATTTAAATTGAATATTGTGATTGAATTATGTGAGTCTGATATCATCTATCCAAAGAAAAAGAACATTTTCTCCAATTAAGATATATGAAGCAAAAATATTGGTGGCCGTATATACATTCTTGCTAAAGACTTGCTTAAGCAATTAAAATTAAAATCTTAGATTATACTCAATGCTTATTTCAAAGATAAAATATACTAAGTGCATGAATATACGATACAAAGAAGTAGAGAACTTTGTGGAAATTTTCCTTGCTGTGTCTTGAAAGAAGAATCTTCAACAAAGGCAGGATTCGGAAAGTATTTTCACAAGAGAGTTTTAAAACTCTAAGCAAAGTATATGTAAATAGTCTTATCACTGATTTGCTTAGTGGTTTCCAGTAGGGAAACTACAGTGATGAACTGTAACAGGAAATATTTGTGAAAAGTCAAGATTCTTTCACAACATTTTATCCAATTGAAGTCCAGAGACTTTGGCTGTCAGAGATCAATTGAGTAGGATACTACACATTTAGGTCTAGTCAAAAGAAGGATATATTTAGGATATTTAAAAAGTTTAGCTTCAGTGTTATTAATTGTCAAACCTAACCATTGCGGAATAACGTATTTCTTGCCCTCTGCAGTTCCCCCCTCAATCAGAGACAGTGATCTGAATACACTTCATCCAGACTGGCTCACAATAAAGACCTTACTAATAAGAAAATTATAATGTTAAGCCCTGTTGCCTTGCAATAATCATGTGAATGATCTCTGTAAAACATGTTCATTATACAGCACAGATACTTCTGAAAGGGCAATTGTCTCCAATATCTCATAATGGAACAATGGCTTTCCTTGACTAGTTTTGCTTTAAATATCTGCCCTGCTGTCCTTAAGAAAACATGACATTTTGGCCAACTTCTTCCTTGTGTGGAAAACATCACTCTCTCTGCCTGCCAACATAAGGGAAATCCATGAATTTCATAGGGTTTTCTTAGGCAATACTCAAGGGGTGATTTGGCCAGTTCCTTCCTCTGAACCAATGGGGGCCTTTTCAGAATCAATTTATACGGTGGAGCCCCTTAGGCCTATGTCTTACATGTTAATGGTGTTTAGGAGTAGTGTTATGGGGGAAAGAAGAGGAGAAAGATAGTAAGGTCAAGTAAAGTCAAGAGACATCTAAACACTTGTGCAATGTCCATGCAATGAAATTGTGTTCTGAAAACTTTGAAATTTACCATAATGTCTAAATTTATTCTCAACTATCATCAATACACACAATGATATATGGAATTATGTGCAATGACTACTGGAACTGCCCAGATTCTGAATGCAGATAGCGTGGTTTTAACAGTGAACGCAATGTTTTTAAATCTTTTAATGTGTTTTAAATTCAATTTTAATTTTTTTATTTTAATTGTGCATTGTTTTAAGGCAGTGTGGTCCAACCTGCGGCCCACCAATTCATTTTTGTTGGCCCTTGCCCTTCTTACTAGAAAAATATTTTAATTTAACATTTGGACAAAAAAATTGTTTACCCTTCTTACTGCTTTAAGTTTTTAAGAAACGTTTTCTTTCTGGAATGTCTCTGGCCCTCACATTCCTATACTAAAGTCTGATTGGCCCTCAGGTAACTAAAGGTTGGACCACACTGTTTTAAGGCATCAAATAGTTGCCTATGTGTAAAGTCGCCTTGAGTCTCCTTCGGAGTTGAAAAGGGCAAGGTATAAATAAGGTAAATTAATAAATACATTGTTGAAACATGGCCGTAAACATTCTAGTTTTCTTATTTTAGTTCCACTTTTTGTTTCTTATTCTTTCATTTCATTCAAGTTTTATGTATTTTATTTTCCTGGAGCAACTGTGGAGCCCCTGGGAAGTGCATGCGGCACATTTAGGGAACCACTACTCTCAAATATAGCCTACAGCACCTAGCATTAGTTAGCATCATCCTTCTAAGTGCAAACCAGGGCTGACCCTGTTTAGCTTCCAAGATCAGATAAGATCTGGTGCCTTTAAGGTATTTGTGCTAAACCTATCTCTATACTGAACCATGTTACACATGGAGGTATGACAAAATACTTCACTGCAGTAATAACAAATAAACCTACACAAGGAATTCCTGTGGTGGAGCATTAGGTCGGTCCTCCCTAGAGTGTAAAGTGATGTAGCATTCTGTAGATTGTTTATATATACAATTGTATGCTGCCCCATAGTAACAAATTTTATATGCAACTTACAACAAACAAGTACAAGCAAATGCAAATACAAAAGACATAAAACTACAAAATCAAAAATAAATGAAACCGAAAAATGACTCCAATTTCAAAATTAAAAACACAGTTTTTAAGCTCCAGGGGCCAGAATACATATGTTGTTAGAAAGAACTAGATAAACAGGAAAATCTTTATCTGATGTTGGAAACACCACAGGGACTGGTTCCAGGCAATCTTCTTCTAAGCTGGCAATCCCATAAACATGGAACTATCTCCACATCTTTTCCATGGTGATTAGCCATTTCATTTCATTTGACAGAGTCACTGACGTTTGAGGTAGATACCCATTAGAAAAGATAGTCTTTCAGTAACCTGTTCCAAACCACTGAGGAACTCAAAGATTAATGCCAGCAATTTAAATTTGGCCTGGAAATGCACTGGGAGCTGGTACAGCTGCCAAAGCACAGGCACTGTATGGTAAATGGTCTTGTCGCAATTAATCATCTTGCATGTCTACTTTGGAAATGCTACAGTTTCTGAACAATTTTTAAATCCAGTCGTCCATACATTCCACTATAATATTCTAATTATACTGCTGCCAGCATGAATATAAAAGCAATGCTGGGTCAGCACAATTGTCTATCTAGTCCAGTACCTGTCCCCATAGTGATTAACCAGATGCCAATAGGATGCACAAAAGCATGATATCAGCACAACATGAACACAAACACTTGTGTGTCTCCAGCAATTGGCATTCAGTGGTGCCTGCCTTTAATACTGCACATAAACAATGTCTTCAGATGGTTATAGTATTCGCCATGATACACTGCCAAGATCACACTGATGTACATTTTAGCACACATATATGAGTGCACTCTTTTTAAAATTAAAGAATAACATTTTATTTTACTTCATTGTATAAAGCCGAGTTCAAATGCATACTGATTAACATCAGAAAACAGTCATAGTTTGCAAGATTGTTTTTACATGATCTGCCAATAGCAGCTGGTAGGGACCAGTTTCAGTTAAGGTAAGCTGAGGATGGAAACAGCTACAACAGTGGTTCTCAACTTGTGAGTCCCCAGATTTTTTGGCCTTCAACTCCCAGAAATCCTAAGAGCTGGTAAACTGGCTGGGATTTCTGGGAGTTGTAGGCTAAAATACCTGGGGGCCCACCATTTGATAACCACTGAGCTATCGGCTTCTGCTTGAAAACACAACCGTATAGGGACAAGTCAATATAATTTGCAGCGCTATCTCAATTCTTGTGAGCAATTGCAGCCTTCTGCAATTTACTTATGTCCAAGCAGTACCAAAAGCAAAGGGACTATATTGGAGGAGATACAAGCAGTGTGAAAAAAATTAAGTAAACTGCTTCCCAGTTTATTTAAAGGAGACAAAATTTGACACAACTGCATTCCATGAAGGAATCATCTCATTCCATGCATCTATGAATGAGGGCTAAAGCTCCTGTACACTGGAGATAGTGAAATGCACAGTTGCTTCCAAAATGCCTAAAAATGGACTGCAGTACTCTTACTCTTGATAAGAGGAGTCTTTTATGGATACCGGTATTGCACTCAGAGAATGTCACAGTTAACCATAACGGAATGTGAAAGCTGTGCTTGCAGAATTTTTTTGATCTGTTGAACAGAAAATTAATAGACAGCTGATGGCCAGAGAAAGTAATCACTGAGGATGGAGGAAATTAACTTCTAATCCTCATGTCCTCCTCAGAGGCATAACAAAAGCTCAAAGTATAATTCTCTTGCATACAAATCTATACTATGTGTACCACCTTGAGCTCTGTCAGAGCTGGAAGGTTGGTGTAAATGATCATGTTTCAGTAGTAAGTGTGCTATGTAAGCAGCCTAATCATGTTTTGGAAACACACTCTTCTGCTCCATACTGAACTCAGGGGAAAATTGTTTGAAGTAGAATTAACATTTACCAGGCACAGATCTTTCCCAGTTCTATCTTCCTTTCTCCTCAGAAAAGGGAAGAATCTATAAAATCATATTTGTTGATGTTGAAGGTTTTTTTTAAAAAAAGTGCTGAACAAATCAATGACTTGAAGCATGACAGAACATTATTGGGGCCCACCATGGAAGAAATCTATCCTGTTGCAGAGTGGAGGACTGTGCATTAAGAACTTCAGCACTGGAAGTGGGGAACTAAGTTAATTGTAGAAAAACAAAAACACATATACATATTCATGCAAACTCTGCTTGCACATATCTCCATGCAGTCCTAAGTTGAGACCCCTTCCAGCATCTCCCTCCCATCAACATCCAAATCCATCTCCCCAAAATAAACTTGATTATATATTGCTAAAAACCTGCCACATAACAGATGTGGCTTTGTCTATGCAGATTGATTAAAATGAAACCATATCCTTCTATGTAATTAAAAGCACTGAAGAACGTGCTGAGGCAAATTCCCAAAACAGCTTATAGAAAAAAATTATTAATAACATAACATATGTTTAGCTCTACATTGTTCCTGAAAGGCTCAATTGCCATCTTGCTGATTGCAAGTTGATTTCAAAATGCATCCAGAATATCCTAAAATTATGCCAGTGACTATTATATCAATTAAAAAGAAGAAATTTAACCATGGGCTAGTGACTGAAACTCAAAAGGCACCAAACAAGTTAAAGAAGTTCCTGCTTCTCTCAATTACACTTAAATTGTTCATGGTATGAGGATCAAAACAGGAAAGGGAAACCTGTCTCTCTTAAATGGCTGGAGAAGGTCTCTTATCGTCTCTGACCTCTGAACATACTGCCCATCCCTGACTAGGACTACAATCCTATCCTACACAGAAGTAAAAGAGACAAACTCCCGGTGACGCAGTGGGTTAAGCCCTTGTGCCAGCAGGACTGCTGGCTTGTTGACCTGAAGGTTGCCAATTCGAATCCAACCCAAGGAAAGCGTAGATGAGCTTCCTCTATCAGCTCCAGCTCCATGTGGGGACATGAGAGAAGCCTCCCACAAGGATGGTAAAAACATCAAAACATCTGGGCGTCCCCTGGGCAACATCCTTGCAGATGGCCAATTCTCTCACACCAGAAGTGACTTGCAGTTTCTAAAAAAAAACAAAAACCAAACTCAACAGCATCAAAAGGGGGAAAGGGTGACACATTTCCAAAGGCTCAGTGGATAGGTTTTTTTTTTGGGGGGGGGGGGGGGTTGGGGGAGGGGAGCCCAACACATTTCAACCTACAGATATTTCAATTGCCATCTTCAGGAGCAGTATGAATTCACTATGGAATTTTCTGGATCTGAGAATATCATTGCTAAACAGAAAACAAAACCCTTTTTAGACTTCCTAACACCCTTGAAGGTGGTCACTGGAATATATTATATAAGATGAAAGTATTGGGCGTTTTCCAAAATAAAAGAAGTAATTCTTTTCTACATGAATAAGTCAGACTAAATTAAGTGGGTGGCTTAATTCTAAGGAGACATAAGATTTTATTATAAATCTACCCCAGCATTTAAGACTTTACAATGCAATCCTAAATAACGTCTGTACAGATGCTATGCCCCCTGAGTTCTTTTGGCTTGTTTCCGAAGATGTATAGGATTGCACCCTTTGGAAAGCAAGAGGCAATTATTTCTCATCATAACTTATTTGAAACAATAGACATATGAGCATCTTCTGAGGTTTCAAAGTAATACACTATGTTATTTGTTAAGCCTTGAAAATCAATTTAATCAATTTGTGTATAAAACATACCTCTCCATTCATGTGTTGAATCGAAGAGATGCACTCACTGTGTTACAAGGCGACAAATTAAAACAAATACTTTGTACACCATCGTCCATATCGTAACCACAGTATCTGAGAGAAGTAAAAAGGTATTCAGGGAAAACACAATTCCAAATGATGCAAAGCCACATACAGAATGAGCAGGGAAGGAAACTTAAAACTTCCTACTGATATCCTTAAATGCAGATATAGATGTTTCTCTGGAGTATGTGTGTGTGGAAGGAGAGGATACCACAAATTGCAGCTAAAAAGATTTGAACCTATCCTACCCTCCCCACTACCAACAATTCATCGCCAAAACTGATGCCTGATTTTGGAATTTTAAGATTACAACTTCTAAAGATGTAAAAACCTATAATTTTCCCTTTCTCCAACTTAGATATAAACAAATGTAAATTCTTTAAAAAAAAACTGACACTGATATTTTTTTTTGCATCTGCACTAGCCACATTCAAAACACACAGCTATTCCAGCACACAGTGGACCATATTGTACCTCACTATTGTATAAATCGCAAACCCAGAGCCTCAAAGCCAGACTTTAGTGAATTAAATGCTGAAATTCTGGACAAATCGTTCTTTTATATTTGAACCTTAATTTCTTTACATCCTGAAAACTAAGAAAAATGCACAGTTTGGTATATGATGATAAAAACCACTGAAACAAAATGTACACTAGTTTCTACCTGATATTATGGATAAAGTCTTCTAAGCTGACCTGCTTCCCTTGGCCATAATTGTACAATATTTGGAGCTGCTTGTGATGCCTATGTCTATTAGATTTATCCGATCATCAAAGAGAATGTTAATCCAGGATTTCTCTTGCCAAAGTCATTTAGGTCTGGTCAGCCTCCAAAACACTTGTGCTCAAAATATTATACATATACAAGACAGTGCAGTGAGATTATATGCTTTTAAAACACCAAAAATTACTACATTATGCAACAACATTTTTTTTTCTGTTCTTGGCTTGAAAGTGTCATTTCCTGTTTAACTCTGCAGTACTTACTTTGAAAGTAGCTTTTATACTCCAGAAACTTTGTTCTTGTGACTGAGGGTAGCACTATTATTTCCTCAGTCTAGGCTTTTGTCCGTAAATTTCCTTAATGAAAAAATGCCATGTTTAACCTTTCAATGTGTAGACCGCAACAAAGTTTTTGCAGTTTAATACACTTTTTCGATGTTTGTATGAAGAACCAATTAGGAAATAACATTTATAACCCAAGAATAAAAATCGTGTTACATAGTGCTATCTAAAAAGGGAAAGCAGAAACATGTTTTGCAAAAATAACAAAGCCATGCTATCAAATGTGTCAATTATTTATGTTTGTCTTGAATTGCTCTGGCAGAATGACAAATGCTGTAAGATTTTTTGTGTGAAAGGACCTTCATTTTGTAAATCAGGCCTGTCTCTTTTTTCCTGCAATGACTAAGTAGGCCAGAAAAAAAGAGAAAACAGTGATGTTTTGTGCATTTGGATGAAAGATGATAAAAGAATGAGAAAATAATCCATTATGCTTGCCAGCCTGCCAAGGAACTACACTGGAATTTTCATTGCAGAAAAATGCATTATAGGACATACTATATCAGCTGCTTGACAATGATGGAATAGTCAACCCAGTTTCTACTCAAATAAAGTCCTATTCACATGCAGGCATGAGGTGTGGGCTATACTGGAGACGGTAAACCTATCTAATTTGCTCAGGATACTGATATAGAAATGCTCTTACATAAGTACTATATTTGTTTAAACAGCACAATGTTGGAGGGGTTGAAAGGGGTAGCAGGTTTTGGCATAAGAAAGACACATTTATTTTCTGAACAGGTAAGATTGTCCCAACCACCTTTGTCTTACATCAACACTTCATCACCTGCAAAAGTTCTATAAAGCAAGGCCTTTGAGACAGAGTCGTATATACACAGCATGCTTGAGAAACACAGTTCAATTGCTAATGCGTGCCTTGAGCCAGCTAGAGAACCAAGAAGTCAAATGCCCATCTCATTCAGAAGGATGAGTGCTGTTGATATATCATTTTCAGCGTGCTCATGGGAAGCTGCTGCAGGGCAACTGAAGTGACAAGAGCTGTCACAAACTACAATCTACAATGGTGTTCACAGACTGTTACGCCCATTAGAAATGTTTGGACTTGATGTTCAGCCACAGTTTTAGGGAACAACACTAAATAAAAGAATACAATAAAAACCTCCTGTATGCCACTTGATAGATTGTGATACTCAGTATTTACTATACCAAGCAAAAACATCATGCTTTTAAGGGCTGCTTTACAACACAGATTTATTACCACATGAAGAGTATTTCTGTGTTGAAGCACCATACGAGGGCTTTCACAGGAAATTTGGAAGGGGGGAGTCATTCCTCTAACCCAGTTTTGCCTATTCAAACTGGCCATAGCTCTCTAAGATTTCAGACAGATATTTTTCATACCATGTATGACCTGATCATTTTAATTTGTGATACCAGGACTGGAAAGCTCTGGAGGTAAATTTGCCCCAAATATACAAGTTGTAAGCTTTGCTAACTTGCATTGGGAGTATTTAGTAGGAATTCAGAGGTGATGTGTCTGCATCTCGATTTTTAAAATGTTACAAGCCACAAATTTTTCACTGCAAAACAATTGCATAGGTTTGGAGTGAACTGGACAATGGAATTTTAGGGTTTAATGGGAACCATCACTTGAGACACACATTATTCAACACTGAGAGCTGTTGCCAAACATGGGTGTTTTGTTGCAAAGCAACTGCAAAATTTTGATACAGATTTGGAGGGGAATCCAAATTTTGGGTTCACAGTCAATAAAGCTAAATTAGCAACACATACAGCAAAATATGTAAGGTACATTTTTTATGGTGCCAGTCATATTGGCTTTCATGAATCTAATCCTGTACCATTGCTGCTACTTCTCTGCTTTTAAGACTGCAGTATTTGAGGAAAGACCAGTGAGGAGAAATATTCCACAGTCAAATCTTTGAAATTGCTGTTCACACTCCTTTTATTTACTCTCTTACATGGAAAGCTAAATTAAATTAGACTATCAATTTACTTTGAAAGAAATACTTGGGAGATGTTTTTGCAAAAGTCTGTTTTCTAATTCTCAATGGAATTTGCAAGTGTTTGTTCACATCCTCCGCACGTCCCTTTTTTTGTCTCGCTCCCAAGGAATACTGACAATGTGATTGCTGGGGATGGAAGAAGGAAGCCTCAATTTCTCTCTGATAGCACTCAGGATTGTGGTTCCATTGTGCCTGTCTGTTTTGTTGTTGATTCGTTCAGTCATTTCAACTCTTTGTGACCTCATGGACTAGCCCATGTCAGAGCTCCTTTTTGGCCATTGCCACCCCCAGCTCCTTCAAGGTCAAGCCAGTCACTTCAAGGATACCATCCATCCATCTTGCCCTTGGTTGGCGCCTTTTCCTTTGTCCTTCCATTTTCCACAGCATCATTATCTTCTCCAAGCTATCCTGTTTTCTCATTATGTGGCCAAAGTACTTCATCTTTTCCTCTAATATCCTTCTCTCCAGTAAGCAGTTGGACTTTATTTCCTGATGTATGGACTGATTTGATCTTCTTATGGTCCAAGGTATTCTCAAATTGTTCCTCCAACACTACAGTGTCTGTCTGTATGCGCCTTCAAGTTGTCTGTCATCTTATGGGAACCCCACATGTTTTTTTTGGAGGGGGGGGCTGAGTGGTGGTTTTGCCAGTTCTTTCCTCTGATATAAGGCCTACAGTGCTTGATATGCATTGGAGGTTTCCATTCAAGTACTAGCCAGGGGTGACCATCCTTAGCCTCCATGATCAGATTTATTTTTTTTGTGTCAGCAACTTGAGTCGCTTCTGGAGTGAGAGAATTGGCCATCTGCAAGGACGTTGCCCAGGGGACGCCTGGATGTTTTGATGTTTTACCATCCTTGTGGGAGCTTCTCTCATGTCCCCGCATGGAGCTGGAGCTGATAGAGGGAGCTCATCCGGGCTCTCCCCAGATGGGATTCAAACCTGGCAGCCTTCAGGTCAGCAACCCAACCTTCAAGTCACAAGGCTTTTATCCCCTAGGCCACCGGAGGCTCCTTCCAAGATCAGATGAGATCTTGTATCTTTAGGATATTTATTCTTTTTCTAATATGCAAAACTGAGTCCTCACACCAGTCCCAAACACATCTCTTTGCCATTGTCCATAACCAGAGAGTTCCTGATCTTGCATGTAAGACACAGCTCTTAATAGATCAACATAGGACTTTTAATGAACATGTTTTATTGACTTGAACATTATTAGAATTTAATTGAAGGTTCATAAAGCATAGCTTTTCTTTCACACGCACGGTCACCATATGGTTTCTGAATTAGCAGGATAAATTACAAAAAAATTTCCCCTACAAACATAAGGGACTTTTAGAAATTTAAGCCAAGAGTTACTGGATTAATAGCTAAAATAACTAAACTCATGATAAAATTAGTATTTTAGATGAGTTTGGAATATTCATCGTAACACTAGCATGAGAAGAACTGGAAACATGCCATGGATATTTTTTTTACAAGGAAAGGAAAATCCTATGACCTCATTTACCAATTCCAGTCTTTCATTAATTTTTCAACTGAGAAAAACACACAACTGTATATGGCAAACAAAATAAATTATGCAACTGAGGCAGATATTCTCAATAGTTATGAAATTATTTGAAGTTCGACTTCATTTAGGTTCTCTGCCTCTCCTCAAGTTTGTTAAGGACTGTTAACAAATTATAAATTAGCACTTCATCTTGTCACTTGACTGAAGAGCAACCACACTTCTGAGAAACCTGAACAACAGAAATAGTGTTGAACCAACTTTTTCCTCACTATGATCTCAGAGTTTCCTCTCCTTTTACTTCTGACAGTTTTTTCCTAGGCTCCAGCCTTACCTTTCCCAAGATGAACCATCGTTCACAGGAATCATCTGAGAGAACAAAACTTCATGGTTTTGTCATTGCCAGCCCTTTGTCACTTCCAACAAATTGTTTGAACAGAAGAAAGACTAAAGAAAAGTCCCTTTCATTAACTTTTCATGGAATTCCTTGAACTGTCAGGGCTTAAAAGGGAAAACCTGTTTTTTGGGGGGTGGGGGAAGAAATTCTGGCTCATACAGTGAAGAAATTTTAGGTGTTATTTACATGATGCCAGTGTATTACATGAGTTCATGTCACACAAGTTCAAAACCCCTCCCCACAGTGCCAAATCCAGCTGGAAGTCCTTTGCCAAGAAAGGTTATTATCCTTCTGTTATTTTATTCATCTTACTTGTCATGTCAGTCTTTTGATGTTACCAAATTCCAAGCTTTTTTATACCACAGGTTTCAGCTATGTATTCTTCCAATTACTGACAAGCCACTAAAAATAGAAAGGAAAGCAAGTCTTTATGTATTGTTTCCTTATTTGTAAATCAGGAGCACAAATCATGGTTGAAGGATGATATGGTATTCCATCATCAGGCTACAATATAAAACATTTTATATTGCAACAATATAAAATGGAAAGCAAATACTGATATTTTATTGTATATCCTGCCAGAATCTATCTTTCATTGGAAATTATCTCATATAATTGTGAAACCTAACCAGATAAAGAACCACAGCACTTTGATTCATATCTCTGATAAACCATGGTGCTGGAGCAAGGGCCTGTCCCTCCGAGAAAAGCAGAGTGCGCCCCGGATCTCCCTCAGCCAGGCCCTTGCTGGAGGAAAGAGTTTCCTCCAGCAAGGGCCTGGCCGAGGAAACCCGTGGTACACTCCTGTCCCTCTGAGAAACAAGGAGCGTGCCGTGGGTTTTCCTCAGCCAGGCCATTGCTGGAGGAAACACTTTCCTCCAGCAAGGGCCTGGCCGATGGAGATCTGGGGAGATGTCCCTTGGTGAGCCCTCACCCCTTGGAAGCAGGCCACAAGCGCTGCTGCAGCAGCGATCACAGGCCGCTTCCTCCTCCCTCTCCCTCTCCTTGTGAGCTCCCTTCTCGTGAGAGAAGGAGAGGAAGAGGCAGGATGCTTGCTCTTCCCTCTCCTTCTCGCGAGCTCCCTTCGCTGGCGCCTCAGATAATACAGAGCCTCGGTTAACTGGAGCTCAGCTAACCGGGGCTCTACTGTATAGAGATGCACTGTATTTTCTCCTAGACTGGGCACTGTTGGGTTAAGCTAAACTACTTCCGACTTCTGGGAAACCCAGACATTCTAGCCTTGAGAGGATACCGCCTACACCTTCCTGCGTAGCCTCATCCTATATGACAGATTGTTAGAAAATAGTTGGCAGATAAATATTTTGTTAAAACACGGGAGGCAGTAGTCAGTGTTTCTCCTTCACTGACATATGGACTGTAACACTTATTTTATGCTTTTCGTTCTTGTTAAAAGGAGTTAAAACATTGCCAAATGTCAGTTGCAGAAGCACTAATTTTAGAAAACTCAGTACTGGATGTAAACATAAGCATTCTTAAAAATGAGCTTTACTAACATCAGCAAAACTGAGTTTTGAGTAAAGCTGGCTTTAGGGCTTGTATTCTCCCAGAGTCTAGGTTTTATTTGGTGATCACAAACCACTGTAAAAAGCTGTGCATAAAACACACCAGTCAGTAACACAGTGACATTCTTCCTAGCTCTAGTTTCACTATCAAGCAGCTTGACATCATTGCCTAATTTTGTATTTCCATGATCCCAAGATATCTTTTGTTCTATACTTGCTGAAAATGTGCTTGCTTTACATATAATCTTAATTTTATGACTATGATGGCTAACACATTTTATGTTGTTGTCTACTTCAGGTCGTTTGTAACTCATGGCAACCATAATACAAACCTATTATGGGGTTTTCAGAGGGGAGTTGCCTTTCTTTTTCTCTGAGTGTGATTTGCCCAAGATCACCCAGTGGATTTTCCATGACTGAGTAAAGAATTCAAACCCTGGCCTCTAGAGTCATGGGTAATTGTTCAAACCCATAAACCACACTGGACACTGGTTCTATAAATGTTATGCTTAGAGTAATATTTACTTCAAATTTTCTCCCTCTATTAATATTGCTTCATTATTGTAATTATTATTATATTTATTTGTACACTCTTTAATCTCTCCCAAAGGAGACTCAAAGCGGCTTAACATAAAAGCACCCACATATTATTTAAAATATACAAATATGAAGACATTAAAACAGGATTTAATATAAACAGTATTAAAAAGTTCCCAGTTAAAAATCACAGCTCCCCCTGAATTGATCTTTAAAAACTTCATTGGAGCTTCTAATATATGCTTGGATAATTCAAAATCTCTGGAAGCTTAAATATATCACATAGTTTTAAAAATTGTCATTGCTCAAAAGATGGGGTATGTCTATTCTTTTTCAATGGTTTGTATCTCTCCAATGGAAGTTTTGATTAAATGTGAGGATGAGGAAGGACTGCTTTTCTTTCACAAATATTTCCTTGATGAATAACTTCAAGATCACAAAGAAAAGTAAGACGGTAAAGCAACATATTTAAATTGCATTGTTTCACAAGAGCTATATCTACCTATTATCTTCCCATTAGAGGCACATTAGAGGCTTATGTTAACAGTTCTAATTAATTTTGAAGGCTGATGATAGCCACCCAACAGTGAGAACGTTATTGCATAGTCAGATTTAATAAGTGTCTTGAAAAACAGACATGTTTGCCTATATGCACATAATGAATGACCATTGGGGGAAAATGGGTCTAGCTATGTGTCCAGTGGCTGCTGAATTTTTCTCAGGGCACTCTTCCTTCAACACTGCCAGGGAAAGGTAAGGGGGCAGGGAGGATTCTAGGTCCTAGACTAGAGGGAAAAGTCCAAATGCACTTCACTACCATGGTCTCAGAAAATGTTAGAAAGCTTTGACTGTCCAGCTAGTTCATGCTGCACTGTACCCTCCTTCCACCTGGCCAATGAAGGTGCACAGCTGTGCGAGTTCCCTGGAAATGGGATGCAAAGGGCAAGCATAATGTGGTATGTCGCTTGGAAAGCATGTTTAGCAAAACCCATATTGAGAATGAAGTGACTGCATTAATCTAAAGCAATTACCTAGCAACTTTCATTTTTTGCCAAGAACAGGCCTTTCAGAAAGTCAACCTCCCAAACATTCCAACAAGGATAACTTCAAGTAATACATAATTGCTAAGACAATTCATTTTACCTCTGTGAGGAAACAACTGAGGCCCGTTCTACACTGCCATATAAAATCCAGATTATCTGATTTGAACTGGATTTTATTTATTTATTTATTTATTTATTTAATATGCCGCTGTTCTCCCCCAGGGGATCCAGAGCGGTCTTACACAATGGCAAAATTAAATGCCACATATAATACAAAATTTAGTAAAAACCAACAATCGTAATACACACTTAAATACCAATATCATACCATAAAGCACAAAGCACAGTCTGTAGTAGCAGTTCTAGTGTTGTGTGTCCTCCAACTCAGGTCCAACCTTCTGACCATCAAGCAACCAAGCACCTTCTTGGTCTCGTAGAAGAAGTCAGAATGAGCAAATCAGGAGACTGCAGGTGATTATTCCCCAAATGATGTCCCAGAAAACAAAAATAAAATCATGCAGAAAATCATTTTTCTTTTCACCTCACAAAATTGAAAAGAAAATGGACTGTTCTCTTTTAGAATAAAAGCCAAAATATACATAAACCAGGTAACAAGACACTTTAAAATATAAAACTATGAAGAGGATCAAATCATTACAATCTGCTTCCTTTCCTCCATTCTTTTTATAGTAATGAGTGCTTTATGTCTGATTGACAGCATGGAGGATAGGAATAGGTAAACATTTTTATTTGCTTTCCTGGTGCTAATGGTTTCTTCCCTTTTTACTGACTTTCCTGCTCCTTTTCCTATATTGGCAAAAGCAAAAGGTTCCCTATAATTTATATGTTCTTTATTGTTCAGTTCCTTGTAGCTCCATATTCAGTTACTGTCTGAATAAACAATATTTTTAATATCCTAAACATAGCCTCATGCCAAACTAAATGAGATATGATACATTTCATGGTCCTGAGTTACAAAAAGTGGCTTTTAATGTTAAAGGGTACTAATGTGTACCCTTTAAAAACACAGTGTCTACAAAATCAAAAAAATGTCCATGTTCCCTTAACCCACCACATGGCTTCAAAATGTCTAAAAGGTTTGCGTCTCAATTCTTCCCTTTCATCATCATTGATGATTACTTGTGTCCAAATATGATTGCCTTGCAAGTATAATGTCGGTAGGTCCGTAGGTGATTGTAGATACTTATTCTTGATTCACATGTTCTTCCACAGTGAGGACATTGATTTCTAGGTGGGAGGTGATCCTGGTCGGGGTTAGCTTGACGCGCCTTCCTCTTGACACGTTTATCCCTTCTTAGAATCATAGAGTTGGAAAAGACCTCGTGGGTCATCCAGTCCAACCCCCTGTCAAGATTCGTGCATATTCAAATTCCACAGCACTGTTGGTAATAGCTGACCTCTAGTTAGAACATTCACGGGCCAGGGCTTCCCAGTTCTCAGTGTCTATGCCACAGTTTTTAAAGTTGGCTTTAATCCCATCTTTAAATCTCTTTTCCATTTAGACAACGTAGACAGTCCAGCAAAGTTGATGGCAAATGATCATCACTTCAATGCTGGTGGTCTTTGCTTCTTCCAGTACGCTGACATTTGTCCATCTATCTTCCCAAAAGATTTGCAGGATTTTTCGGAAGCAACACAGATGGAATCATTCTGGCAGCTGTATTCACGATTAAGCAGACTTTTTAGGATTCACTCTGCTCACCCCCACACGGGCGAGGGGGGTGGGTGGGTAGAAAATGTGCCTAAACTTAGTCTTCATCTTCACTTATACAATGAGTGAAGGAAAGCATGCCTTTGAGCAGCCTTAACAACTTACGGTGACTCTATAAAGTTCATAGAATTTTCTAAAGCAAGGAATACTCACAGGTGGGTTCGTCAGTTCCTTTATGGTACAGGATAAGACGACACTCATATCCACATCCCTGGCCAGAGGAGCTAGCAGCAAAACCCCTCCCATATATCTCACCAGGGGGAGAGGTAGCACCAGAGCAGCAACAGCTCTCATAAAGAGAGAGAGGCCCCCCTAGGAAGGAGAGTAAATTTGCTGCTCCCAGTACTCTACATAACCACATTGCATAGGCAACATCGGCCTTTATAAGACAATTCACAACTAACTGAAATAGTAAGAAATTGCCTACTTAAGTAAGTAAGTAAGTAAGTAACTTTATTTTTCTACCCCGCCACCATCTCCCCGCAGGGACTCGGGGTTGCTAACACGGGTCAATGGCCCGAAAACAGTAAACAAGTACATCAGTTAAAAACATATTACAATGAATAAAACACAATAAAATTACATAATGCGAACAATACATTACATTAAGCATAAAAGCACCATTAAAACATAGAATAGATAAAAGTAAAATAAAATACAATGAACCACCAGGATGGTGGAGGGGGATAGTATGGAGTGGCCAAATTAAACTAAAGTACCATAGTAAAGTTATAAAGTGCTTCGGGGCAGAGGACAAAGTGCAACTATTTCTTAACCATTGGGTGGGAATAGACATCCAATTTATTATAAGAACCGAGAACGATGCAGAAAAATGTGTAAGTTAATTTTGGTCATGGGGAGTAATTACTCAAAAGCCCAATGAAAAAACCAAGTTTTCAATTGCTTTTTAAAAGATGCAAGGGTGGGAGCCTGCCTGACCTCCCTAGGGAGGGAGTTCCAGATCCAGGGGGCTTAACAGTGTTTATACTTAACAGTGTAAATCTAAAATAAATCTCTAGAATACAATATTTTACTTACTTTGATCTCAACTCAATTTTTTAAACTGGAAACAGACTCATTTATAGCTTCCAAGCCTTGGCTGACATCCTTTAAAAGCCGCCTCCTACTTTTTGAATACATCACATGCATTCTTCATGATAAAAAATCTTAACAAAAATATCACCTATGCTTTTAGAACTCTCAACATAATTTACATTCCCACTTCAGAACATTGTTATTCTTATACAGTACTTATTACTCTGAATATTATTCCATGCAGAGTACCTAGCTGATAGGAATGCACTCTCTTCAGTATTCATCAATCTCTTCCTTAATCAGTTTGTCGAACAGAACTTCAGTTTAGCACACATTCTCTAGTCTGGTCTCTTCTTCATATATTAATTATGGACTCTTACAGACACTTTTCTTCCCTTTCTTTTGTAAAAGATAGAATCTTCAACCTACTCTGTTGTGAGTCCACAGAAAATCACAATACACTTTATGTGTCTTCTGAGAACTCTGAACCAAAACAGCAGCCATCTTATATTTTCTCAAGAACAGAATGTTTGTGAGTACACAAAGTGCCCAGGACACAATGGCTCATTTTTCTTGTGCTTGTTATTATAATAATAAAAAAACCTGAGCGACCTGTTAATTACAGACAAAAGCTGAAGTACAGCTTTTACACCATGAAGCAATCATATCAATGGAATTTCAGAAGTGGATTAAAAAATTCAGTCAACAGTTCACATCAACTATACAAGCTAAACGAGAAATGTTTGTCTGTAGGAGGGAAGAAGACTCCTGTTTAGATTTAATGGCTGTAAAAGGACACAGGAACAAAAGGGAAAAGGACAACAGTTTCCTGATGCAAGATGCCAATTAAGTTCCTTCTTTTCTCAAGGAGTGCAAATCTATGATGACATTCTTGTCCCACACAAACATAAGATACTCTTATTCAAAGGTATCTCGAGCACCATCTCTCTCTGATGAACACATAGCATTCTTCTGCAAAGTCCATGCAGGTACACAGTGGCAGTTATGATTCTCCTGAACTCATCTGCCTGGAAAGGGTACTTGTTTTCTACATTGTCTCTAGAATCAGAAATGTGGCAATAACCACCCTATCATGTAACAACGGCACTGAAGAGGATCCAGAAAACACTCACAACACCAAACTGTTTTTAGGTAAAGGTTTTCCTCTGATATTAAGTCTAGTCGTGTCCAACTCTGGGGGTTGGTGCTCATCTCTATTTCTAAGCCAAAGAGCCATCATTGTCCATAAACAACTCCAAGGTCATGTGGCCAGCATGACTACAAGGAGCACCGTTACCTTCCCGCCGAAGCAATACCTATTGATCTGCTCACATTTGCATGTTTTCGAACTGCTAAATTGGCAGAAGCTGGGGCTAACAACAGGAGCTCACCTTGCTCCCTGGATTCAAACTGTGGACTTTTCAGTCAGCAAGTTCAGCAGCTCAGTAGTTTAACCCACTGTGCCATCAGGAGCTCCAAAATGTTTTTACTATACATTATTTTATTGTTGCTAACAGCCATCAAGCAGAGTTCAATTTATGGTGACTCTATGAGTGAGAGACCTCCAAGTCACCCAATCCTCAACAGCCCTGCTCAGGTCTTGCATATTCCAGGCTGTGGCTTTCTTAATTGAGTCCTGTACTCCAATAAAATATGCAGGAAATATGTGACTGAATGCTTATACATGTACTAATACATTGGTCTGCTTTTTCCAGTTTTCAAATAAAATTCATTTTCATATACTCAAATCCTATACTCCATAAGCCAACTACTATGTCAGCATGAAGTCTGCCATGTCCTGCACTTGCCAAGCCCATATGGGGAAGACAGTCTTTTTATTTTCCTACTGCAATTCACTATACGAAACATTGTTTTTTCTAGTGAATCATGATTTTTCATAATATGGTCAAAGTCTCCGTGTAATTATCTTGGCTTCTACTGAGAGTTCAGGCCTGATTTGTTGTAGGACTCATTTAGTTGTGTTTCAGCAGTCCACTGTATCCATAGAACTCTTCTTCAGCACCACATTTCAAATGAGGTGGTCGCTATTTTCACTGTCCAGCTTTCACAAGTATAGATAGAATTGGGAAATATGTGATGGGTTACAGTTTTTTGACTGCAGTATTCATTTTTCACTATCTACTTCAAAGTTGTGTAAATCATCCGTGATCATTTTTTATTTTCTTAATGTTCAGATGTAAACCTGTTTTTGCACATTTTTTCTTGACTTTGTCCATTCCTCATTCCAAGTCTTTGCTATATTCTGCTAGTAGTATGGAATCACATGAGTATCTTAAACTGCTAGCCTTTTAAAATTCTAGAAAAGTCTTAGCTGGGAAGACCCTCTCAGATTTCTTCTATACACTTAAAAATGTAAACCTTGCCCAAATCAAGTTTAAACTAATTAATTACTAACATACAGATGGTGGAAGTAAAGTCTAGAAGTATGAATCATGATGAAAGTTAGTTTGGGCCAAACAGACAGAGATTTGCTTTCTTAAAAAGACATGGTCTGTTTAGGTCAAAGTTTTTTCTACCAATGAGGAGAATCCCAATTCTGGAAAGCTCTTGGAAAAACTGTTCAGGAGTGGGACAAGGTTAAAGACATTGCAAGGCTCCTGCTATAGAATGATAACTGCAAAGAATGCAGTCTGAAAATCCACAGAGTACAGGGCCATTTTTTTTCCTGCACTGGATTATTCACTATAGAATCTCTGAAATAAAAGCATTTTGACATGAAAAAGGGAGGTGCTGTTAGAAATGTTTCTACTAATTCCCTATTCACCCCTGGAAACATGATTGCAGGTTTTTGAATTCTGCTTCTTCTACTGTTGTTGGGATGGTGGTGGTTGAAAGTAGAGCAAAAAGAGCTGAAAGCAAGGACTCTTTAACTATTCAGTATTAGAAGTGATTATCTGCATTCACTCAAAGACACCGTAGTCCTCTAACCAAAGCTGACCAAAAGGTTTAGAATAAGGAGAAAATGGCTTGAGAAATGATATCTTTTGAATATATTGATTTTGTCTGCAAATTAGAAAAGTTACTGGGGTTTGATTAACATGAAAAGACAATGGTACAAAATATTTTTTTACACTTGGTTTCCAAAGATCAGTATTCATTCAATAATACTTCACTGGTATGAAAGCATAATCGTTTTCCCTAGGAAGTGAGTTGATGTTTATCCCTTCAGAGACAGCCAGCATTAAATAACAACGGATGACTAATGTATCTGGATTGGTAGCCTGCAAAATGGAAAACTAAAATGTTACGAGAAAAAGATTGTCCTTTGCAGGAAATATGGGACTGAATGCTTATACAAGTACTAATATACTGGTCTGCCAGTTTTCAAATAAAATTAATTTTCATATACTCCAGCCCTATATTCCAATAAGCCAACTACCATGTCAGCATGAAGTCGGCCATGCCCTGCACTTGCCAAGCCCAGAAGGAGAAGGGGAAAACAACCTGCTAAGAAAAACTATTATCACTTCTGAAACTAGGCAAGCATAACAGCAGGTGGGAAAAGGAAGAAGAAATGCACAAGCTCATTGCTTCGCCTGGGAGTGTGATGTCTGACTAGGCCAGGCTGTTCCTTCCAGCACCATTCTTGATATTTCAGGTCTCATTATAATGTAGAGATAAAGGCTATGAGAGGAACCATAAACTAAATGGCAGAAAATATGCTCCATTTCTCAGTTTCAATGCCTTGCATATCCAATTATAAATAATTTCTGGTAGCAGATCTCAGAAAGAACTCTATACTCCTATGATGAGTAGACTGGGTTAACTGTGCAAACTAGTACTGTATTCCTTTTTCTTCACAACTGTAGGCCTTTCCTTCTTTGCATCAATGAACCAAGAAGGCGAAGTTAATTGGAATTTTTGCAGCTAGTAAAAATACAGTAACTTCTTTGAGTAGGCAAAGGTAAGGGTTTTTCCCTGACATTAAGTCTAGTATGTTTGACTCTGTGGGTTAGTGCTCATCTCCATTTCTAAGCCGGAAAGCCAGCATTGTCCATAGACACCTCCAAGGTCATGTGGCCAGCATGACTGCATGGAGCGCTGTTACCTTCATGCCAAAGTGGCACCTACTGATCTACAAACATTTGCATGTTTTTGAACTGCTAGGTTGGCAGAAGCTGGGGCTAACAGCGGGAACTCACCCCGCTCCCCAAATTAGAACTGCCGATCTTTCTGTCGGCAAGTTCAGCAGCTCAGCGGTTTAACTCACTGTGCCACTGGGAGCTCCAGGAGTTCTTTGCTTAGTCAACGCATATATGGGGATGACATTAATTTTATATACACAGATATACAACTGTGAATATTTAAAGCTAGTGGTTGGGTATTCTAGGAGCTTTTCTGTAACAACATATCTTATGGGAATCTTTGTTCAGGTAGGGCAACACCCTTATAAAAACAGCTGAATGGCAGGAAGAAATGCAGGGAGGTCTTGTCCTTATAATTCTACTAAAACCCAACGTTCCAAAAGATGGGAAGATGAGGAAAACACTTAAGTATTATTACCTTCTAAAATGCTAGGATCAGAAAGAAGCCTTTAAATATGCCTATCTTTGAGGAAGAGTGTTTTTTAAAACGAAAGTTCATTGTAGAAAGGGAAAGTAAAATTATGGTCTCTTTTCAAGGCTACTTGCAAGAAACAGACAGCAAGAAATGAAAACAAAAGTTCCCGAATGAGCAAAAAAACCACACAGAATGGAATGTGCTAACTGGCCAAGTTATGCTCTTTAAAAGGAGGCTTTAATAACACAACATTATCAACTGCCAGCATTTTCCTGATTGGTTAGCAACATTTCTTGTTTTTATGTAGCCTGGGTTATGCAATTAAGTCAGCCTGTAATATGTGACTGCTCACTATGGAACACAGTTTAAAATAGTCAGCTGTCATTAGAAATGTAAATAATTTGAATAAATCTTCATGTGAGACATCAACACCCAAACTAGAATGCGAATGTTCAATAAATGCTACAACTCTTTCACTATGGCCCACTGTTTACAAATATCATGGCGTACTGATGAAATTCTAAGACACAACATGGTTATGCTGAAATTATATTGTAATAAGCAAGCAAATTGCCAAAATTGCCTTAAATATACATAACAGAATCCTGTGACAATCAAAAATGAGCAGCAAGACTCTACACATCTTTCCCTAAAGGTCAGATCCCCATGCTGTCTCCTGCTACTCTTTAGACACAGTTCAAACTACACATTGTTTTGTTGAAATAAGAGGGAAAGCACTTTATCTCCAAAATGTCCTTTGCTTTGCTCCTAGAATTCCTCAAAGGAGACACAACATTGCATGCCTTTAGTGACATTTAAGGGAGTGATGAACAGGATCACAGTTTTCTTCTTAGAGAATGAGCCTTGTGACCACACATACTTTCCATAATCAGCTGCTTTTAAGGGTCATGCTAGCATCACTATTTACTGTGATAAAGGCTAACTAGGGTCTGTGGTTTTAATCTGCAACAGAACTGTGTTAGTGTTAGCTATAGTTCATAGAAGTATTAACAAATGTTTGCCCATGATTAAAATCAGAGTAGATATTCCTACGAATTTAAATGTAACTTTTTTTAAAAAAAGTGTTACATTGGGCCCTTGCTTATCCAACACTCGCTTATCCAACATTTTGGATTATCCAACACATTTTTGTAGTCAATGTTTTCAATATATCAGGATATTTTGGTGCTAAATTCGTAAATACAGTAATTACTACATAGCATTAATGTGTAATGAACTACTTTTTCTGTCAAATTTGTTGTATAACATGATGTTTTGGTGCTTAATTTGTAAAATCATAACCTATTTTGATGTTTAATAGGCTTTTTCTTAATCTCTCCTTATTATCCAACATATTCACTTATCCAACATTCTGCCAGCCCGTTTATGTTGGATAAGTGAGACTCTACTGTATTGGGGTTTAGTTCTAGGAACCCCTCCTCCAATTGAATGCTCAAATTCATGGATGTTCAAGTTCAGTTCTATACAATTACATGATCAGATCATCAAATCAAAATCTGTTTTACAGTCATAGACCAGTGTAAGTGGGGTTATGTTGTGCCCCTTATATAAAACAGCAACATCAAAACTTGCTTTTCAGGATTAAGAAAAATTAGAGCCATGGATGGTGGAATCTGGAGATATAGAATCAATTGATACAAAGGGCCAACTGTACAGATATTTGAGAATCCTAGATTTACTGTATTTATGCTCAACCTTCCTCCATAAGATACCTTTATTTCATACAGGACAGAACCAGCTCAAAAGTTGGTCAGTGACCTTTGAGACCATCAACAGGATTATAAGGGATAATTTGCCTGTTCATTTAGTTAGGGAAATTTAAAGTTACTCCTCCTGTACACAATTTTACATGTGTGCAAAGATATATATAAAAAGCACAGTTTATGCAAGTGCCAGAACCTTTGCACCAGCACAAATAACAACACTGGATATAGTTCTCAGGTCTTTTTATTAAACTCTTCCTTTTAACAATTCCATTTCAAACAATACTTTTATGTACAATGCTCACAGCAAATACTATCTGGGTCTTAAGGAAGATCTTACATTTAAAGAAGTCTTTTATTCAGTCTATGGAGACATTCTATTCCAATTTCCTCTAGATTTTATTTATACACATAAGACCTCACTTCCAGGCATTAACCTGAATCCTGCATTTCATATCAATAGCTGAACTTTATCTCTAAGTCAAGGCTCTCTTTTCAGAAACAAGCAATGAAATCTATGCAGAGCTCAATAACTCTAGTCAATAACTCACCTGAGTAAGATTCACACTTTCACCCACAAAACATAATCACCAATCTTGCTGAGTTAAGTCACAGCAAATAAGTATCTTAAATTGCCGTATAAGCTTTCCTTTGGAAAAGGTAGATTGTCAAATAAAATTGAAACAATGGCAGATTTTGATTTCTCCTGCCAAAGCTACTGACAACAGAAGTAATCCAGCCAGAGAAGGAGAAAAGGTGGAAATCCTAAAAGCAGATCAATCTAGCTTTGAAAGGTACTTTGTAGGTAGAGACACACAAAATTCTTAAGGTAAGTTAACTGAAGGTTGTTTAGTTTCATAGGTTATTTCTTTTTAAAAGTGTCTCAAACTCCTGGGTCTACAACAGACGTGAGCAATATTTTTTTCCTATTGAGGACCATGTCCTTTGGGAATAATTTATCAGAGGCTTCATGATGGTGATGGAGGAGGGTGGGATTTAAGTCAGCAGCAAGTAGATAAATTCATCCCTTTCTTTCACTGAGTTACCCAAGTACTGGTAGAGTCTCAATAGAAACTCCGCTTACTCCTCTTCCTCTATAGGACAATCGTTCTCAACCTGTGGGTCCCCAGATATTTTGGCCTTCAACTCCCAGAAATCCTAACAGCTGGTAAACTGGCTTGGATTTCTGGGAGTTGTAGGCAAAACATCTGGGGACCTACAGGTTGAGAACCACTGCTACAGAAGATGGGGAAGAGAATCAAAGCCAATTAAGCTGGCATTCAGTCCAATACTCCAAGAAGCTGTGACAAAAATGTTCTCCTACACTCTCTTCCTTCCTGAGAGGGTTGAGATAAACAAATAATGCTAGGAGGTGCTGCTCCTTCAGAACCAAAAAGAGACAATGAAATAACTGGCTAGATGAACTGATCCAACAATATTTTCCACAGGGATGTTTTTCTCCAAAATAATTCTACAATAACTGGCTCTGTCTTTCTATAGCTCACAAATGTAACTCAAAATCATAAAGGTTCTTCACCATTTTCTTTGCTCCCTCTTTCATAACAAAGTATTTAAGAATTCAGATTATATTCAAAATGTTGCGCCTAGCATGCAGATATAATTAAAGGTGAATTCACATGTGCATAATTAATAGGTAAGCGACTGCACCATCAAGGGACAACCAGCATGACAGAACTCAAACAAGCAGACATTTTATTACACATTCAGACAATTTACTTGTGTCTGATGTGTGATGAAATCGTTATACAGGCAGTCCCCAAGTTATTAACAAGAAGGGTTCTGTAGGTTTATTCTTAAGTTGCATTTAACTGTCAGTTAGAACAGGTACATTTTTAAGTGTAGCTCCAGCCAAATATATACATATATTAGCTTTGGATAGCATAGGGAAGGGTTAAGACCACCGTTTTGTTACCTGTTCTGAAGACTTCACCTCACGTTCTGTGAAAATTGGATTTTGAAATTTTTGGATTGTTGTAGAAACAAGGATTGGTGATAAAGCTTCAGTGGAGACCCTTTTTCCCCATGATAACTATTTCAGGAGCGAATTTCCCTTACTTGGGGTAATTTTTTCTCACTTCCTGTTGCCTTACCCCCATTCTTAACTATGAGTTATTTGTAAGTCAGATGTTTGTAATTTGGGGACTGCCTGTAGATATACAGCCAAGGTATACACTCACCCCCCGCTTCCTCCTTTAAGGGATTAAATCAAAATATCATCCCCTTCCTCCACACAACCTTTTTCATATGAAAATACATTCCAGGGTAGACAACATATAAGAGCAACTATGGTTCAGAACATGCAGAAACCTTCAACATCCAATATTCATATAATTTAACTGCTTTTATGGCAATACCACTTACTGACAAGTTTTGTAACCCAGAGATACCAATCTTCCACTATCTCATACTATTTTGAATTAAATGTTAGAAACAACTGTTCATGTTTACAGGGTTCTTGCGTGTTTTCTGGTCTGTATGGCCATGTTCCAGAAGCATAGCCATACAATCCAGAAAACACACAACGACCCTGTGATTCCAGCTATGAAAGCCTTTGACAACACATTGTTTATGTTTACCATTTTAAATAGTACCTTTTCAAGAAGAAGTTCTTTATCTAAATGGTATTGAATATATCTGCATGCCAGTAACACTAGAATATAAAATAAGGTAGGTTTAATTTCCTTGAGGTTTTGCTTTAAAAGACTCTTTGAATTTGTTATACTTGGGCCTCTTTGGCTTTCTAGGTTTCAAAGACTTTTTTATCCACTCTTTTAAAAAGAAGAAGAAAACACCATGCGTACACAGAAAAAGAAATCCACAACTAAAGACATTTGCTTCATTCCTGCCAAACAAATGACAAAGCATTCGCCAGTTCTTCCTGTTTATGCTGTAGGAAAAGTCATTTCTAACAGTGTAGCCCTTCAGAAGTACAGCAAGTTACAGAACGTGTATCTCTGCACACATACCCCTCTGGCAAACCTACCTCCATTTCATAATTCAGCAATTTCTTTAAAAGTTTTCACGCCCCCCCCCCCCAAAAAAAAACCCATCAACTTCTCAAACAAAAAGCTGAAGTACTGAAACTGGTATTCATTCAGGAATAGCAGCACTGAGTCTTTCTTCAAACAAATATACATTTCAAACAAAGTAACCAACTACCTGAACTTTTCCCCATTGAGTCCAAAAGTTGCTAAAGGGGAAAGGGAAGTAGGAGCATGTTAAACAACACTGTCAGAAAGTTAGATAATGATCAATAACAACTTTTCTTAGTAGGAGTTGTGTTGGCAAACCAGACTCTTGATATTGATTATATAGAACATGTCTGACAGCATATATAATAACAGCATATAGATTTTCACCATCTCTTACTCTAATGAGATATTTGAGTGGGAAGAAGACTCTCAACTACTACACAAAATAAGAAGTTTGGTGGAATTTATAAACAAAATATTGTCAATGAAGCATCAAGCAAATGCCAAACACCCTTCACAAACAAAACTATTTGCACAGTAATTAGGCATCCTTTAAAATAAACAAATGAAAGAGCTGACTGCTCTTCAAGCCAAAAAGCATGTGGAAATGCACCTTAAGAACAATTTGGACAAGCATTATTATTATTATTATTATTATTATTATTATTATTATTATTATTAATAATAATAATAATAATAATAATAATAATTTTACTTATTAAAATATTTCTATACTACCCTATATCAAGAGATCTCAGGTCAACTTACTGGTAAAATCAATACAAGGTTAAAACAATTACAAACAGAAAATATAATTTAAATGCAACACATTTAACAGCACATTAAACATATTGTCAAGAAATGCATTTAAGAGCTTAAAAGATTTGAAAGCTCTGTGCATAGCATTTAAAATAATTTAGTACAGACCAAAGATTGTAATAAATAGTCGTAGCTTTTACTTGACAACAGAATGAAATCAGTGCTGGTGTGCTAACTGGAATTTCAATGGAAGGACATTCCATAGCTGGGGTACCACAGACGAAAAAGCCCTCTCCCATTTTACTGATTGATTGCAGTGGTTCTCAACCTTTAGTCTTCCATATATTTGGACTTCAACTCCCAGAAGTCCCAGCCATCCTATCAGCTGTTAGGAATTATGGGAGTTGAAGTCCAAAACAACCGAAGGACCAAAGGTTGAGAGTCACTGCCTTATTGCATTTATATGTTGCCTTTCTCTCACCTGTAACAAAAATCCCTCCCATCTCAAGATCAATGATTTCTCATAATTGTTCTAATCCTTATGTTTTATGCCTGTTTAATTCAACTTTGTATTAATAACTTTTTTTAACTTTCATTCCTTTTCTAGGAGAAAGGTAAATCAAACGAACACACAAATTTTACCTTGGCAATCCAAGGAATCCATTTTTGGAAAAAGCTAGAGAAAACAGATGCACATTCAGGTACCTACAATAATCTTCTTAAAAGCATTTAATGATAGGGCTCAAACTGATACATTCAAATAGGCAGTGTCTGTCAAGGTTGTGCTTCCTAGTACTATGTTTTCTTCACACAGGGCAATTACATGGAACAAAATGTAACAGATATAATAGCAATGCTATATCACATTGCAGCTAGGCTATCTCTCATAAATCACTGCTTACATTTTGTAGCAAGAATCATTCACTCAGAAAAAAGTGGTCCTTTCTGTAAGGTTTTCTTTTTTTTAAAGACATGTATATTTCTGCACAGCTTTGGCATACTCTCTGATATTCCTTCTGCTGATATTCCTTCTTGTTTCTGAGTATCCCCATTCTACTTTCAGTGCTCACTACTTTCATACATTATGCTTGGTTTTCTTCTATCCAAAGTTCTTTTCTGGGTTCACCAATTCTGGGGTTAGAGTCTTATTTTTGCAATCTGTTTCCAGTGTATTTCTCTATTTGTTTTGGGTAAATGTGTACATGCAACACTTACTCCATGAAAATATGGGGGGATAGGGTTGTTTGGTTTCACTTCGATTCCTTTTTTCTGGGCTAAAGATAAAGACTCATCAATCTTTATTATTCCACCACAGTCTCCAGTGTAGCTTGCATGATATCGTACAGGTATTTGTACACATAAAATCCACTTAGCACCCTATAGAGAAACATACAGCCATCGTAAACTAGTAACATTTTGCAAGTTACCAAGGTATAATACATTGTAATACATAATTTGGGCTCATTACAAGGTGTTAACAACTTTGTTTGGAAAGAAATGCAGGAACTGATAACAACATTACTTTTCCTGAGTATCAGATACAGTTTACTTATTGATTCATTAATTGGGATGGGGACAATTGGTGTTTGCTTCCACCCCACAACAATGGAAGTAATTCAGCCATTCATTTCTTTTTTAAAGTTGAATAAATAACAAATTATTTCTTTTAAAAATATAACAAAGAACGTTCTTTCTAAACAATAATTTCCCAGCTTTGCATTGGCCTAAGGTTAAATAAGGTCATTTTGTTTGTATATATTTGTCATGCCATGAATTCATAGCAAGTGCTAGACTGGCATGCTGTGACACACACAAGAGCTGGCAATTCAGTTTAGATGTAATACCAGGCATAAGGGAATCATGGTTGACTTTTTCACATATGTTTAGAATCAGCTTATTGACTGGGGATTACAAGTAGAACCTTTGCAACATGCTTACAAAATCAGCCATTTTCCACTTCTAAGCCTATTAATTAAATCCCAACCACACCCCAAACAAGCATAACACTGTCCAAAATTACAGTGTAGCACTGACTCTCGTATCCATTAAGGTTGCAATAAAATCACCTTCTTCTGCAGAATGATACAGAGTCCACAACCTAGCCCTTTTAATGCATTGGCCTGTATGAAGTAGAATAACTCTCTCCAATGAGAACTGGGCAGAACATTCTAATGTACATTGCACTTGTTTTACCCTCTACCTTCCTTTTTTCTTCCTCTTTTTCTCTACTTCAGTTTTTTACACAGTTTACAGAAAACATCTGGCAATTTAACACAGGTATGGGGAAACTTGGGCCCTCCAAGTGTTTTGGACTTCAACTATCACAATTCCTAACAGACTCAGGTTCTTTCCTTTTCCCCCTCAGCCACTTAAGCATGCTGTAAGAAGGGCTCTATATCAGGGATGTCAAATTCATTTTGATCAAGGTCCTATCCACTCTGTACAGGAAGTAGAAATGGAAAGCAATGCTCTGTGCTCTTCCTTCTTAAAACACGTTAGTTCTACTGGAAAAGCTGCTACCACATTTCCCAGCCTTCAATGGGGAAAATGGGGGGAGGGGGTTGGCTACATATTGCATCAGAGAGAAGAGCAAGACAGGTTTGCTGGCATGTTGAGAGGCATGGAAGCAACTGCTATGCTGCCAACTCTAGACATGTGCTTGAATAATATGGTGCCATCATACAGACTTTACAGATGGTTCCCATATTGTTCATTTTTTCTACTGTTCATATTTTTCATCTTTTTAAAAAAAAAATCTCAGCATCCTAGCAGGTATTTTGAAGCTTTCTTTAGGAATTTCTTTGCCACTTTGTGCATAACTTCCTCTAAGAAGTTCTCATTCCAAATGCTTTGCTTAATTCACCAGTTACTGAATGTTTTCAGAAAACCTTTATTCTTCTTAGCTCCTGTGCTTTCCTTTCCAGACAGTTAAATCAAATCAGAAGCATGCACAGATTTTTAGAAAAAATATACATCAGAACAATGACTGAAATATTACAGGTCCATGCAGGCTGCAATTAAAATGCTTCTGTGGGGCACTATTAAGTCTCTCTTTTTTTTTCAAGTCACCTGTTGATTATGACCATTCTAAGAATTTCACATGGCTTTTCTTAGGCAAGGAATAGTCAATGGTAGTTTTGCCAGTTCCTTTATCTGAAACATAGCCTGCAGCACTCAGTATTTATTGGCACTCTCACATCCAAGTTCTAACCAGAGCTGGCTTCTCTTAGCTTCCAAGATCAAACAGGACCTGGTGCCTTTAGGGTATTGAGATTACTGGAAATTAGTAGTTGCAAGTGACTACAGACTAATTAAGAGCAATATATCCTGCCCTGAATTAGTTGCTACTGCCAAAGACACTTTATTTATACATGGGAGATCAGAATCACAGAGATCACCAGAAGCAATTGGCTACAGATGGGCAATAATTACCAGAAGAGGATTTGAAATGACACAAAGTTCTATCACCTGGAAATGCTTCTTAGTAGCTTCCATATAGGATTCCAAGAAGTGCTACATTTATTACATTTAAACCCTGCCTTTCTACCAACAAAGGACCATCTGATTTCCTAACTACGCTAAAATAAAAACGATGAAATATGGTTAAAACACAAAACTTAAAAAGTCAAAGCTTCTTACAGCAAGAATTCTGCATAGATGCCAAAGGCCTGTTCAAATATAAAGGTCTTGGCAGTCATTCAGTATTTCATGGCTGGACTCTAATATATTTGTATTTGCTTTTGCCTAATCCTTAATGAATTTTCCACATTTCTTTATTGCCTTTGGATGAAACCTGCCAAAGAATACCAAGTTACTATAGGTTATAACTTATAGTAAAGGCAAAGGCAAACTACAGTACTTCTGAGTATTCCTGGCCTAATAAAACTCTATGAAAATCACAGTCATCATAAGTTGATCATCAACTTGAAGGAATGTATATATATTAGAGAATAAGTGCACTGGAGAAAGATGCTTTTAGATGACAGGGTTAAAATGCCGATTCACACATTCAACAAAATGTGTGCTCCTTAATAGCAGTTTTTACAGCCCTTGGTTATTTCTATAAGGTTTCTTGATTGTCTTACCTCCTCCTGCCCAGAAAAAGGCTAAATTCTCTCTCTTGAAAGCATCATTCAAATGTAATTCACCCTATAAACAGATTGTAGACTTTCCCTGCATAGTTTCACTTTTTACATTTAAAAAATCCAGTTTTTAAAACAAAAGGACTTCTGGACTTTGAGCTCCTTGTTTTATGTTGAATTAGCATGTGCTTTCTTTTCCTTGCAAAGGAAGAACGTATTAAGGAAATCAAATTCAGCATACAGACACTCATGAAAAATGGGTAATAAAAACTGAAGGTTGTGGGAATGAGGAACCTGTGGTACTTCAGATATTGTTTTGAGCCCAACTGACATCAGCTTAACTAGCATGCCAATTCTAAAGGATAATTAATGCTGTGGATGTTGGATCATAATTGGCTTATAGGTATACTGCCCTGTTACATACATTTACTTAGCAAAGAGGAAGTTCCATTGAGGTTAGTGGGACTTATTTCTTAGTAAAAACATATATTTGCAATATGAAAATGCTTTGTGGATGGAGAGTTTTATCAGCACAACTCTTTTTAGTATCTACTCTATATCCCAGCTTTCAACTCCCAAAACACTTTATTTCTTTATATGTAAATCTACTTATTTCAGTGATATGCTTCAGTGAGCACAGGACTTCAGGTTCGTAACAGGAAAAACAATGATTGCTACAATATGGTGAATCAGAATTCAATTCCTACTCAAAAGCATCATGATTCTGGCAAAATGCACCGATTACAAATTAGGAAGTCCTGACTGTGATCATCAATGATATGATGTTACCATCCCCTTTGGGGAAGATCATATTTCTAGACATAGCATCCATAAAAGTAGTAAAATCACAAATACATTAGACAAGTTTCTGATGGGAGTATTAAAGCAAAGAAACAGAAAGCTCTTTATTGAAAAACAGCTGGTTTTCTGAACACAGACAAGCAGAATAGCATGATTACATCTTATAAAGCAGTTTAAGTTGTAAACAATGCAACAGATGCAATGAAACCTACAAATCTATGTATGGAAAATGACCCTTGTTTAAACATGACATAGTCATGTTCCTTCATTCATGCCTGTCTCACTGACGTACAAAGTAGGGGTAGTTGATTTTCTTTTCATATCATAAAATTTAGTGAAATTAAAGGCTTTGATGTTTCCTCCCACCTGCTTTTCTAGCATTGCTACAAGTACTTATAGTCACAAAGCAGACAAGTGTAAGCTGGGCCAGAGGAAAAATGAGTTAGAATCAGCAGGACATGAGAAATGCAGGGATAGATTCAGCCTTCATTCATATATAGTATATGACTGAATTCTGTAACCTGCACATAAGGACATGAACACAGACATTTTACCATTAGGCACACACAGTTTAGATTGGCCTTTGCTCTCTTTCTACAGGCCTCCACTTTAAAGGATGGGGAGCATTTTTAGCAGAAAAATGGCTGCAGGGAAAGGTTAGATGTCATGGTTCCCAGACCACTACTTAAATTCTAACACTCCTACCAACTTGGCTTTAGCTTTTTCAACATGTGTGTAAGGGATGATACATTCATCTGATATTATTTTGTGGTCAAAATTGTTTAAAATAGACATTAACTCTTGCCCATTCTCTAGCCGAATGAGGTATCCACACTCATTGGGCCAAGTTTGAATAAGCAGAAAGTAAAAGGCCCCCTGTGGACAGTAGGTTAAACTGTTGAGCCTTTGAACTTGCTGAGCGAAAGGTTGGCGGTTCGAATCTGGGGAGCAGGGTGAACTTCCAATCTTAGCCCCAGCTTCTGCCAACCAAGCAGTTCGAAAACATGCAAATGTGAGTAGATCAATAGGTACTGCTCTGGCGGGAAGGTAAGGGCTCTCCATGCTGTCATGCCGGCCACATGACCTTGGAGGTATCTATGGACAACGCCCGCTCTTGGACTTAGAAATGGAGATGATTACCAACTCCCAGAGTTGGACATGACTAGACTTAATGTCATGGGAAAACCTTTACCTTACCTAAAAAAGCGGAGCCCCCGGTGGCCAAGGGGATAAAAGCCTTGTAACTTGAAGGTTGGGTTGCTGACCTGAAAGCTGCCAGGTTCGAATCCCACCCGGGGAGAGTGCGGATGAGCTCCCTCTATCAGCTCCAGCTCCATGCGGGGACATGAGAGAAGCCTCCCACAAGGATGGTAAAACATCAAAACATCCGGGCGTCCCCTGGGCAACGTCCTTGCAGACGGCCAATTCTCTCACTCCAGAAGCAACTCCGGTTGCTCCTGAAACGGAAAAAAAAAAACCTAAAAAAGCATTTATTTACTTTCTCTGCATAAAGGAAAATAAAGGGAAAACAGGACAGAACGCAGGACTGGTGTCAGATCTACAACTATAAGAAAGCCAAATAATTCATTTCTAATCCAGGCTAGTTTGCTTTACCTAAAACATATTAAAGGGGACCATTAAATAGTCAGGCAGAAATTTATACAAAGGGAAAACAAAAGAAAAATGATGCACTAGAGTTAAGGACACCAGTAGGATATTTGGATATTAACAATAACAACAGATTGCCCTAAAATAAAACTGCCATCCATACCATAAACACAGAAGTGTTTATGATACAGATAAATCTAGAATGTTAGTCCCATTGTTCCATATTTTCAGTTCTCTATAATCAAGATTTATATCCTTCTCTTTTTAACTGCTAAGATAGAAACAGAAGAGGGTGAAGGATAACTAACTTGCATGAAATGAATAACCCATACCCTGGAGATACACTACTGGACTGTATACCACTTTAACCTTTTCATCTTCATTTTTGCTCTTTATATCAGACCTTATTCCAAATGCTTCATAAAAAGACTACAGCCAGACAGGCTAAGACACATAATTGTACGGTTTCCCCTGTGGATTTAAACCTTTTAATTTGAGGCACCCATTGACACTGAGTGTAACAGGCAAGATTCCTTGGTGGAATTTCTTAATAAAACAAGCGAAGTGAATAAATGACTTCAAGCTATTCTGACCTGGAGGTTAAACAAACATCAGATAGATCAAAGAGAAGGTGCTGAACTGTCACTGACATGAGAACAATTATTCTTTCTCCATTCTTTGTCTGAGAAGTTATTATTAAACTTCAGAAACCTAGTAGTATTCTGATTCCAGTTTAGTTGTAAAGCATACCAAAATGTCAACATTCTGAGAAATTCATCTGGCACTCAGAACCTCATTATTAACTTTCCTGTATCTGCCTGAAATATCAACCTGGCATCCCTTTAACAACAGATTCCCCAAAAGGAGTGTTTTTCTAAGGATTTTTGTTCAGGAGCCCTTTCAAGCATTTGAAGGCATGTCACTATGTTCTGACAATTCTATGCTACTTAAGAGGATGATATGGACTAATACATGCAATGTTTCTATGACCATAAGTAGCTGTTGTTCAAGTATGGGATTTCTATGGCTTTGGTACTTTCTTTCAGCAGAGAAGTAAAGAACAGGAATAGAAAGTAAAGAACAGGAATAGAAATCATGTGGCCCTATGGGGGTTTCTTGATTGTAATTCCTAGCATTCCTCATCATTTGCTGACTCCTGATATTTGGTCCATCAACTTCTTGATGGCCACAATCCCTGGTGAAGAGAGTATATGTAACTCTATTATTTCCAGATCACAATTTGACCAATTTCAAACTGGTTGGCAGTAGGTCCCCTGTTTTCCCCAAAATAAGACAGGGATTTATATTACTTTTTGCTCCGAAAGATGTGTTTGATTTCAGGGGCAGTCTTATTTTTCCAAATTGACTTTTTAAACAAACTATATCTAGGGCTTATATTTGAAATAGGGCTTATATTTCGAGCATGCTCAGAAATGCTGAAAAATCATAATAGGTCTTATTTTCAGGGTAGGTCTTATTTTGGGGGAAACAGGGTATCTCTGCAAAAATGTCAAACTGCTTACAACAGAAGACCTACTCCACATTGAAAGCTTTTGTATTACATTTGTCAGAGGCGCTGACAAAACCCCACTTGATACAGAATACAAAAATTCAGAAAGCTGAGCGACACTATCACCCTTAAGCACTTCTCCAGGGAGCTAACCTGGTAGAATTAGGTACGCTCCCTGTTTTAAATACCCTGGATGAAAGAGGGATGATGGACAGAGTGCGTGCAAAATCTAATCATACATAAACTAGGAATGATCAGAAGATCTCATTATTTATTTTAAAGCAGTAAAGAAAGCTTGCTTCTTCTCCACAATTATATCTTCACAGGAACACGAGCTGAAATTGGCTACTGACAAATTGCCAGAGTAGTTTGTGTCTTTCTGGTAGAAGTTGGCTTCAGTCTTTGTTGATAAAATCAGCATGAGGGGAACAGGTCAAGATGATATAATTTGGGCAACTGCTTGTCCCGTTACATAGTATTTTTTCAACTTGTGGATTTCAAATATTCAGGCAGGATGTCTGAAAGAATTAAGGACTGAGTTCTACCCTTGCTCAAGTTGGTTGATTAAATCTGACAGAGTAGAACTTGTCCAATGGTCAAGGAATATCTTGTTGTGGGAGGCAGTTGTTCTCTCTTACTAAAACCAGACATCCTTCTTACTAAAACTTTGCCTTGCCCAGATATTTCAGCCAAAATGCCAGTCTTATATGCAGTAAAACATTCTTGGCTTAGTGTGAAGCTGCTGGCATTCCAACTCTAGTCACACCTTGATAATGACATTTGGCATATGGAATCCCACAGGAATCTACCTTTTCTCACAAATTATTCAACATGTAAGTGAATCAGTAATTTAGAACTTTGGACTGAAGCACCAACAACATGCTACCAATTTTCAACTCTATTTCTCCTGTTTACCTAAAAGCAAAGATGTGGTCCTTGTCCCTGATCAATACCTAGTATTGTCTTCCAGCAGAGCTGGTGAACTGAGAAGTGAAGAGCCCTGTAAAGGTTTCTGGATTACAACTCCCAACATTCCCATCATTGGCTACGCTGGTTGAAGGGGAACAAGCCAAAATTAAATCCTGGCACTATGTAAGTCAATAGAAAGTCGTATGTGGGGACCGATTCTCAATCTATTCTATAAAAAGTTCAAGATGTTGGTTTTAAACTTTAAATCAGTGGATGTGGGAGTCTGAGTATTTGTCATAAGGAGCTCACAATGTTCAGAAAGATACCCTTGAATCATTCTTCTAAGTACAGTAGAGTCTCACTTATCCAAGCTAAACGGGACGGCAGAAGCTTGGATAAGCGAATATCTTGGATAATAAGGAGAGATTAAGAAAAAGCCTATTAAACATCAAATTAGGTTATGATTTTACAAATTAAGCACCAAAACTTCATGTTATACAACAAATTTGACAGAAAAAGTAGTTCAATACGCAGTAATGTTATGTAATTACTGTATTTACTAATTTAGCACCAAAATATCACGATATATTGAAAACATTGACTACAAAAATGGCTTGGATTATCCAGAGGCTTGGATAAGCGAGGCTTGGATTAGTGAGACTCTACTGTATGAAAGCTTGTCATCACCATTGATGCCTACGCTACATAGATAACACTGCACTCTGCAGCAATTATCAAAGTTTCATGCATAAAAATTAAATAATGAGGAAGGATATAGGATAAAAATATTCTTCCCTCTTTGATTTTGTGTTCAGGCATAAATATGTAAACATAATAAGCATGTCTCAGTTAAGAATGAAATATACATCTTGAAACTATTGATTCTCATAGCAAATACACACATAAGGACATGAAATTTCCATCACCACCACTTCTCTATATTTTTCCATTTAAATGTAGCAGTTAAACTACATATGCACTATTCTAACTTACACAAGTGCTTCTATTTGCACTTGCATATTAATAGTTAAGTTCAAAATAACAAGTGATGAAAAGAGATAAAATATATCGTGAACACCCACATTTGACTACCTGAATTAATATATCAATTAAATATGTCAAGAATTTTAAAATAAATAGGAGACTTTAGGCAACCTGCAGCCATAGGAATGCAGACAGTAGATCCTCTGAGGGCAATGAATTTTTTAAAAAGAAAGAGGAGGAGAGAGATTTGAGACTCTTTTAAAGCCATTACATTGAAGGTATTCCAAATTGTATAAGAAGTCGGTTTCAAAAAGAAATAAGTTACTTATAAATATTACCACTGCTCAACAAATATCTTAAATGAAGAAGCAAAGTTTTCTCATAGGAGGGAGGTGGAATTTAATCATTCCAAAGCAGATGCCTACTGATTTTACGTGCCTCCATGTGTACAAACTAGCAAGAAATTGCTCAAATCCATGACAGTTGTGTCATAGTACATCATAAACATCCTGCAACCCCAAGGCATAATAAAAACTGTGCTGACAGCTTGTCCTTTTTCACACCTCAGAAAATTTCAGAGTTGCAAAACTTGGTAGGGATAATATTACCTTGACTATTTAAATATACATTATTTAAATTTAAATGTATATGTCCCCTTGGGGAGATAGGGTGGGATATAAATAATAATAATAATAATAATTATTATTATTATTATTATTATTATTATTATTATTATTAGCTTTTCTTCAGAAATGTAGATGTCAGAGGTTACTTTTCCTCCACAACGCTTGGAAATATATGCATCTTCAAATCATCATGGAAATTAACTGTTGACATAAAAAATAATTAAGCTTTGCATATGAACATTAATTTTCTAATACAAGTGTCAAGTCTTTTAACACAAGAAAGAAAGCCCTTTGAAATAGACAAGTGCAGGAACTTGATACATAAGCTAAAAAAAAGTTCTAGCAGTAGAGTTATAGTGTTCCTCATGGCCTCCATAAGAACAAAGGTTGCTTAAAATACTAGCAATACTTAAATTTTAACTAAGTTAAACGTATTTATCCAGGTCACCGAATTTTTCTATGAAGAATGTTGTGAAGAGTGGGAACATTTGCACATGAAGAAACTACTTCATAAAGCATAAGCACAGCACAGGCAGTTTCCTATGCAAGTGAGGCTACATTATTCATTGTGATTATTAATAATTTGATTTATGCCCCAGCTTTCCTCATAATATCACAGGGAAGCTAATAATCTACGTAACAGCAGAATTAAAAGCACACTGTCCAAACAACTAAAATCACAAATTAAAATGCCTGCTTAAGAAAAGGTGTACAAACAACCAGAAGTAAAATAGAAAGGAAACATTTGATTATTCCCCCACACCATAAACAGATACATTATTAACTGGCACCTGACACAAAATGGAAACTTCACAACCAAGATGTGGAGCCCCCGGTGGTGCAATGGGTTAAAGCCTTGTGCCAGCAGGACTGCTGACCAAAAGATCAGCAGTTTGAACCTGCGGAGTGGGGTGAACTCCCATCTGTCAGCCCCAGCTTCCTATGCCATGGGATGGCAAAACATCTGGGCATTCCCTGGGCAACGGCGTTGCGGGTGGCCAATTCTCTCACACCAGAAGTGACTTGCAGTTTCTCAAGTCGCTCCTGACACACATTAAAAAAAAACAACCAAGGTGCCACCAACAAGAATAAACTGTGATATCTTGTATGCTATAGATTATGCTACCATGTTTCCCCAAAAATAAGACAGTGTCTTATATTAATTTTTGCTCCCAAAGATGCTCTAGGTCTTATTTTCAGGGGATGTGTTATTTTTCCATGAAGAAGAATTCACATTTATTGTTGAACAAAAAAATGAACATTTATTATATACTGTACAGTAGTTGTCATCATAAACCAGCATAGCCAGACAAACTGTGAATCCTATCAAGAATTTCTTGTTACTACCAATATTTCCATGTACAACACTTTATGGTACGTACATTTACCGATCCTGCATGCTCTGGTGTTCTGTTCGGCGGGCATGCTTCCAAACAAAAACTTTGCTAGGTCTTACTTTCGGGGGAGGCCTTATATTTAGCAATTTAGCAAAACCTCTACTAGGTTTTATTTTCTGGGGATGTCTTATTTTAGGGGAAACAGGGTACTATGAGGTACCAACAACAGGAGTTCTCCATCTTAAATTTCAGGTGTGTCCTCTGTTCGTTTTTTTTTTGTATCGAGACCCTGAATCAATCAGTAGTTTGTACACTAATGCTAATACTTTGAATTGGGCTTGGTGGGATCCCCAATGTGAGGATTTCCAAGATGTATAGCATGCTCACTCCTTGTTGCTTCTCTCACAAACTGGGCAGCAGCCTTCTGTACCAAGTGCAACCTCCAGACTGCCATCCAGATAAGTCCCTTGAAGAGTACTTTGCCATTATCCAGTTCAGAAGTCATAAGAGCATGGACTACTGTGGCAGATTATTCTGGGTTACAGTAGTCCACTTTTGATTTTTTTCCCCCTTGGAATCACTTTTATGATGCTTTTCCTTGATATACCAGAGCATAACAAATGCTTTGCTATAAGCACAATGGGCTTTTTACATGGCAATCTTGAGCTCTGAAGCAGGAATGTGCAAATCATGCCATTTCTAACTACAAATCCCAGCACAATTAAAAAAATCGCCAGAGTGTGCTCGTAACATGTGTAGACAAAACCACATAATTCAAAATGTTATTGTAACTGTGTAATAATGACAGCTTTAACCAAAATGTATGCACATTATGGGAAGGTTCAAAAAGTAAATCAGCATAGAGTTCTAGCCTTCTAGGTATAGTGATACAGTATATAAGCTGAACTGATAAAAAATGATAAATTTATCTTGAAACACTGTACAAAATTTTTACAGACAATTTCTCTGACAGTACCACCAAGTGATGTACACACCCCTACTTCTAGTTAACATCACTGATAGGAACAATTGGTTGTTGGACTCCTTAACGAAAGGATCATAAAGCTATGGGGGAGGGAGGTGATGTTGTCAAGAAATAACTGACTGAAAAACATTTATCAGAAAAAGAAGTACACTTACCAATATTTTGTTATCCACTTTATCACTCTTGACTTCAAGTTTTACTTTCTTTTTCACAGAAATTTTTATCTTTCTCCCAATCACATCCTTGACACTTTCTGAAATGATATAGAATATAAAATTGGTTTCATTGTCAAGCAGCAAACAATGCTACAATGGAACTAGCAAGGAAACAATATCTTGGCCAAATCATTTCAAATGATTTCTTTGTTCCAAAGTCAACATTTCCATCATTCTTATTAAGCAATTAAAACCCATATATATTCTGATATTTTAAAAATTTCTTTGTGGTCATTAATCTCTTTCATCTTCTTTACTGCCCAACTGTGGACATATGCCAACTTGGCAATGCCATTCCTAAATTGGTGCCCAGAAACAGATCAGTATTTCAAGTGAGGTTTGAGATAGCAGAATAGACTGGTACTATAACATCTTGGATAGTTATAACCAATAACCTAGCTTTGTTAATACAGCATAGAATTGTGAGCCTTTCTTTGTTTCTGTGTTACCCTGCTGTTTTATGTTACGCTTGTGATGTATCACAACCCTTACATCTTTTTTACATGTTATGCTGTCAAGCCATGTGTGTCCCAATTTATCTCTGACCTAAATGCAGAACTTTATACTTAGCCCAGCAAAAATGTATTTCAGTTTATTTTGGCCCAGTTTTCCACTATGTTAAGGTCATCTTGAACAATGAGTCTGTCTTCAAAATATTAGTTACCCCTTCTAGTTTGGTGTCATCTGCATATGTGATGAGCATGTATTCTATTCCATCACTCATCATGGACTAAACTGACTCCTGAACAAAACTGGGCTCTGTGTCACTCTATAGTCAGTCCTTCACATTGCTGGGGTTAAGGGTGCAGATCACTGCAAAAATGAAAACAGTATTTTTTTTTAACTGAGGGAACACCTCTCTAGGAATCTCTAGAACATCTGCTGGGAATTGACCATAGAGAACTCCTAGAATCTTTAAGAGGTGTTCCACATAATCAAATCCACAAAAATCAAAACTAGATAGATAGATAGATAGACTCTTCTTGTTACTTTTGCCCATGATGACAAGGAATCATAAGTGAACTCTCTTTAGTTTCATTCCATATGCTATAAAATCCATAGTACAAGAGTTCCCCCTCATTTTTGTTAAGTTGAAGACATAAGGGACAGTCAAAATTCATGTCTACTACTACTATATTAGTCACTCATGGCCAGATATGATTGTCTTCCAAGGGTAGAGTCATGGTGATGTGTCTTGTAAGTGGCTATAAAGATTTCTGTCTCTGCATGGTCTTTCACAATGTAGATTTCCAGATGGAAGGCAGTCACAACAAGGGTTTGCTTAATGTGACTTCCTCTTGACATGTTTCTCCCTTTCTCCCTCTATTTGTGCATCTTCAAAATTCACAGCAATATTGGTGACAACCGACCTCCAATCAGAATGCTCGAGGGTCAGGGCTTCCCAAGCTCTCTGTGTTTATTCCATAATTTTAAAGGTTAGCCTTAAATCTCTTTTGCTGTCCACCTACATTCTGTTTTCCATTCTTGAGCTGAGACTAAAGTAACTGGTGCTTTAAGGGTCTGTGATCAGGCATTTGGACAATGTGATCAGTCTAGCAAAGTTGATGATGGAAGATCATCGCTTCAGGGCTGGTGGGCTTTGCTTCTTCCAAAATGCTGACATTTGTCCGCCTGTCTTCTCAAGAGATTTGCAGGATTTTTTGGAGGCAACACTGATGGAATCTTTCAAGACGTCAAGAGTGACGTTTGTAGACAGTCCATGTTTTGCAGGTTTACAATAGAGCTGGAAGTACAATAGCTTTAAAAAGAAGTATCTTGGTATCCCTTTGAATGTCCTGATCTTCAAACACTCTCTGCTTCATTTGAAAAAATGCGGCACTCGCAGAACTCCTGATCCCACCATAAATGAGTCACTTTGGGAACCACTGCTGTCCAAGACTATTGCCATCATGTCATCATGGAGGAGCCATGATGTTCACAAATGTATCCAGGCATCCAATTTTCAAGAGGATGGTCCAGAGAGCATTACAATTCATGATGTTGAAGGAGCCTTTACCAGGTCGAAGAATGCCATGTACAAATGTTTATTTTGTTTCCTGCATTTTTCTTAGAGTTGTCATGCAGTAAAAATCGTATCCACTGTTCCACTGCAGGGGCAGAAGCCATCCTAAGATTCAAGGAAAATGTTTTCTGAAATAAGTAGAAGGTGGTTTGCAAGCATTCTGGGGAGGATTTTATCAGCGGAGATTAAAAGGGAAATACCTCACTAGTTCCACAGTCTCTTTCTCCCTTTGTTGAAAAGGGTAATGCTAATGGAATCCTTGAAGTCCATTGGGACCCTCTTGGTCACCCACACTTTTTCAATAAGCTTGTGGAATTCAGTTCTGGTCAGCTTTCTTTAAAGATTTCAACAGGGATCCCATCAAGTGGCTTTGTTGTTTTTAAGTTGGCTGATGGCTTTACTGAGTTCCTTCAAACTAGGCAGTGCTGTGAGCCCATCCTTGGCTTGTTGTTATGGGATTCGTGAGAAAAAACCTCTTTGGCTACATTGGAACAGCAGTTAAGAACATTATGGTAACGCTCTTTCGAATGTAGTGCAATGGCTTTTTGTCCTTTAGTAGTTTTGTTCCATTTGATGAAGGTAGAGGGTATATGCCATGATTTGTTGGGCAATAACTGATTTATGTGCTTTAAAAAGTCCCTGTCTTGCTTACATCCAGACTAGATTATTGCAATGCTCTCTACGTTGGGCTGCCCTTGAAGACAGCCCAGAAACTTCAGCTGGTTCAAGGATTAGCAGTCAGGCTTCTAACCGGAGTTAACTATAGGGAGCATACAATGCCCCTACTAAAGCAGCTCCACTGGCTGCTGATAAGCTGTCGGTCCTAATTCAAGGTGCGGGTGATTACCTACAAAGCCCTAAACAATTTGGGCACTGCCTATCTTCGTGATGTATCTCCCCTTACGAATCCGCACGGGCTCTAGCATCTGCCAGGGAGCCCCTCCTCTCGCTCCCGCCACTGTCACAAGCACGGTTGGGGGGGAGGAGAGGGAGAGATCCTTCTCAGTGGTGGCCCCCGACTTTGGAAAGCTCTCCCCAGAGAGATCAGGCAAGTCCCCACACCAGGCATGGACAAACTAAGGCCCGAGGATCAAGGGAAGGGGATCAGGGCAGTCACCACGTGTCCCGCCTCAGGCCCTGCTCTGCCCCCTACGGGCCCCACCCTCTCCTGGGCCCTACCTCTCCTGGGCCCTCCCGGCTCAGCCTGCAATGCGGCCCCTAGGCAAAAAGGTTTGTCCTTGCCTGCCCTACACTGTCCTCCTTCCATAGGGACATGAAAACCTGCTGGTTCCAACGGGTTTGTGAGCATGATTAGTCTCTTGGCCCCTCCTCCTTGGTTGCCAACCACGACCTTGCTCTGTACTTTATCCACTTTCCTGGCCCTGTGATATTCTTTCGCATTAGCCTTTGTCTAGCCCTTCATAGTTGGCCATGTCCACTTTGAAATTCTGGCCATTGGTATCTTGAACTCATCTGATGGAGTAGACTGAAACTGGATTTTAAATTTTCGTGGTTGTTTTAGCAGGATTGTATGTTTTTGTTTGATGATATTACTTTTGTTGTATGGTCTCCTATCAGCAATTGAATGTTCTGCTTATGTTGGAAACCGCCCTGAGTCCTCTGGGGGAGATAGGGCGGTATATAAATAAAGTTTTATTATTATTATTAATTTCCATACATCATGGACATCTGAAAGGTGCTGCCTTGTTTTTGTTAAGATGAAGACATTGACCTAAATGGCTAACATTCAATCAGTGTTCTTGCTCACAAGGTAGCATGACAATTTTTCAAAACAGCAATGAGGAACAGTCAAAATTCATGACACATGAGACTGGCTGTTAGGATGTGCCTGGAATACAAGAATGTGTTCTGTCTAAATGTGAAATGAAAGTATCAATTTCAGTTAATGCAGTCCTGAATTTTTTTAGTAAAATTAAAATAAGTCCCATATTCTCCAAATATATTATTTTGTCAGTGCTTTCCAAATATGTCACCCTATAATATACTTTATGAACATTCAGGGTAATCGGACTCAAACTTGGTGACTTTTAGAGAATAGATCACTCCCACACCCCAATGTATGGGATTTTGGGAGTCTCATTCAGTCTATGTAAAAGAACGGTTTTCCAGCCCTGAAATATACGACAACTTTTATAGTAAGGGATGCTTGACAAACTTAACATGCGTTCTATTTATACAAAAATGTACTTCACCAGTGCCTATTCAAATCAGGAACGTATGAGTGATCACAGTTAGGTCATGCATAGAAATCATAAAATGAGTCCCAAACATGTTAAAAGCCAAGATCTTCAAAAGTTGAATGGGAAAGTTCTCACTTTGGCTAAAAGCTGTCCCTAGAGACACTATGGATGCTACTATTACTGATGCAGTTGCATACACACACACACACACACATACACACACACACACATAATTCAGCATAAAGATATGATGAAAATTGTCCTGGATTCTCTTTAGTAAACATGATATATGTAGCTGCTCACAAAGGTTAGTATGAGTAACTAAAAACTGGTCTCTTAAGAATGAACTTGTATCCAACTCAAGTAAAGGTACTGTTATGTCATCACTACAGGTACACATCATAAAGATATTTAATAAATCATTCATGCGATAGAAATTTATTGGCTCAAATAATGGAGAAAAGCTAAAATTGCATTGTAAGACCTATGTTTAAACGTATGACAGTACGTTCTCATGGCTACCTTAAGGCAACTAATTAATGTATCCTCGTATCACATCTCTTACAATACATTAACGGACAGTGTAGAATGGCAAGGTATCATTCCTGCAAATTGATCTACCCAAACCTGTCTGGACAGAGTGACACTGGAGGAAATTTTGCTCTCTCCTGAAGGCACAAAAGGACCCTCAGAAAACACAGAGAACCAAGCTATTATTCTGAATTCTGTAAGATGATAGGGTAAGTGTTATTATATTAATCACAGCTTATAATTTATATTTGCAAGGAAAGAAAATCAAGCTTTCTTTTTTTTTAAGTGAGCAATGTTCTATTTATTTATGTAAGGTTCCTGCTTCCTCATGATATACAATCAAAGACAGTTTGCAACATAGCTTTTAATATATATACTGTGTCACATATAACAAAATACACAATTCCAGGAGTTTTTATCCATCTGAAAACTCTGTATTTACAAACTGCATGTGGTTTGAGACAAAGGCTAATGCAGTTCTTAGTCAATTCTATCACCCAAAAACCAATACCACACTTCTAGAGACTTTGAAGAGCAGCAGCCTGAGGTTCAGTCATTGTTTTGGGTGACATTCAAAGGAGCAGAAATTTTGTAAAAACAGAAACTGGAAGTGACTGTTACATCATCTCCAGGTTTAATAAAAAATGATGCTTTGGCATCTGGAAGAGTTAACAGGTGCAACCCCCCCCCCCCCCCGGCAATTCTCTGGGCTTCTTTACCCCAATCTGGAAGGCAGAGGTGTGTATATTTTTATTTGATTTTTTAAAGCACACTACAAATATTTTCGAGACAATTACAACTACTACTGTAGAAAAGAACAGAATACAGTACACTGAATAAAAATGACTAACATTAAACTAAACTAATCAACTACCCCAACATGTTGATTTCCCACCATTCAATGGAAAAATCTTAACCTAAAAAACCTTAAATCTTCTCCTTAATATCAAACCAAACTATCTTTTTCTGGCTAAAAGATCATCCCATAAATATGGAGTCTGATCTAGAAGTTTCAAAGCTGAATTCAATTCACTTATTCCCATCTCCTAGTAGCATTTAACATTATAGTTCCTCTCTTCATCACTACCACACTCATCATGACACTGTTATGTATTTTGCAGTTGTATCTGTTCACTATTATAGTCATCAAACTCCAATGTTCTTGGGAAATAGTTCACAACTCTCCTCTTCAACCATATTAACTTTCCCAATACTTTAACTCTTCAGATAAGGAGACAAGACACAGAAATATCTCATACAAATTAAAGATCAATGTATTTTTTATTGTATAGCAAGACCCCTTGAATTTGCTGGGAATATGTTCCCAGCTGGACTTTTTTTTGCTGTGAACAAATGACATTAAATTAGCTTACTTCTGGTCCTAGCATACCATAGAGTTGCACTGGAGGACTTGGAAATTCCTAGAGGTATCCAAGAATTTGCCACGCCTTCTATGTCAAACTATAGTAACTTCCAGGGGGAGCATACTGTAGAATCACCTACAGCAGTGGTTCTTAACCTGAGTCTCCAGGTGTTTTGGCCTACAACTCCCAGAAACCCCAGTCAGTTCACCAGCTGTAAGGATTTCTGGGAGCTGAAGGCCAAAATATCTGGGGAACCACAGGTTGAGAACAACTGACGCACAGGAAGGGGAAAAGTTAAACTGTGGATATGGACTTCAAAATTATGGAGATCTTACTGTATTATATTTATGCAGCACTTCTTAAATAAAATCAGAAATAAAATCAAGACTGGGCTGTACAGTTGATAGCTCTTAATAGTTTTAGTTCAATTTTCCATGACACCGCTGAAGCGGGAGAATCTGTCACCATATATAATAATTAATCTCACATTTTCCCTAGCCTGGGACTAAAGGTGGTTTACAAAAGTTAACACAGATACAGCTTTAAAAATGCTTCTTACATGACGCTTGCAAAATACAACTGTTCCATTCATGGTCTATAGGTGATTTCAGGTGATTTATCAAAAGACCACATCTACTGTTGCAAATCAGGTTATATGTAGCATTTTCTATTTTACCTCGCATTTCACGTTCATTTTCAAAACATTAGTTGTACTTGCAAGAAACAGGACACTAGATACTTAATATCTGCCGCTAAACCTAGCCAAACTGTCTACAACTGGTGTGAAGTTATTTCAAGAAGCAGCCACTGTTTGCATTGCAGTAAGAAGGTAGAAGAAGAATGGTGAATGGTAGATACTAGTTAATGACTAAATGATGTGTACTGTATTTGAAAAGACAAGAAGAATGACTTCTTTGTAAGACAAATCAATAACCCTTGAGACACTCCTTTGGTCCATTGAGACACTCCTAAGGTCCATTGAACTTTGGACTTAGGCTGGATCTACACTGCCCTGTGGCCACTTCTACACTGCTATATAATCCAGATTATCAAAGCAGATAATCCATATTACCTGCTTTGAACTGGATTTTACATGGCAGGGTAGAATGGGTCTTAATCCCCGGATTTGATCCCAGATTATCTGGCAGTGTAGACTCAGTTCAAAGCAGATAATATGGGATCAGATCCTGGGATATAGGGCAGTGTAGATCCAGCCTTAGTTCATCTCAAAGTTACATGGAAAGGCATCCAGGTTCTCTTTATGCTTCTAAAGCAAAGGAAATACAGAGCATCATATAAATGCTTTAAACATGTCACAAAGTGGCTACATATCTTGGCCACTCCTGAAAAACAAAAAGAAAGCAAAAATAGGACTGCATTTCTAATTGAAGGGCAAACAACGTTGAGTTGAAGGACTAACAATCTTGGCTCCACCTACTAGCTATTTCCTTTCCAATCACAAGCTGTTGGCACAAAAGAAATAAACAACAACTCCCACACATAAACATTCGTACACAGATTCATATACAATATGAATAGCAACAGATGTTTTGGCAGAGACTTCTCTTCCTATGCAGCCAAGCGGCTTGACTCTATTTGCCTACATCTGGGAACAAAGGTGTTTAGGGATATTCTCCCCTGTCCACACTGGAAAAGGGAAGATTAAGAAGCCCAATACATACTGGACAGGGGATGCACCTACACCGTAGAACAGTGGTTCCCAACCTGTGGTTCATGGACCACCAGTGGTCCCTAAAAACTAAAATATGGTCCACAGCCTCACTGTTAACACACCGTTACAACGGAGAGCAAATGGTCTCGTAAAACCTTCTTATAGTGCAGAGGCACCGGGGATGTCAGGAGGGGAGAGGCTGACTACCCACGAAAGGTGTGACAACAAGCCTCCTGACTGTTGCTTCTCCTCCTCCTCCCTCCCCCTGAGCAAAGCCTTTCCATGTGGCGCCTAGAAGCGGGAGCACCTTGGTGTCTTAGTTTATAGGCCTGTTCCTGGGGTCATTTGGGGTGCTGATTCAGAAAATTACATTGGATAGACCACAGCTGCTCTAGATTATTAAATATGGTTTCCTGTGGGTAAGCAGGTGGTGACTGCTGGATGGCATATGTTCTGTATCAGAAACCAGAGCTGATGTGGTCTAGGTTAGGTAAAGGTTTTCCCCTGACTTAAGTCCAGTCGTGACTGACTCTGGGGGTTGGTGCTCATCTCCATTTCTAAGCCAAAGAGCCGGCGTTGTCCGTAGACACCTCCAAGGTCATGTGGCCAGCATGACTGCATAGAGCGCTGTTACCTTCCCGCCGGAGCAGTACCTTTTGATCTACTCACATTTGCATGTTTTTAAACTGCTAGGTTGACAGGAGCTGGGGCTAACAGCGGGCGCTCATTCCGCTCCTGGGATTTGAACTTGGGACCACACGTTCAGCAGCTCAGCGCTTTAACACACTGTGCCACTAGGGCCAATTCAATTTTCCGAATCAGCACCCCAAATAACCAAATCGAATCTAAAGTGGACCAAAAACTGATTTGTAACCCTTTTAGTACTCATATTGGAGAGTGGTCCCTGGTCAAAATGGCCCCTGGTTGTTAGTGGCCTCCGGTCGTAGTGGCCCCTGGTCAAATGGTCCCTAGTAAAAAAAAAAAAAAAAGGCTGGGAGCCACTGTTGTAGAATGACACTACTCGAATGGTTATGGATCTTTGGCAGAGAAGGCAAAAGACCTTGTAAACGAAAAATAAAATCTTCACTGGTGATACAAAATGGGAAGGTACCCTGAAACTACAGCTTCAATGACTCCACAGTTGATGGCAGTTCAAGTGCATCAATTCAACTGTGTGGATGCACCCAGGGTGTGGGGGCTGGAAAGCCAGTGGGGTTGGAAATCTACCCAAGGGGAAGAACTAGACTGGGATTTTGGAGCTGCTGGTTGGATTTCCCCTAAAGCTGAATGCCAGGAAGGACGCGGGGGGGGGGGAGAATGCTGAGTGCTCAGGGGAAACAAGCAACCTTTGGGGGTCTGTATCACTCTCATTTGGTTGTCTCACATTTCCTGTGTTTCCCAGCACCACCAAAACCCGTTTGCCAAGATCCAAAACACCTGAGCTTCACCTCACAGACCACCACTGAGGGCACACCCAGGGCCCCTTTTCCCAATGCCTCCCTGAGGCCACAAGCACCTCCACCTTTCCCGCCACGCCTTCTTCCCCCTCCACCCCCCCCCCCCCCCAAGGTGCCTTTAATGGCAGGGATAAGCAAATAAATGCTTCAATGGAGGGCTATTCCTGAGGGGAAGCAGCGTCGCTTGAGTCTCCGCTTCCTCTTCAAGTCTCCCAAGTCCGCCCTCAATTAGGACCCCAGCGGGGGGAAAAGCGCGGGGAAAAAAAGGGAGGCGTCTTACCCAGCAACTCTTTGGGGACGTCGGAGCTCTCTTCGGTCATCGTGGCCCTCCGTGTTGCCGTTCTCCTTCTCTCTCTTTAAAAGGGCTGCGAGAGGCTCCACTCCGCTCACTTTGCTGGCGAGGGGGGAAAATGCGGAGGGGAAAAGGGAGCCTTTGAATCCCTGGCTGGTGATGGAAGCCCCTTCAAGGAGGAGAGTTGATTAGAAAGCGAAGGAAGAGGCAGCTCCGAGCTTGTTGCTACATGACTGACGCCACTTCGTTTTCGGCTGCACTAATCCCCTTCGCCTGCTGCGTCGGAGGAAAGCTGCCTGTGCTTTCCCTTCTTCTTCCTCTTCCTCCTCCTTCTCCCTGCTTCTTCCTTCCCTTTCCTTCCCGCTTTCCCTCCTTCCTCACGCAGCTCCCTCCTGGCCCAAGGTGCAAAGGGAAAGCGTGGGAGGGGAAAAAGGAGGAAGAGGAAAAGGAGGAGGCGGCATTGGCATTCCCGGCTCCCTCTCAGCCCAGCCTTGCTTCACACACAAGCGCTGGCCTCTGCTTTTTGTGCTGCTTCTTCTTCACCTCACGAGAGAAATCAAGCAACCGCTGCCTTTGCCTTGTTTTGAGGCGAGCAGCCCGCTTCCATGCCCTGCGCCGCCCTCGCCTTTTGACGCACAGATTCCACGCGAAGGGAGGAGAGAGGCAGCGACGCCAAGGACGCTGAAGCTGCTTCTGCTGCTGCTGGCCCTGCCTGGGTCCCTCCTCCTTTCCCCTGGAACAAGGGCGCCGGGAAAAGGAGAAAGAGGCCCGAAGAGAAAGAGCAGGGCGGCACCTGCTGGCCTGAGGCGGCCAAAGCCTGGGCAAAAAGGTGGCCCGACCTCAGGATACAGAGCCCAAACAGGGAGGAAAGGTGTGTGTGTGTGTGTTTTTTTTTGTTTTTAAGGTTAGTGAGCTTTCCAAACATTTCATGTTGGGGACACGCTTTTTAGACACACATCAGTTCGTGACACAGTAAAAATGGCTGTGATCAAACCGCTGTTGAAGAGGCCATCACTGGTTTGGTTCAGCTTCGTTCAGTCATTTTCGACTCTTCGTGACCTCATGGACCAGTCCACGCCAGAGCTCCCTGTCGGCCATTGCCGCCCCCAGTTCCTTCAAGGTCACGCCAGTCACGTCCATCCATCTCGTCCTTGGTCGGCCTCTCTTCCTTTTTCCTTCCTTTTCCCCCAGCATCATGATCTTCTCCAAGCTTTCCTGTCTTCTCATGATGTGGCCAAAATACTTCAACTTTGCCTCTAATATCCTTCCCTCCAGTGAGCAGCCAGGCATTATTTCCTGGAGGATGGACTGGTTGGATCTTCTTGCGGTCCAAGGCACTCTCAGGATTTTCCTCCAACACCAGAGTTCAAACGCGTCTATCTTCCTTCGCTCAGCCTTCCTTATGGTCCAGCTCTCGCAGCCATAGGTTACTATGGGGAATACCATGGCTTTGACTATGCGGACCTTCATTGCCAGTGTGATGTCTCTGCTCTTCACTATTTTGTCAAGGTTGGCCATTGCTCTCCTCCCAAGAAGTAAACGTCTTCTGATTTCCTGGCTGCAGTCTGCATCTGCAGTGATCTTCGCACCTAGAAATATAAAGTCTGTCACTGCCTCCACATTTTCTCCCTCTATTTGCCAGTTATCAATAGGTGTAGTTACCATGATCTTGGTTTTCTTGATGTTTAACTGCAACCCAGCTTTTGCACTTTCTTCTTTCACCTTGGTGATAAGGCTCCTCAGCTCTTCCTCACTTTCAGCCATCAGAGTGGTATCATAAGGTTGTTAATGTTTCTTCCAGAAATTTTAACTCCAGCCTTGGATTCGTCAAGCCCTGCACGTCACATGATGTGTTCTGCATACAAGTTGAATAGGTAGGGCAATAGTATACAGCCCTGCCGTACTCCTTTCCCAATCTTGAACCAGTCCGTTGTTCCGTGATCTGTTCTTACTGTGGCTACTTGGTCTTTATACAGATTTCTCAGGAGACAGACAAGGTGACTGGGAATCTCCATACCACCAAGATATTTCCACAATGCATTATGATCCACACAGTCGAAGGCTTTAGAATAGTCAATAAAGCAGAAGTAGATGTTTTTCTGAAACTCCCTGGCTTCCTCCATTATCCAGCGGATATTGGCAATTTGGTCTCTTGTTCCTCCGCATTTTCTAAACCCAGCTTGGACATCTGGCAGCTCTCGCTACATGTATTGCTGAAGTCTGCCTTGCAGGATCTTGAGCATTACCTTACTGGCATGTGAAATAAGTGCCATCACTGGACCTCACTCAATTAGACAGCTTTGGGCCAATTTCCAGTCTCTCCTACTTGGGCAAAGTCATGGAAAGTGTGGTTGCCTTGCAATTGACAGACCCAGTCTTTTAGACTCGAACATGCCCATCTGTATTTTATGTGTTTTTATGAATGTCTGATATAATTTAATGACTTTTTAATTGATTCACAATGTATTGTACAATTTTATATATGTGTTTTATTGAAAGCTGCCCTGAGTCCCTGATTGGGTGAGAAGGGCGGGATATAAATATTGTAATAAATAAATACATAAATAAACTCCAGGGATTCTTGGAAGACACTGATTTTCTAGATCCGGTACAGTCTGGCTTTAGGAACTGAGACAGCCTTGGTCACCTTAGTAGATGATCTATGCCGGAAACTAGACAGGGAGTGTGTCCCTGTTGGTTCTGCTGGACCTCTTAGTGGCCTTTGATACTATAGGCCACAGGATCCTTCTGGGATGCCTTGCTGGAATAGGGCTTGGAGATACTGTTCAGAGGGTCGTTCCCATAAGGTGTCACTGGGGGACATCTGCTCGGCCCTGCAACCATTGTCTTGTGGGGTTCCGCAGGGCTCGGTACTGTCCCCCATGTTGTTTAACATATACATGAAGCCGCTGGGAGAGATCTTCCGGAGTTTTGGAGTACCGTGTCACCTGTGCGCAGATGATGTCCAACTCTGTCACTCCTTTCCACCTGTTACTAAGGAGGCTGTCCAGGTCCTGAACCGGTGCTTGGCTGTGACAGTCTGGATGTGGGTGAACAAATTGAAATTGAATCCAGACAAGACAGAGGTCCTCCTGGTCAGTCATAAGGCCAAACAGGGCATAGGGTTGCAGCCTGTGTTGAACAGGGTTATACTCCCCCTGAAGACACAGGGGATATTGGCATAATGATACAAAAGGTTTGCTAGGGTATATCCCCCCTCACCCAGATTCAGCCCCCCCCCAACCAAAAATCCCAGCCCCTCCCAAATCAAAATCCTGGCTATGGGCCTGGGTGGTTTAGTTCACTTTGGAGGAGGTGGGTTTTGCAGATTCTTTTTGCACTGTCTGCTAGGGCTTTAATTGTGCTTCTTTTTTTTACTTGGGTGATGGTTGGAGTTTTTATGTAGGTATCTATCCATGTGTGTAGGTTTTCTGTAAACTGTGTGGCCCAATTGTTAATTGGGTTTTCAGATGACTAGAACATCTAGAAAGTGTCCTAGTCGTCCGCAATTACAGGACTGTGATGGGAATGTCCTAAAATGCAGTCATTAAATGTAAAAAGTATTCAACAAGGCACTGCAACAGGCACTGTTAGGCAAGGTGAGGATTCCACCTCAGGTGGCAGATGCTAGATAGAAACGGTGGCCTCCTAGTAATTCTTACCAAGCCTGTGGCTAATTTTGTTTTCTTTTACTGTTTTATGTGTGACACACAACCTTGGATTATTTGGTGTAATCAGGAATAGAGAAAGAGAACTTTTTTGTTGAACTAACATTCTTCTACTAATTGGATTGGGTTAGGTACATGGGATTCTTGCCATTTTACTCAGACCCAATAGCTTTTTTTACAATTAGCCCTCCATATCCATGGATTCTGCATCTACAAATCTGCCCAACTATGGTTTGGAAATATTTGAAAACAAAATCTAAAAAGCAAACCTTGATTTTGCCATTCTCTGAGCATTATGCTGATGTGTATGCATATCATGCTGTAACTGCCCACCATTTCATCAGTCCTCAAGCTCTCTCCAGCACTTGTTTGCTATTTTAAATGAAGAAAACCATTTTATTATGCCATTGTATATAAGGGGACTTGAGCATCCACAGAAATGCTCGAGCTTAACAGATACCAAGAGTCTACTATATTCTACCTGGTAGATAAAATTACTGTTACCATAAGCACATTTTACTTTCAGTTTGCCAAAATGAGCACCTCTTAAGGTTTGGAGGCAAGACCAGACAGACATGGTAGTAGAAATGGGCTATTTGGGATTGCCTGAAGACCTATTGCTGTATGTTGATGAGTTGACAAACTAGCTTACCAGGTGATTATACAGCGTGGTGAACTTGCTGGCAGTTGAATCTAAAGACAGGAATCTTGCAGCCTTCCGGATGTTGTTGAACTTTAATTACCAGCAGATTAGTTCTGCCACCCACATCTGGAGGCCTGCATTTTCCCTATTTCTGTCTCCATGCTACCTGGATAAATTCTGAAATGAAATCATTTAATCACTTTGTTTTTTGGAAACAACTTGATATTCAAACTCATTTGCATCCTCAGATTGATTTAGAATTACCTGTCATCCTACCTGTACTTTCAGGATATAGCCAAACTGATAATTTGGGGGTTTTGAAATATTATTTCTACTCCACTCTGCCCTCTGCTGATACTTAAATGCACTACCGGGTCTTTCCATAATCTTCACATTCATGACAAAACTGGTGTGCCTCAGAAAGTACAAAGCCTCTTTTGAAATATGAGACCCATGTATAGTTTGCAGCCTTCCAAGTTACTAAGGGCTGCTGGGTGGGTCAAATAGCTATATGCTTATAAAAAAAATACATCTATTGAGTGCATCCAAAGCAGTTTGAAATCATATGGGCTTTTATCAAAACTCTCAACTGCTCCAGATGCCTTATAAATCATGCAGAGCTTTCTCAAGTGTTTGTTAAATCTATGACAGGTGTTTAGGACTATAACTTCTACAACCTCTTACTATTAGCTATGGTGGTAGTGGGGAACTAGAGACTGGAGGACACAAAAATGCTCATCTGTGATCTACAGCCTGCTGAATTCACGCAAACATTCTTCATTGGTTATACAAAATGGGGAGTACTGGGCAACACTCAGTTTGAACACACAGGTTTGAAGGCATTAAACCCTGCCATTAATACTATCATACACACACACACACACACACACACACACACACCACTCTTCTCCCCCATGGAGAAGACCTTGCATTACAAGCTCGGGGTTTCCAGAATAACTGAGGCTGAACCCATACCTCCAAAACAATTTGTCCTTGCCTCACTCTCAGTTCTGTTGGAATACACAACTTTTTTCTGTTTTCAAAGTGAATTTTTTAATTTTAGGCTTTAATGCAATTTTTAAGAAACACTTTTTACTCTCAACTTTTGTGGAAAACCCTTTTTGCTATGTGTGTTCTGTGCTCTAAACTGGGATTTGGGTGAATGGGGGTTCGAGGCTGGGGCAGGTTGGGTGGGTGGTTATTTGGTTCTGGCAAATGTGTTACCATTTTGTTTAAATTTCAATGCATATTAGAACAACTAAAAGCTAGCAGGGCAGGAGGTGGGAAAAGTTCATGACGGCCAAAGTTCTAAAAGGATTTATTAAAAGTAATGTCTCCACCTTCGTTACTTGGGTTTGGATGGGAATATTTTAATAAATCAAACACAGAAATAATCCTTAGAATGTGTTCTTTAACTACCACTATTCACTTTTCCACATAATCACCAGACAATTGGATACATTTCTGCGAATGATTAACAAGTTTTTTGAAGCTATCACGGAAGAAGCCGATACTCTGTTTCCGCAACCAGTGTCTCACAGTACCCATCATGCCTGTATGAATCAAGAGCCTTCTGATCATTGCAAACAGTACCCACACGTTCTTGTGAAATGCCGATTATGCTTGACATTTCTCTCTGAGTGATACGACGATCATCCTGAATCAATCTGTCAACCTTTTGCTTGTGAAACTCAGTGGTTGCTGTCACAGGATGTCCAACTTTGTTTATCATGCAAGTCAGATGTTCCCACCTCAACATCTTTAAACTTACCCTACGACGCACAGTATTCACATCAACACAATCACCATAAATAGCTTGCATTCTCTGATGAATCCCCTTTGGGGTGACACCTTCTACTGTCAAGAATTCAGTGACTGCACGTTGCTTAAGTCGCATTGACCGACCGTCTGCGCAGGGTTCCATACTTCGCATTTTAACAACACAACCATTCAATGCTAAGGCTTCCCGCCAAATGGAACTGTAGAGGAGAGTCTACTGAACAAGCCAGTACCTGCCGCATACCAGTACTGCCATCTGTTGAGGAGTTACGAAGGTGGAGGCATTACTTTTCATTCAATCCTCGTACCTTAGCATCCACCTTTTAAAAGCATAGATGAGAAACCTTTGGAACTTCTCCCTCTATGAACTTTGTCCATCTCCCATTTCCATAAGTCTGCAATTTTCTTCCCACTTGAGTGTTTCATTTTATTATTACAGTAGAGTCTCACTTATCCAAGCCTCGCTTATCTAAGGTTCTGGATTATCCAAGCCATTATTGCAGTCAGTGTTTTCAATATATCATGATATTTTGGTGCTAAATTCGTAAATACAGTAATTACAACATAACATTACTGCGTATTGAACTACTTTTTCTGTCAAATTTGTTGTATAACATGATGATTTGGTGCTTAATTCGTAAAATCATAACTTAATTTGATGTTTAATAGGCTTTTCCTTAATCTCTCATTATCCAAGATATTCACTTATCCAAGGTTCTGCTGGCCCATTTAGCTTGGATAAGTGAGACTCTACTGTATTTATTTTATTAAATAGCATCTCACAATTGAAAAAACATAGTATATTTCATAGAAAGGAACTGGAAAACTACCCCTGGGCCTTCCTTCATGTCTAGATTTAAAAAGCCTTTTTCTGCTATAATGTGTGAAAATATATTCAGTTCCAATTTTAAGTACTGCACTGTATTTCTTCTCTTGTAAGATGCACTCTAATTTCAGTACCACAAACAGAATATGTATCTGTATATTCTAAGATAATAATAATACTTTATTTATATTCCACCCTATCTCCCTGAGGTGACTCAGGGTGGATTTCAGCATACACAAACACAAAGGTAAAGGCTTCCCCTTCTGGCTCTAAGGGATGGTGCTCATCTCCATTTCTAAGCTGAAGAGCCTATGTTGTCCCTAGACGCCTCCTAGGTCATGTGGCTGGCATGACTGCATGGAGTGCTGCTTACTTTCCTGCCGAGGCAGTACCTATTGATCTATTCACATTTGCATGTTTTCAAACTGCAAGGCTAGCAGAAGCTGGGGCTAAAGTAGGAGCTCACCCTGTCGAACAGATTCGAACCACCAACCTTCCAGTCAGCAAGTTCAGTAACTCGGCGATTTAACCCATTGCGCCACCACGGCCCCAGTGTTATCATAGATGTTAATACAGGGAAGAACTGCAGTATTCCAAGGAATGAATGTAAGGCATAAAGTATTTTATAAATCTTTTCACAATTTTGTCTTCAAAGAAATGTAAATGAATACCCTCCAACATTGCACAGATGAAAACTCAAACATGCATAGCCAAGCAATGTATGCCGCCAGATAGCAAAATAGCTAAAGACATTAATGAGTAAGGACGCCTTATAGATCACTTTGAGTCATTTCAAGTTTTTCAAATTAATATACTTGAATAAGGTGTTGTTAGGCTAAAAATAGGAAATAATTAGAATGAAATTAATTGACAATGTCATAAAGAATACATGCATTTCAATGACCTTTTCGATAATTCTGTGCATCTATAATTATGCACTACTGACCATTTGAGGGTTTCTTTCTGAGTATATGTGTGTATGCTTGCATTATTAATGTAAAAGGAACATTGCGGAAATATCAAAGCAAATAGTAAAACATTGTTGGACAAGTTACAGTTTGTTTCCAATGACAGTGTGTAGCCCAGCATGCTTGTGCATGCATGTACAGACAAACATACAAAAAGATAATTATCACATCTTAAAATGTGTGAAAACAAAATTGCTTCTATAAGTACATTTAGACTTCACCTGATTAACCCATGAAATTGAAATCTCTGCATGACAACCAATCGCTTGGGGAGCTATTCATCCTTAAAGAGTAAAATCAGAGAAGAAATTAGAATTAGTGAAGAAGCAGAATAAAGATTATTTAACCACGCTGAAGAATATTGGAAGTCAATCAAAATCCCCAAATTTTTCCAACTTTGTTTCCCTTAAACTTATTTTTAGTAGTAGTAGTATAGCTTTTTTTCTTTCTATAAATATTCCCTCCAAGTTGATAGATACTCTAAAGTTTATCAAATAATTCTTTTCCGCCCCCCACACCCCCTTTTTCTTTTATGATAATGTATAAACATGTATACTAATAAAAACATATTTTTAAAGGCTGAATCTACACTGCCCTATATCCCAGGATCTCATCTCAAATTATCTGCTTTGAACTGGATTATATGAGTCTACACTGCCAGATAATCTGGGATAAGAAGATAATCTGGGATCATATCCTGGGCTACAGGGCAATGTAGATCCAGCCTCACATAGGGAGCCTTCCTTGAAAAAGTAAATAATCAATTAGTTTCTAGCACATTTTTTCAGATTTTGTATGATTAGCACAATGTCATTATGATTATTATGGGTGGATTTAAGCATAGTTTAAGATCACTGTTCAGAAAACACTGAAGTTGTTGTCTCCTGAATATCATGTGCCTCTGACCTCTTCTACACTGCCATATAATCCAGACTATCAAAGCAAACAATCCACATTGGGCCCTTCCACACAGCCATATAACCCAGAATATCAAGGCAGAAAACCCCACAATATCAGCTTTGATCCAGGTCATCTGAGTCCACACTGCCATATATGACTGCGTGCAAGGGTCTAAGAGACCCCTACTGTCAAAACCTTTCCTTGGCAAAGCTTTGAACATGCTTACAATGGCTGGCTCTAATTCTTGATCTATATATCTATCTTCTTTTAAAATTCCTTTGCTAAATCAGGGTTTCTCAAGCAGGGCACCATGAGATCACTAGGAGCCCTTCCACACAGCCATATAACCCAGAATATCAAGGCAGAAAATCCCACAATATCTGCTTCGAATTGGGTTATCTGAATCCACACTGACATATATTCCAGTTCAAAGCAGGAAATGTGGGATTTTATTCAGCTGTGTGGAAGGAGCCTAGGAATTCTATGAGACAATGTTTTTTTTTTTTAAAAAAAAACCAAACCTCTAGATAAAACCATTTTTTTTGTAGGCATTAACTGAAATTTGGAAATCATTTCAAGTTTCCCTTCAGGGTAAAAAGATTTGAAAGAGTAGCCTAAGGACTTTATTACACACTGCAGGAAAGCCAGTATTGCAGCTATCCCTATCACATGATGCCACACACCTCACTGCAAGTCTCCCTCCTCTCTATGATTATCCTGATTATCCTGATTATCCAATAACTCCCAGTCCTGCAATGTTCCCATCATCACCTACCTTGTGCTGGTAATAAAGTGACACCAGAGGAAAAAAAATTGCTCCTTGTGCACCTTACTGTTCTAAAGCTCTTTATTTTATATATTTTTCAAAGCAGGAATTGTGAAATTTGTCTAACTTTTTTAAAAAAAATTATAGGACAGTGGTACTGAAGGAAGCCAGGACTATAAGAGTATGAGGAAGTATGGTCATGGGAGCATGAATGGCTGAATCAGCACAGTTGCCCAAATGAAGAGTGGTACAATATAGAAGGTATTCAACCCACTATGTATTCACTAACAGTGATATCATGACTGTGATGGAATAGCAGGTTCATGGAACAAAGTCCTAAATTAACTTATACACTTAATTTGGTTTAGCAATTTATCTCACAGCTGTTCCTACCGCTTTCCATTTAATCTTAATACTCTCCCCACCCTATCACCAGCATGCAGGAATTAAAAGGTAATAATGATTAGGGGCTGAATGGAAGAGAAATAAACAGATTCCTTTTTCTTCTGCTGATTCTTCTCCAACCACACCATCACACTCTTCTCTTCACCTCTTTAAAATATTCCTTTTAATTCTTTTAATTGTTTGTAAATTTTGAATATGTTATCTATGGCCTTTGCATCAAAGCAGTACTTTCCTGTGCTTGGAAAGATATGTTTATTTCTTTATTTATTTACAGTATTTATACCCCGCCCTTCTCACCCCAAAGGGGACTCAGAGCAGCTTACAGAACACACACATAGGGCAAACATTCACTGCTGATTATACAATTAACAAGGACAAACAACACAAACAGATGTAAAGACAGTTTTTCCCATCCAATTTCTGGCATTTTGGAGGCTGTGCTTGACTCCAGCTGGGGTGGGGGGTGCTGTCACTCCATCTTTCATACTGAGGAGCTTCCCGCCGATCAATGTCCTTAAGGGCGCCTTTATTACCTCCTTGCTAAAAGCGGTACCTATTTATTCGCATTTCTGCTTTCAACCTGCTAGGTGGGCAGGTGTGCTGGGGCTAACTGCGAGTGCTCACCCCGACTTGGACTCGAACTGCTGACCTTTCAATTGGCAGGATTTTTCTGCAGCACAGTGGTGTAGCTTGCTGTGCTAAGCCCAGCCCCTAGATTTCTCCCATACTTCGCCCCCTTCACTTTTCCAATTTTGCATCTTTTAATACTTATAATTCTCCAAAAAAACAAAAATTCTTAGCACAAATCCAGCAGGATCCTGTGCTCAAAAATTCACAATGTTCCCTCATTCCCTTTCACAATGTTGTCACGGGGAGGAGATGAGCAGGGTTGTGTGTGGCCTGGGTGAATTGATCTTTCTGTTCACAAGAGATGGACAAGTGCTCTGGAAAGAGGATTTTAAAAAATAAAAACATTAAAAGATGTAAAATCTACTGCCTCCCAACACATTTGCCTCATCTGGAACATCTTTCCGGTGTTCATGGTTATCAGATGAGCACCCAGAAACCTCAAACAAAACGGTCATTTAATAGTGACCAATTGCTCAAAATCCAACCGAACAAACCACCTTAGAAAATGTTGAACTCCCTTTTGTTTGAAGTTTTTGCTGAGCGATTGGATGACCATCTTTCAGGAAGGTTGCAGAAGTGAATGTCTAAAACTTTCAGGTTACTGGGCTAAATGATGGTCGGGATCTCTTCCAATTCTACAATTCAGTAATTCTGTGATAACTAAATGACTGACAAAGCCTTTTTCTGAAATACTGGACAACAGGATATTTTTAATGTTATTCTTTCATTTGTTTTGCAGGTCATATTACAAAATTTTTAACATAATGCTTCATTTGCCCCCATCTTCCCTAGTATCTCACTTTAATAAACTGTGACAGCACATTCAATTGAGTGACCACTTTATACATATCCTACTGGTCCTTTTCAGTGCCTAGTTTGCATGGATAATCTGCAAATGAGTTGATTATTTCCTTGATCAAAGCCAGTTCTCCACACTTTGTTCCTCCATTCCTATCTGCCTTGACTGCACCTACAGCCTGACTTTCCTTTGCAACTTCATCTGTCTCCCTCCCCCAAAGATAATCTACTGTTGGCAGTAATCTTAGCTGTTCCCCTGACAGCAAAATTACAAGGTGCTCAACACACAATGACAATTCTCTTTCTCTGGCACTAATTCATTTGTACTGCCATCAAGGAAGCATCACAGAGTTTTCAATATGTTCACAGTTCTTTACTGATAGGAGGTATTAGCGCCACATTCATTTCAAGAGGTCAAGATGATTTTGTGATGTCCTGTTGATTTTTTTTACCCTGGGAAAGTCTGTTCACTTCTGATGTCAAATATCTGGACTGCCAGCAAAATTAGCACTGGAGAGGAGATATATTTCTAGCAGAGTGTGAGAGACATATGGATATAAACAGATCAGACTTTTCACTGGATAATGTGGGCTGACATTTTTGACACAGCTGAAATTATTTGGATTATCTTTATGGCTGCTAAGAAGAGTACCTGCCAAGGTCCATTTGCGAGCATTTTAGACACTAACAGTGCATTCTCACTTTTACTTAAGAGGCAATGATCACCTTCTCCCTTATTATACAAAAACTGTTTGCATTTTACAATAGTTCCCCTGACAGCAGTACAGTGAAATCTGTTCTGGTTTTTAGTGTTAACTTTAAAAGTGGAACACATTTAAAGTTGAAGCTAAAATTCATAACAAATTCACTGCCCATTGAGATGGACTCCACTATCTATGTTCTATAGGTATATGATTTATGCTGTTACCATACTTATGCTGCTTCTCCATGAATAATGGCAGATTTTTTTTTATTGGAAGATATATTTCTGGGTTCACCACTTTTACAGGCTCACAAACAATTATCAGAATCCACTTTTCTGAAGGATGGCCCTGCCATTAGGCAGAGAGAAGAGGTTACCTAGGGTAGCAGGTGCTAGGATATGACATCAAGATATCGAATAAAAGAACTGAATAGCAGACAATCTGAGGCCCACCTGATTCTTCAGGTTTAGTGGAGGACTTTATCCCGTTTCAAACATGGAAGGAAGATTTAATCAGTAGCCCTGCTAGTCCTTGTCATCATCTCCTAATAATAATAATAATAATAATAATAATAATAATAATAATAATAATAATAATAATAAAAAAAAACACTTTAGTTATATTCCACCCTATCTCCCCAAGGGGACTCAAGGCGGATCACAGTACACATATATGGCAAACAATACACATACACGGACAGACAGGACAGAACAGAATAGCATTCAATGCCTGTATCAGACATACCACATATACAGACAGTAGAGGCTATTTAACACTATCTAGCTTCTGGCTTCATGACGGTATGCTCGATGCCAGCCACAGGGGGAGTTGCCGCTTCATCATCCACTGTTACGCCGAGTCCTTTTTGATGGTAGTATTTCCTCATGTTCTTCGCACGCCGCCGGCAATTTTATGGTGTCATAAATTAAGTTAAATTAGCCTTTCCATATTAGTGGTACCTAGACATCTCTACTTACAAACACAGCTGTTTTCGAGCTATTTCAGTGGGCAGCAAGCTAGGCTATTAACAGTCGGGAGCTTAACCCTGACCCGGGCTTCGACCCAACAACCTCTCAGTCAGTGTTGATTTATTACTGCTGGTTACTAACCAGCTGCACCACAGCCCAGCCATAAGCTATCACTCATGGCTGAGTATGATTGTCTTTGAGTATTGGTGTCCACAAATGACTGTAGAGACCTATTTTGGATCCATATGGTCTTTTGCAGTGAGGACATACATTTCCAAATGGAATACGGTTGCAATGAGGGTTTGCTTGACACATCTTCCTCTTGGCATGTTTCTCCCTTTTGATCTCTATTTATGCCACTTTGAAATTCACAGCACTGTTTGTAATAGCTGACCTATAGTTAGAGTGCTCAAGAGCCAGGGCTTCCTAGTGTTTTTTAAGGTCAGCTTTAAGCTCATTTTTAAATTTCTTTTGCTGTCCATCAACATTCTATTTTCCATTCTTGAGCTGAGAGTAGAGTAACTGCTTTGGGAGACTATGATTGGGCATTCTTACAATGTGGCCAGTCCAGCAAAGTTGATGATGGAGAATAATTGCTTCAGTGCTGGTGTTCCAGAACGCTGAAGTTTGTCTGCCTGTCTCTCCCAAGAGATTAGTAATATTTTTTGGAGGCAGCACTGATGGAATCTTTCCAAAAGTTGAGAGTATCATTTGTAGGCAGTCCATGTTTTGCAGCCATAAAACAAAGTTGGAAGGACAATAACTTTATAAACAAGCATCTTTGTATCCCTATGAATGTCCCAATCCTCAAATACTCACTGCTTCATTAGAAAAAAGCTGCATTTGCAGAGCTAAGAAGGTGTTACCACCTCAAATGTTACCACTATGCCATAAAAGATTTAAGTTTTTTTTGTTAAGTTGCAAATGTAAATAACCATAGTTATTCCTCAGATACTGCAAAAATAAAGTATTTCTTGATAATCAGTTTCATCCATACTCTGACTAGGCATCATGTTTGTATATTGTATTGTATTGTTGATGTGATGGCACTGTGTTGCCAATTTGTAAGCCGCCCTGAGTCCCCCAGGAGAGAAGGGCGGGGTAGAAATACCGGAAATAAATAAATAAATAATAAAATTATACTACGTAACACCCAGAACATAACTGATTACACTATGCAACACATTTGCTGTTCCTAGGTTATAAATGTCATTTCCTAATTGCTTCTATCATAAAACATTGGGAAAAGTCATTCTTGTGGTCTGCACACTGAAAGGTTAAAATGGCATATTTTCATTAAGGAAAATTAAAACTTTTGGGTTTCAGGTAATAGAAGGATAAAAAAAAATTCAAAAAAAATCAAGTTTCTGGAGTATAACAATTACTTTCAAAGTAAATACTGCACAATTAAATAGTAAATAACACTTTCAAACCAGGAACCAATTTTATTTTCAAATTTTGTTACATAGCATTATCTTAGGTATTGGAAAGAGCATATCTGTTAGCTTCTGCTGGTAGCTCCTAGCAATTAAATACAGTATAGCTCAAGGCCAGTTGCAATTGAACATGGATGTGAGTATGCCATTGCATATCATGTCCTACATGGAGGCATCCCATTGGCATCCCAAGACAAACAGTATGTAGATTTTGGATCTGATCCAGCAGGGTTCTAGCAAAAACAACAAAAAGAAGAACAACAACCCCTTTCTTGCAATTTTGTCTTTATTATGGTGGTGCAGTGGGTTAAACTACTGAGCTGCTGAACTTGCTGACCGAAAGGTTGGAGGTTCGAATCTGGGGAGCGAGGTGAGCTCCTGCTGTTAGCCCCAGCTTCTGTCAACCTAGCAGTTTGAAAACATGCAAATGTGAGTAGATCAATAGGCACTGCTCCGATGGGAAACTAACAGCACTCCATACAGTCATGCTGGCGACATGACCTTGGAGGTGTCTACTGACAACGCTGGTAATCCATGCAGTCATGCCAGACATGTGAGCTTGTAAACGTCTGTGAACAGCACTAGCTCTATGGCTTAGAAATGGAGATGAGCACCAACCCCCAGAGTTGGACATGACTAGACTCAATGTCAGGGGAAAACCTTTACCTTTACGGTCTGTATTTCAAAGATAAAAAGTATAAAATTCAAACTTCAATAAAGTATCCACTGCATTGATAAAACATGAAGTTATTTAAATGCAGGTTTGGAAATAAATTCTATGCATCAGAATGTATCCAGTGCCTGTAGGAAGAGGACTCCATTACTTCATTTTCAGTCTTCTAATGTCCTCCAACTACAAAATAACCACTAAGCAATATTTCAAAAGATTGCTTATACAAAAATTAAAATCACTGGGAAAATTATACATTCAATCTTTTTTTTCTTTCAACCTTGCTAGGCCACTAGGTGTCAATCCTTCCCCACACACAAAAAATGTACAATGTTTTGTTTTTCTCATCCCTGTCTTTACAAACGATAATGTGGTCTATATTGTTGCAAATCAAAAGACACCGGTGATGAGGTGGTGAGGGAGTTCATAATACAATTATGGCCCCAAAATTTGAGATATATCTGACTAGTAACTAGCTATATCTGAGCTATCACAGTTGTGCAACTCGCCTTAACTCAAGTGAGAAAACGGTAGGGACATTATTGTGACCTTGGACCTTCCCAATCTAGAGGGGAAAAATTTCTTCCCAAATGTTCCCAAATTTATTATATGGCTATTTCTCTTGGCAGGAAGCCATGCCTTCCAATATATAAAATCATATAAAACACACTGTGCCCCTGGTGGCTCAGTGTGTTAAAGTGCTGAGCTGCTGAACTTGCAGGCCAAAAGGTCCCAGGTTCAAATCCTGGGAACGGAATGATCACCCGCTGTTAGCCCCAGCTCCTGCCAACCTAGCAGTTTGAAAACATGCAAATGTGAGTAGATCAATAGGTACCGCTCCGGCAGGAAGGTAACGGCACTCCATGCAGTCATGCCGGCCACATGATCTGGAGAAGTCTATGGACAACGCCGGCTCTTCGGCTTAGAAATGGAGATGAGCACCAACCCCCAGAGTTGGTCACGACTGGACTTAACGTCAGGGGAAAACCTTTACCTTTACCTATATTATAAATGTATATGCGTAACAGAAGTTTTATATTAAACTAGCTGTGCCCGACCACGTGTTGCTGTGGTGAAGTATGGTGGTATGGGAAATAAAGTATTGAGGAATTGGTGGCAGTTAAGGTAAAGGGTAAAGGTTTCCCCCTGATATTAAGTCCAGTCGTGTCTGACTCAGGGGGTTGGTGCTCATCTTGAGTCTACACTGCCATATAATCCAGTTGAAATCAGATAATCTGTATTTTATAGGCAGTGTGGAAGAGGCCGGATTGAAGTGGCCCTGGGCTGAGTGGGTTGCTAGGAGACCAAGTGGGTGGAGCTTAGCCTTCTAACTGACAGCAGACCAAGTGGGTGGAGCTTAGCCTTCTAACTGGCAGCAATTGGATAAAAACAATTATTCCTCTCCTTCTAATTAGGACTTTATTTTTCTTTTCTTTTTGTTGTATGGACATAGAGGCATGGATGAGGGGTTGTGCTGCCAAGTTTAGTGTTTCTGGGATGTGTAGTTTTGTTGTTTTGTCCTAGGCCGAAATTTCATTACCCTTTTTTATATATAGATATGTAAATATTTGTATACTTTGTATGGATCAAATAATACACCTACAACTACAGTGTTCCCTCACTACTTTGCGGTTTACTTTTCGCTCCCTCACTGTTTCAGTTTTTTCTGAGCAGTGGCGCCTGCCAGTTTCCCTTTTGCGCATGCGCCCTCCTACTAATATAACGTGTAAATATTGAAATAAATATAGTGCCCCTACTTCACGGATTTCACTTATTGTGGGTGGTCCTGGAACGTAACCCCCGCAGTAAGTGAGGGAACACTGCATTAATAAACCATTCATTTCCCAAGAGTTCAAGAGTTTTCCATGGGGAAAACATAGGGTATAAGTAAAGGGATTGACTGATTGATTGATATTTTAAATGTGTGTGTAAAACAGAAAGAGACTGAGATGGAATGATCCTTCATTTTACAGCAGAGCAGTCTTCTATTATTATTTTTTCTTGAAAACAAGTGCTGCTAGTATTTCTGCCGCTGTCAGTATTAATATTCCTGAGACACTTTCTCAAAGGCTGCAAAATGCTCCTGTGTTGTCTATAAATGGATGAGAGCATTTTCATCAGCTATCCTTTGCAATACTGTATAGGTTGCACCTCACTTGCATGGATATAGTTTAGGTATTTTAATAGATCTGCCAGTTGCCGTTAGGCTGAGAGAGATGAGGAATCAAGGGTGGTAGTTTCTGCTTCCCCTTCTCCTTCCCCACTTTCTTTTGTAATCATAGCCAGGAAATCTGTGAGAAGAACCGTCCCTCATTGAATAATCCCATCAGTGCGGCGGATAAAATACTAATAAGCTTTGTCAAGAGCCTAATGGTATTCATGCTCATCCTGAGCTGCTGACAGCCTATATTTTCCTGTTGACAGGGGGATTTTTCCTCAATGCAGAATTAATTATAGTGAACACATGCACAATATTAGTAACGCACTCTGTGGCATGTTCTTCTTAAGGCTCTTGGGAGTGAACCCACCACATTGTTACCTGAAGGATGCTTCAGTGTGTTTTGCTTTCTGCAATGGGTTAAACCCTTGTGCTGGCAGCACTGCTGACTTGAAGTTTGGGTTGCTGACCTGAAGGTTGCCGGATCAAATCCAAGGAGAGCATGGATGAGCTCCCTCTATCAGCTCCAGCTCCTCATGTGGGGACATGAGAGAAGCCTCCCACAAGGATGGTAAAACATCAAAAACATCCGGGTGTCCCCTGGGCAACGTCCTTGCAGACAGTAAATTCTCTCAAAACAGAAGCATCTTGCAGATTTTCAAGCTGCTCCTGACATGAAAAAAAAATAGATTGTAATTTCTACATCCTATAAGAAGCACAGGCTAGATCCCAATGTTATACTCAGCTTTGAAGATCTGCTATGGACTGTATATACAGTAGAGCAGGGGTCCCCAAACTTTTTAAGCATTCCTTCAGACTGTTGAGGGGCCAAATTATCATTTGAAAAAAAATACAAACAAATTCCTATGCATACTGCACATGTCTTATTTGTAGTGCAACAACAACAACGACAAAAGAACAATATAATATTTAAAAATGAAAACAATTTTAACCAACATAAACCTGTTAGGATTTCAATGGAAAGTGTGGGCCTGCTACTGGCCAATGAGATAGTCAAGTTAATTAGGATTGTTATTGTTGTGTGACTTCAAGTCATTTCAGACTTTGGCCGAGCCTAAGTCTAAAATGAATTATTTATTTACTACATTTATATCCCACCCTTCTCAACCCGAACGGGACTCAGAGCAGCTGTATGTACATACAATATATTATATTATTAGCATAACACAATATTAGCATTATATATTACTATATTGAACTATACCACTATACTATTATATAATATGTAATATATATAACATATAATTAATATTATTATATGGTATTACTATTAGTATTATATTGTATAACATAAGATTATTATCAATATTATATGTATATACAATATATTATATTATTAAAACTGATATAAAAATATTATATTATAAAACAGAGGGCGGGGGCCAGGTAAATGACCTTGGAGGGCCGCATCCGGCCCCCGGGTCTTAGTTTGGGGACCCCTGCAGTCGAGTCTCACTTATCCAAGCTAAACGGGCCGGCAGAACCTTGGATAAGCGAATATCTTGGATAATAAGGAGAGATTAAGGAAAAGCCTATTAAACATCAAATTAGGTTATGATTTTACAAATTAAGCACCAAAACATCATGTTATACAACAAATTTGACAGAAAAAGTAGTTCAATACGCAGTAATGTTATGTTGTAATTACTGTATTTACGAATTTAGCACCAAAATATCATGATATATTGAAAACACTGACTGCAAAAATGGCTTGGATAATCCAGAAACCTGGATAAGCAAGGCTTGGATAAGTGAGACTCTACTGTATACGTAAATCTCATCCAGTGATGGCAACCTCCTTTTTAGGCTCAAAGGAATCACCGGGTATGACATTAGTACAAAGCTCTCTTGCACGAGGTCTTCCATTCACCTGCACAGTTAACCCAGCATACATACATTTTATTTATTAGCCCATTGGGTGTATCAAAACATTTAAGAAACACATTTAACACATACACATACAGCATACAACCCACATTACAATCAAAGTTAAAATAAGCAAGCTGTTAACAAGGGATCAAATATCTGCATCACCCCTACCATTTACTCCAATCGACTTCAAACATGCAGTTCTCAACTGAGTTGCTTTAAATAGAAAAAGAGCCATTTTGTATGTTATTTTAGCATTCTGGTCAGCCAATGAAAATGTAGTTTTTATATAAGGATCCCAGTGTATAACATTTGTATAATGTGTGGTCCGAGGTATTGCTTTCTCTCTTTCTTATACAAGTTACAGCTAAATAGTACATGTGTGATAGCTTCTACTTCTGCCGCTCCACAGATACAAAACATTAATTATATGGAACTTGGTTAAACCTTCCATGTCTGACTATTGTGTCCAGCTATTCAAATCTAGTTCTGGTAAATACCCTTCTGAGGTGTTTAGGCATTTCTGTCTTTAGATATTGGGCTGTTTGAAAAGTATGTTTAAAACGACTTAGGCATTTCAATGAGCCGGCTTTACTGAGGGTAGCAATATCTTTCTGAACTTCTATATCCAGTATTTGTTGAGTGACAATCTTTGGATCTAGTTCTTCTAGGAGATTTGGATATAGAATTGGAAGTTCACACCTCTTAATGTATTTTGTCAATTGAACTAGCCAAGGGGTCTGATATTGATTTTTGCCTGCTGTTGCAGGCACAGTTTTTTGTAGTCTGTCATTTGCCATGGCATTCAATTTTACCCAGTACTGTAGTTGTATGCACAGTTAACCCATTCTAGAAAAGATCTGTGCTGCCCTCTAGGGGACTGCTTCGATATGGCGGTTTGTTTGATGAACACATGGATGTTTAGATGTGCACAACAATGGTGCAGACCCAAAAGCAACACAATGATATGTTTAGGAAACAAGACAGCAACTTTAAACATATATTTAAAAATGAAACGAATTAGAGAGTGCACCCCCATTTGATTTTTAAAGCAAGTACATTAATATTTTTGAGCAGCATAGAATCCATGAAAAAAACAACAACAAAGATATCACTGAGTTTCTACAGAAAAAAGCTTCCCAGTTGCTCACTTCAAAATATGTTTCCATCATGTCCTCTTTCATATCTTGCAAACTGTGTGGTTATAATCATCTTCTCATGAGTTCAGAAGGCTCAGAACCTTTGTAGGCAGACAATCCTACTACCGGGTTGTTGTGTGTTTTCCGGGCTGTATGGCCATGTTCCAGAAGCATTCTCTCCTGATGTTTCACCCACATCTATGGCAGGCATACTCAGAGGTTGTATACCTCACAGGAGGGAATGCTTCTGGAACATGGCCATACAACCCAGAAAACACACAAAAACCCAGTGATTCCAGCCATGAAAGTCTTTGGCAACACAACCTTACTACTGGTTAGTTTCTCCACTGTAAGTCTTCGATTCCTAGCTATTAACAGATAAGTCCAATAAATAGCTCCTCATTCTGCTATATTCCCATTACCTACTATAATACAATAGTGTATGCTGGCAGTCTCACAACATCGGTGAATGGGACTCTCTCACTCTCTCCCTTCATCCTTACTATTCACAAATTTTATTTCCCTTATATTTTATACATATCTTGGCCCTTTTAAAAAATGAATTGCTGAAATTGTGATGATGGAATACCGGTAATAGTAATATCACAGAGTATATTTATTTATTTTATTTATTTACAGTATTTATATTCCGCCCTTCTCACCCCGAAGGGGACTCAGGGCGGATCACATTATGTACATATAGGGCAAACATTCAATGCCCATAAACAGAACTGAGACAGAGACAGAGACAACAGACAGACAGACGCAGAGGCAATTTAACCTTCTCCTGAGGGGATGTTCAATTCTGGCCACAGGGGGGAGCAGTTGCTTCATCATCCACTCTGATGGCACTTCCTCACTTCCTCATTCCAATGTTGTAAATTAGTTAAACTTGCCTCCCCACTTTTATAAGTGGTACCTTATTTCCTACTTGATAGATGCAACTATCTTTCGGGTTGCTAGGTCAGCAACAAGCAGGGGCTATATTTTATTTTTAATTGACGGGTGCTCACCCCGCCACGGGCTGGCCTCGAACTCATGACCTCATGGTCAGAGTGATTTATTGCAGCAGCTGTTTACCAGCCTGCGCCACAGCCCGGCCTACTTGTATACACAAGTAGGATTGTGGGACCACATATTGGTAGAGTGATAAAATTACACTACTGAAGAAAAGTGCAAAATCAAAGGAGATGAACAGATTAAATATCCATTATCTACAGTAATGAAACTATAGCAGGATGGTGTGATAAAATCTTTAAACTGATTCCTCGCACTGAACAGAAGATCTACGCAGAGTGAATATGCATTGAATTGCTTTTCTTGAATTCTGGCATGCATCAATACCCTTTGTACATGATAGAGAAAGCATTACAGAGGCATGAACATTTTTGTTTTATTTTTCTTGTGCATTATATACTAGCTTGGATACCTGGCAACATCCAGGTTAGGGATTCTGTAATGCTATTTATAAGAAATACCAGTAGTCATGGTTTCCTTTTGTTTTTGTGAATGGTCCCATTACAAAACACATAAGGATGTGTGTGAAATATAATTGCCATTATTAACTGTCATTGCCCACAAACTGCACCAGTAGTTAAAATTGATAATGAATGGCTCAGATCCATCATCAGTTGGATTCACAGTGCTCTCTGATTGTGGGTGAACTATAGCTCCCAAAATCTCAGATCAATTTTCCCAAGCCCTGCCAGTATTCAAAGTTATTTACGTGGAGTATGTGTGCCAGGTTTGGTAAACATCCAACACTTATTGGGTTCACAGTGCTTTCTGGATGTGGGTGAACTATAACTCTCTAAGGTCAACTCCCACCAAACCCCACCAGCATTGTTCAAGTTCTGTTGTCAGTGGGTGTCACCGGGCTATCTGGGTGCAGAGAAAACTACAATTCCCCAAATCAAGGGTCAGTTCCCCCCAAAGCCCTCAAGTGTTCAAAGTTTGCCATGCTGGGTATGCATGCCAAGTTTGGTCCAGATCCATCATCATTTGGGTTCACAATGCTTTCTGGATGTGGGGTGAACTATAACTCCCAAAGTTCAATATCAGTTCCCCCCCAAACCCACCAATATTTTCTGTTGGTCATGGGTGGTTCATCATCGGTGGGGTTCACAGTACTTTCTGGATGCATGGTGAACTACAACTCTTACCATGCTGTGTCAGTCTCTCAAACCCTTCCAGTATGGTCATGGGGGTTCTGTGTGCCAAGTATGGTTCAGGTCCACTGTCATTTGAGATCTCAGTTTCTTTAGATGTAGGTGAACTACAACTCCCTGAAATTAAGGTGAGTTCCCCTCAAACCCCTCCAGTACATTCAGTTGGTCATGGTGGCTCTGTGTGCCAAGTTTGACCCAGTTCCATCATCGGTGGTCACAGTTTCTCTGCGTGTAGGTGAACTATAACTCCCAAAAAAAGGTCAATCCCTCCCAAAATCCCCCAGTATTCATAAGTGGACATATCAGTTCTGTGTGCCAAGTTTGGTCTAGATCTATTGTCCATTTGGGCCCTCAGTGCTCTCTGGATGAAAGTGAACTACACCTCCCAACCTCTAAGGCTCCTGTTTTCTCTGAAATCCATGGAAGTTGACAGCAGCGCTGCATACGAACTCAAATCTTACACAGAATCGCCAACAAACCCCCAGTCTTTGCCCCGATGCTAGCGAGAGGCAACCATGAAAACTATTTGCTCAACTATCTAAGGCAAACAATTGGCATAATAAAGCATACTGGGTACAAGTTAACTAGCAAAGGAAGTGGGATGATGATCATATTGGGAATCAAGGCTCTTCTGGACTCTTGGACCAGTTCTTAAACACACTTGTCATGTAAGTGTGATTTATTGTTATAATTGTATTATTTAACTTTGTTTAATAATGTGCATTATGTTGTTATGTAATGTTTGTGTTGCTTTTATGACTGCTTTTATGACTGTATCCGGGAGATAGGGCGGTATATAAATAAAGTTTTATTATTATTATATTATAATACGCCTCATGTATTCCAAGTTGACTAGAATATACTTAGTCCTAACTTTTTTTTTGCTGGTTTTAAACTACAGTAGAGTCTCACTTATCCAAGCTAAACGGGCCAGCAGAAGCTTGGATAAGCGAATATCTTGGATAATAAGGAGGGATTAAGGAAAAGCCTATTAAACATCAAATTATGTTATAATTTTACAAATTAAGCACCAAAACATCATGTTATACAACAAATTTGACAGAAAAGGTAGTTCAATATGCAGTATGTTATGTTGTAATTACTGTATTTACGAATTTAGCACCAAAATATCACGATGTATTGGAAACACTGATTACAAAAATGGCTTGGATAATCCAGTTTGGAGATCCCTGGTTCAGATTCTAAAACCAAAACCAAAAGCTGGGTGAATGAGGGCGGGAGCCAGGTAAATGACCTTGGAGGGCGTATCTGGTCCCTGGACTCCTGGTCTAACCCTTCGATTTTAACTCCCTCCTTTGCATGTTCTCTTTTGTGAATTATAGCTTCTGCAGGTCTTCGCACAGTGGGTGTTTCCGGGAAATATTACATATCTAATATCTGGTCTGTAGACCTATGCTTCTTCTTATTATTGTGGTAACTTTCTCTAAACTCAACCATTTCCTAACTTGGTAAAGCTGCTGCACTTTCCTGTAAACATGATAAATTGTCAGTTGTAAATTTTCTAGCTGTAGTTTACAATTTTGTGTTAGAACCCCATACAATGCTATTATTTGTCTGAAGGAGTAAAAGTTAATGACGTTTTGTGGCTGAGAATTCAACCACATTTTTCTTCTCTACTTCCCGATCCATCATGGAAAAAAGGTAAGATTAAAATGCTATTATTTTTCAATGTATATTTATTAATTCTCACAAGACATGAGGAAAGAGGAAACTATATTGTGTGCTTGTTTTCATGATTAAGGGATATGGAGCTAGGAATAATTTTTTTTTTAAAAAAAACTTGATTTCCACAGACACCTCCTAAGACATCATAGTTCTAAACCAATTTTGGCCATAACCGGGAAATAAAGTCAAAAGTGGTGGTGGTGGTGGTGGAACAGAAGACTAAAGGGACAGAGGAAAGTTGAGAATTTCAAATATCAACATTGTTAGGGGCTCACATTGCTTTTCTTGAATTCTGAATTGCTTTTCTTGAATTCTGGCATGCATCAATACCCTTTGTACATGATAGAGAAAGCATTACAGAGGCATGAACATTTTTGTTTTATTTTTCTTGTGCATTATATACTAGCTTGGATACCTGGCAACATCCAGGTTAGGGATTCTGTAATGCTATTTATAAGAAATACCAGTAGTCATGGTTTCCTTTTGTTTTTGTGAATGGTCCCATTACAAAACACATAAGGATGTGTGTGAAATATAATTGCCATTATTAACTGTCATTGCCCACAAACTGCACCAGTAGTTAAAATTGATAATGAATGGCTCAGATCCATCATCAGTTGGATTCACAGGGCTCTCTGATTGTGGGTGAACTATAGCTCCCAAAATCTCAGATCAATTTTCCCAAGCCCTGCCAGTATTCAAAGTTATTTACGTGGAGTATGTGTGCCAGGTTTGGTAAACATCCAACACTTATTGGGTTCACAGTGCTTTCTGGATGTGGGTGAACTATAACTCTCTAAGGTCAACTCCCACCAAACCCCACCAGCATTGTTCAAGTTCTGTTGTCAGTGGGTGTCACCGGGCTATCTGGGTGCAGAGAAAACTACAATTCCCCAAATCAAGGGTCAGTTCCCCCCAAAGCCCTCAAGTGTTCAAAGTTTGCCATGCTGGGTATGCATGCCAAGTTTGGTCCAGATCCATCATCATTTGGGTTCACAATGCTTTCTGGATGTGGGGTGAACTATAACTCCCAAAGTTCAATATCAGTTCCCCCCCAAACCCACCAATATTTTCTGTTGGTCATGGGTGGTTCATCATCGGTGGGGTTCACAGTACTTTCTGGATGCATGGTGAACTACAACTCTTACCATGCTGTGTCAGTCTCTCAAACCCTTCCAGTATGGTCATGGGGGTTCTGTGTGCCAAGTATGGTTCAGGTCCACTGTCATTTGAGATCTCAGTTTCTTTAGATGTAGGTGAACTACAACTCCCTGAAATTATGGTGAGTTCCCCTCAAACCCCTCCAGTACATTCAGTTGGTCATGGTGGCTCTGTGTGCCAAGTTTGACCCAGTTCCATCATCGGTGGTCACAGTTTCTCTGCGTGTAGGTGAACTATAACTCCCAAAAAAAGGTCAATCCCTCCCAAAATCCCCCAGTATTCATAAGTGGACATATCAGTTCTGTGTGCCAAGTTTGGTCTAGATCTATTGTCCATTTGGGCCCTCAGTGCTCTCTGGATGAAAGTGAACTACTGTCAGGACCCAGGCTGCAGGGCACCAATAACCATACACAGAGGTCAGAATCTATCTAATATCTTTATTGAAGGAGTATATAAAGTTAATAAAAACAAGTGTAGAAAATAGTCCAGAGTTAGACCTTTCAGGAAAGGTCAAAATTAGTCCAAAGAAACAATGTCCAATATGAAATATTAAGGTCCAAAGTTGTAATCCAATAACCGAAACACTCACTTGCCAAGCAAGTGAGGGGAGATGACAAGGTCCTTTTTAGTCCATGAACTTGAGCAAGGCTAGGAAATAACTTGATACTTGAAAACAAGGCTTGAATCGTGACACAAGGTAACGAGGAACAAGAACAAGGTCCGTGGAATTACTTGGTAAAATCCGTGAAACAAGGCAAGGTTTAGTCCTGGAAGGCGAGGCAAGGTCCGAAGGTAAACAAGGCTGGGAAGCAGGAGCGAAGGCTTGAGAACAAGGACAAGGCTTGAACAGGAACGAGGCTTCGAACGGAGCGCGCTGTCCAGACACAACTCGCTCCGGAGACTGACGAATTGACTCCGCGAAGTTACTTCGCGGTTAAAACACCTATATAGAGTCTAACTTTCCCGCCGAGAGCAGTTCTCTGGGAACCAGAAACAAAGCTAATCTCTGAGACCAGATGTTTGACTCCTTAAAGATTCTCACGGAAAGCAGGCTTAATTGGCTAAATTCTTAGCAGCTATTCTAGCACTCCTGCGCGAGGCCGCTTCCAAACCTCTCTGTTGTTTACAAAAGTCATGGCGAGAAAACACAGGAGATGTAGGCTCAGGGTTTGTTTGACATACTTCTGGAACACAACTCTCTTGCAGGTGCAAGGTTCCCAGATCTGGCTGGGAAGAATCCAGTTCTGACTGGGAAGGTAAAAAACCCAAGTTTTCTTCTTCATCAGGCATCACAATGTCATGAGCAGGACTACAAGGCCCATGAGTCATCACAACTACACCTCCCAACCTCTAAGGCTCCTGTTTTCTCTGAAATCCATGGAAGTTGACAGCAGCGCTGCATACGAACTCAAATCTTACACAGAATCGCCAACAAACCCCCAGTCTTTGCCCCGATGCTAGCGAGAGGCAACCATGAAAACTATTTGCTCAACTATCTAAGGCAAACAATTGGCATAATAAAGCATACTGGGTACAAGTTAACTAGCAAAGGAAGTGGGATGATGATCATATTGGGAATCAAGGCTCTTCTGGACTCTTGGACCAGTTCTTAAACACACTTGTCATGTAAGTGTGATTTATTGTTATAATTGTATTATTTAACTTTGTTTAATAATGTGCATTATGTTGTTATGTAATGTTTGTGTTGCTTTTATGACTGCTTTTATGACTGTATCCGGGAGATAGGGCGGTATATAAATAAAGTTTTATTATTATTATATTATAATACGCCTCATGTATTCCAAGTTGACTAGAATATACTTAGTCCTAACTTTTTTTTTGCTGGTTTTAAACTACAGTAGAGTCTCACTTATCCAAGCTAAACGGGCCAGCAGAAGCTTGGATAAGCGAATATCTTGGATAATAAGGAGGGATTAAGGAAAAGCCTATTAAACATCAAATTAGGTTATAATTTTACAAATTAAGCACCAAAACATCATGTTATACAACAAATTTGACAGAAAAGGTAGTTCAATATGCAGTATGTTATGTTGTAATTACTGTATTTACGAATTTAGCACCAAAATATCACGATGTATTGGAAACACTGATTACAAAAATGGCTTGGATAATCCAGTTTGGAGATCCCTGGTTCAGATTCTAAAACCAAAACCAAAAGCTGGGTGAATAAGGGCGGGAGCCAGGTAAATGACCTTGGAGGGCGTATCTGGTCCCTGGACTCCTGGTCTAACCCTTCGATTTTAACTCCCTCCTTTGCATGTTCTCTTTTGTGAATTATAGCTTCTGCAGGTCTTCGCACAGTGGGTGTTTCCGGGAAATATTACATATCTAATATCTGGTCTGTAGACCTATGCTTCTTCTTATTATTGTGGTAACTTTCTCTAAACTCAACCATTTCCTAACTTGGTAAAGCTGCTGCACTTTCCTGTAAACATGATAAATTGTCAGTTGTAAATTTTCTAGCTGTAGTTTACAATTTTGTGTTAGAACCCCATACAATGCTATTATTTGTCTGAAGGAGTAAAAGTTAATGACGTTTTGTGGCTGAGAATTCAACCACATTTTTCTTCTCTACTTCCCGATCCATCATGGAAAAAAGGTAAGATTAAAATGCTATTATTTTTCAATGTATATTTATTAATTCTCACAAGACATGAGGAAAGAGGAAACTATATTGTGTGCTTGTTTTCATGATTAAGGGATATGGAGCTAGGAATAATTTTTTTTTTAAAAAAACTTGATTTCCACAGACACCTCCTAAGACATCATAGTTCTAAACCAATTTTGGCCATAACCGGGAAATAAAGTCAAAAGTGGTGGTGGTGGTGGTGGAACAGAAGACTAAAGGGACAGAGGAAAGTTGAGAATTTCAAATATCAACATTGTTAGGGGCTCACATTGCCGAAGTATTTATGCGAAGGCAGTAATGTTTATTATGCCCGTTTTGCATATAAGACACAGGACTGAAGATGGTGTTGATTTTTACATGAAATGAGATGTTCAGAGAAGAGTATTATCATACCCTATTCACCAACCTCATTGCATAGCACCCCATCATTTACTGCCTGGCCAAAATTCAGTAGTTTAGTTTACAACATTTTCTACATCACACCTTCATCATCATTTTATACTTTATACCTTTAAAGCACTTTAATTATTGATATCATGTTATGATGCAACTGTGGATGCGGAGGCTTATTTGTTTTAATTACTTATTTGGGTGTTAGTTATAAGCTCACATTGATGTTTATTTTATGTATTGTTTTATTATGTATTTGGTTCGTTTGCTTATTACGGCATTGAACGAGTCCCGCTTAGAAGATAGGGTGGGTTACAAATGAATAAATAAATAAATAAAGATTAGATTGAGCAAGGTACAGCTTCTCAAGTTGCTTCTGACACTGAAATATTTTTTTGATTGAGCAGAAAATGGGCTAAAAGCAATAAAAGGTGGCAAAGGAAGATAAGAGTTCAGGAGACTGTCTGAGTGCACAGTTGCGTGAATGAGTTTGCAATACAAAAAGCTTCACCGAGAAGCAACTTGGCAAAAGTAATTCTGAAGCTGTTTTCTAACACGAAAGAATCACTCCCCACCATCTAGGTGCCTATTACTGTTACTTCTTCTTGCTTTGATTTCAAACAGTGAAGGTCAGACGAGCAAAATAGTACTGTCCCTTACTCCATCAGAGAGAGCTGCTCTCAAGGAAGGAATAAATTTCTTAAGGAACAAAGCAGATGGAAAGAGTTTCATCTTGTACAAGGATGCAGACACTGTACGGGCATGCAAAAACACATGCAAACACCAAGGAGGAGTGTTTATTGCAGATATTGAAGATCTAACAGGAAAGTATGGCTCTATCCAACTTTTTCATTTTTCCATTTGAAATTGTTGCACTCAATAAAGGAAAAAGCATGGAAGTAAGTAAGAAGGTAGTCAGAGAAATACTGAGTGGGGGTTAAGTGTCAAAGCTTGGTTATATCTGAATTATTCTGTGATGATTGATTTCAAGATGTCCCAGTTTCTCTCTCTCCTCCTCCCAATTTTCCCTACCCTAGCCTGCTTACCTTGGTGCAAAGGGAGTTCAAAGTGTAAAAGTAGCTTGAATTCAATTAATTCATTATCAGGAAGGGGCATCTTGTCCTTCCCTGTGGACTCAGGGAAAAGGAAACCATTGCAGCTTCTCCTGTCTTATATGTTCCTATTTATTAATAACGTTTGCCACCTTGACCATATCCCAGTGTTGCTTGGCCACATTTGTGCCATCTTTATCTGTGAAATGTTGGAGGGTATGAGCTTCACAGAGTGTTACTATCTGTGGACCTAGTCACAGATGGCTCCAAGGCAAAGAAATACTACATATATAGTATAGAGATACAAATGTATTTCTGCAGTTTTTCTTCTTCCTTGCCTCTCTTCCTTGCCTTCTTTCCTATTTTTGGCACCACTATTTTTGGTTTGCTTACTGCAATCTATATACATAAATAACAGATATACTGATATACTTTATGCATAATATCATACTTAGAGGAATATTTTCAGTGTCTGCAAAAACCTACTCATTCTGCTGGAGGAAAGAAAGAAAGAAACCCAAAACTCTCTGAAATTTCTGTGGTTTTGCCATTACAGTGTTCCCTCACTACTTCATAGTTCACTTTTTGCGGATTTGTTGTTTCGCGGTTTTTCAATAAACTCTAAAAGAATGTTATAAATCATAAAAAATTACAATTTACAGCCTAAGGAAGGAAGGAAGGAGAAACTGAAGAGAGAGAAAAGAAGCCCAAGCGGCAACGGGAGGAGAAGGAGGCAATTTATCAACATATGATTGGTTGATAAAAGCTTAAAATAGTGTATAACTATTAAAATAATGTATAAATATTAAAATAAATATAGTGTCCCTACTTCGTGGATTTTTCACTTATTGCGGGTGGTCCTGGAATGTAACCCCCACAATAAGTGAGGGAACACTGTATTGAGATTTCAGGAAAGTCAATACCTGATCAAGCTGGAAAAGGCAGGAGTTTAATTTTTCCTTCTCATTTACACATTTCTGCACCTGAATTTTCTCAACTGTTTCCGGGACATACTGCTTTGCTGCATGCCCCATGCTGTGAGCTTCTTTTCTATCCTCTGGGCAGTCTAACTCTTTCTGAAAACTGTGGCAAACCCTGCATGGTTTTCTCAGGTTGACATGCTAGCTTTGTAATACTAAATGCCAATGATATTCTACCCTAAAAATTCATATTCAAAACCTAGTTGTTTGCATTCTCTTTTAACCCAGATGTGTACGTTGTACTAAACATAACTGGCGGTTGGATATGAGCACAATGAAATATGTTAACCCTCCAGATAGCTTCAGTCAAGACGAACTAGGTAAAATAATATCTATTACAGATTTTGAAAGGATAATAATTTACAAAAGTGCTTATCTTATATCAGGTTATTACTCTTATTTCATGAAACACGGGAGTCTTCCAGAAAAGGATTTAACTGTAAGGTCAGCCTGCTTTACTCTGGAATGCAGGAGATGGATCCATACATGTTCTATTTGCAATGTGTCATATCTTGTTAATCGTGACTGTGAACTGATTTTCAGAAAGAAAGGGGAAAAAGCATACAACCCCATAAGATATGAAGGAGAAAAGACAAACCAAAAGCAAGCAAACATAACATAACCTGGGAATTGTTTTAGTGAATCTCTTTCCTGGAAATGCCATAGGGAAGCAGTGAAGTTCAAATCTAATAAATAAATAGGAGCTCTGTTGAAAATTTTCCATTGAACCTGCTCTAAAAATCTTTAGTAGCAAAGTGTTGGCACAGATGCTGTATGGTACAGAAATCAGGGGTCTAGACAATAACACTTGCAAACTCTTGGATATAGTACAGAACAAGTTCCTCTGAAAACTTTATTTTCTTCCAACTGGAACTCCCGCAGCACTTCTGCATGCCGCTCCCCTTCACTTGCCCGCACTCCGTTCCTTGCTCACTCACCAGGCCGGGTCCCGGCAGTACCAGGACCCAGCCTGTGAGTGGGTGAGCGAGCGAGCGAGGGAGGGAGGGCCTTTGCCACCCTCCTTCACTCGCCCGCCCTCTGTCCCTCGTTCACTTACCCGGCCTAGTGAGTGAGTGAGTGAGTGAGCGAGCAAAGAAGGGAGGGCAGCCCCGGGTGTCAGGGCATCGGATAATGCGGTGTGTCGGATTAGTGGAAGTTGGATAAGCAGGACTCTACTGTACTTGGAAATAAGTAGCCATCAACATGGAAAATAGGTTTAGCTATGAGCTCTCCAAGTTGAACTCTGCCTTGGACAGGGATAAAAGGCAATTAAGGGACTGGCTATTTTGGACTAATTCAAGAAGGGCTCTCTAATCAATCAGGAACTCAAAATTCTTCCCATGGTTCCTCTTGTTGAAATCCGAACATATATCTGACTAAAGTTAAGCCACTCTCCTTAAGAATTGCCTTCACTGAACTACTATGCCAAATAATGCCCATCGCAGTGTTAGATGGTCGTTACCATAATATGCCATTGGAAAACAGACTTTGCATCTGTAGTCAATGTAGTGTTGTGACTCAGTGTGGATCTAGGATTGACTCTGATGAGGAAAGAGGGATTCAGGTTCAGAATCTTCCTGAAAGGCCTGTAGTTTTGGAACATGAGGAACAGAGGGAGGGGTGGAGTTGATGACCCTGAACCCACTGAAGCCAGTCAGGTGCACACTGACATGGGAACAGGGGAAGGGAGGATGGAAGATTCCCAGCTTAATAATGAGCCTCAGCAAAATAATGAGCAAACTGACCTTGATGGGATGGGCTCCTTAGATAGAGCTGAGCATTTGGAATTAAAGGTAAGGCATAGTGTCAGGATTGCAAACAGATGGGGGGAGGTGAGAGGGCAGAGAAATGCTTTCATGTTTGGCAGAGAGTGTTAAAAGGGGTGCTTTGGAGAAAAGCTGTTGTCAAAGCAACTTTCTTGCTACCAGAGAAGCAAGCTCCAGTTTTCCTGCCGTGCTTTGGATTATATTGCAGCCCATGTACCCATGTGTCTTGGATTTTGTCATGTTTCCTTTGGATGTTTTTTATTCCTGGTAAGCTCGGGACTTATACCTCAAGACTATATTTATAACTGACTTTTGGTGCTTTACTTTTGCTTTTTAAAGAACTTTTTACCATCTATTTTTAATAAACTAAAAAGACTCAAACCTGCTGTGGAGTATGTGTGCTGTAGCAAGGTGAATCAAGGCTGAGGTGTGATATGTAGATGGAAGACACTGTGCACTACATGCTAAACTGCCTGTTGTATAGTGAACCAAGAGAAAGATATTTGAAACCTCTGCTGATAAAAGACAATGGCAACTCTCTTGTAGAAACTGTTCAGTTTTTGCTAAGCGACTCAAATGATTATGTGTTGTCAAAGGCAGGCCCGGTCCAATGTAGTACGTTGATTACGCCTTGGAGTTGGGCGCAGGCAAGGGGGGGCGCTGTGTGGAGGCCTCGGCAGCACCCCCGTTTTGCTCTGGTCACGGTGTTTGTCCAAATTGTCCTGGCGCCGGCAATGGAGGCCCTGCGTGCAGCGCATGCACACAGCGGCACAGGACTGGCATGCCATCGCCCAAAATGGCCGATGGGGCTTCTTTGTCCTGGCGCCGGCAATGGAAGCCCTGAGTGCAACGCATGCGCACAGCGGCAAGGACGGGCATGCCATCGCCCCGATGGGGCCTCTGTGCGCATGCGCACAGAACTCCCATCAGCCATTTTGGCTGTTTTTGTGCACGCATCGCCTCCAGCCACCCACCACGTGGAACAGCCAGCCAGGAGGTGCTGACTGATCATAGTAGAGCAGCTTCTATCTCACTTGTGCCTGCCTGCCCAGTCAGTGCCCACCTTCAGGTCAGTCAGCAGCAGCAATGCAATGCATACAGTTATGATAAAAAAAAATTGTTTTTGAATATTTTTAATTGATGTTTTTTAATTTACAATTAAAAAGAAAAGAAAAAACATGGAATTCGTGGTGGGGGAGGGGGGATTGGGTGAGGGGGAGAGGATCGGTATATTCCATTGGATCTTCGATTGAATGAGTCTAGTCTCTTTGTGGAGCAAGTTGCTGAATGTAGAGGAGTAGTTGTTTTATTTTATGAGGGGGCAGATTGTGGCCCCCTTTTATATTGCCCGGGTTGGCTATTTCTTATTTCAGTTATGGAGTTCCTTCAATCTATGTCTGTCCTTTTCTTATATATTCCTAGAATCATAGAATCATAGAATAGTAGAGTTGGAAGAGACCACATGGGCCATCTAGTCCAACCCCCTGCTAAGAAGCAGGAAATCCTGTTTCTTTGAATGGTTTTCCATGATGCTTCTTCATCAGGAAAGTCAGTCTGTCCTTGTTCTTTATTTCCCATATCTTTGATTTCCATTTTTTAAATGTTCCCTAACTGGCTGCTCTCCTCATCTCCACCATCCTGATTTACCTTGATTCAGACCGCTCCTCATAGGGCTTGTTGTCCAAACCCTTGTTTATTTTAGTCACTCTCCTCTAGACATATTCATATTATAATTTCTCATTATTATTATTAGTATTATTATCAGAATTATTCTAAATTATTGTAAATAGTGAATCTGACTAAAAACCCACATTTGAGCTGGATTGTCTGAGTGAGTCCACACTGCCATATTTCCCAGTTCAAAGCAGGTAATGTGGGTTTTAGTCAGATGAACTATGTACAATAATTTACAAGGATTCTGATAATATTAATACAGTAGAGTCTCACTTATCCAACATAAACGGGCTGGCAGAATGTTGGATAAGTAAATATGTTGGATAATAAGGAGAGATTAAGAAAAAGCCTATTAAACATCAAAATAGGTTATGATTTTACAAATTAAGCACCAAAACATCGTGTTATACAGCAAATTTGACAGAAAAAGTAGTTCATTACACATTAATGCTATGTAGTAATTACTGTATTTATGAATTTAGCACCAAAATATCATGATATATTGAAAACATTGACTACAAAAATGTGTTGGATAATCCAGAATGTTGGATAAGTGAGTGTTGGATAAGTGAGACTCTACTGTACCAACAACAATACTAAATAATAACATGAATCTGTCTAGAGGAGAGTGACTGAAATGATCAAGGGTTTGGAGAATAATCCCTATGAGGAGCGGTTTAAAGATCTGGGCATGTTTTTCATGTAGATGAGAAGGTTGAGAGGAGACTTGACTGCCATGTATAATAATGTGAGAGGAAGTCATAGGGAGGAGGGACCAAGCTTGTTGCCTTCTGCCTTGGAGACTCAAACTTGGAAGAATGGCTTCACACAAATAACCCACATTACTTGCTTTGAACTGGGATATATGGCAGTAAGGACTCAGACAATCCAGTTCAAAGCAGGTAATGTGGGTTATCCTGCCTTGATATCCTGAGTTATAGAGCTGTGTGGAAGAGCCCAAATTCTTTCTCCTTCTCTGCCAAATAATGCTGGAAAGTGTCCAGAGGAGGGCCACATCTAAGGCAGGCATCCTCAGAGGTTGTGAGGTCTGTTGGAAACAAGGCAAGTGGGGTTTATATATCTGTGGAATGTTCAGGGTGGGGAAAAGAACTCTTGTCTGAGGCATGTGTGAATGTTGCAAATAGCCACCTTTATTAGCATTAAATAGCCTTGCAGCTTCAAAGCCTGGCTGCTTTTTGCCTGGGGTAATCCTTTGTTGGGAGGAGTTAGCTTGCCCTGATTGAGGATCCCCTGGCGCCCTCCCTTTTCTTCCCTCCCTCCCTCCTTCTTCTCCCTCCTCTTCCTTTCTGGCCTTCTTTCTTCTTCTTTCCCCTTCCTTCCTTCCGTCCTTCCTTCCTTCGTCCCTTCTTTCTTTCTTTCTTTCTTTCTTTCTTTCTTTCTTTCTTTCTTTCTTTCTTTCTTTCTTTCTTTCTTTCTTCCCTCCCTTCCTCCCTCCTTTCTTCCTCATCTCTTTTCTACCTTTTCCCAGTCTCTCTGCTGAGTTTATAGCTATGTTCCAGAAGCATTCTCTTCTGACGTTTTGCCTGCATCTATGGCAGGCACTCTCAGTGGTTGTGAAGTCTGTTGGAAACAAGGCAAGTGGGGTTTATATATCTGTGGAATGTTCAGGGTGGGGAAAAGAACTCTTGTCTGAGGCACGTGTGAATGTTGCAAATAGCCACCTTTATTAGCATTAAATAGCCTTGCAGCTTCAAAGCCTGGCTGCTTTTTGCCTGGGGTAATACTTTGTTGGGAGGTGTTAGCTTGCCCTGATTGAGGATCCCCTGGCGCCCTCCCTCTTCTTCCTCCCTCTCTCTTTCTTCTCTCAGTGGTTGTGAGGTCTCTTGGAAACTAGGCAAGTGGGGTTTATATATCTGTGGAATGTTCAAGGTTGGAAAAAGAACTCTTGTCTGAGGCACCTTGATTAGCATTAAATAGTCTTGCAGCTTCAAAGCCTGGCTGCTTTCTGCCTGGGGTAATCTTTTGTTGGGAGGTGTTATCTAGCCCTGATTATTTCCTATCTGGAATTCCTTTGTTTTCTGAGTGGTATTCTTTATTTACTGTCCTGATTTTAGAGTTTTTAAAATACTGACGCTTCGCCCACATTTACTAAGTTTGTCCCCACTTCAAGTAAATCACCCCAGCCTTGCCATCAGAGTTGTCAGAGGTTGAAAAGAAGGTCTGCTCATCATTCTCATGCTCAGCAGAGGACAAGGACCATAGTTACCATGCTGATCATATTCTCTAAAATGCCAAAGCCTAGTTAAAAAGGTAAAGGTTTCCCCTGACATTAAGTCCAGTCGTGTCTGACTCTGGGGGTTGGTGCTCACCTCCATTTCTAAGCCAAAGAGCCGGCGTTGTCCATAGACACCTCCAAGGTCATGTGGTCACTGGCATGACTGCATGGAGCGCTGTTACTTTCCCACCGGAGCGGTACCTATTTATCTACTCACATTGGCATGTTTTCGAACTGCTAGGTTGGCAGGAGCTGGAGCTAACCGCGGCTGCTCCCGCCGCTCCCAGGGTTTGAACCTGGGACCTTTTGGTCTCCAGCTCAATACTTTAATGCACTTTGCCACTGGGGCACCTTCAAAGCCTAGTTACTGTAGGCCTATTCAAGCTTCTATCTGAGTAAGAAGGCGAAAACTACCATATTTACATCAATCTCAGCCACACCTTTTTTGCCTAAATGACTATTCCAAAATTGAGGTGCACATTACATTTGTGTAATACAGTACATACAAGTGGGTTGCTGTGAGCTTTCTGGGCTATATGGCCATGTTCCAGAAGCATTCTCTCCTGACATTTCGCCTGCATCTATGGCAGGCATCCTTAGAGGTTGGAAACTAATCAAGTGGGGTTTATATATCTGCGGAAACTCCAGGGTGGGAGAAAGAAAGAACTCTTGTCTGTTGGAGGCAGGTATAAATGTTTCAATTGCTTGGCTGCTTCCTGCCTGGGAGAATCCTTTTTTGGGATGATTTATTAATATTGTTATTATTAGGCCTTGCTCCAGGGAAGGTTCTTCTGCCGTGGCTCCCTACCTATCTATCTACCTTGCCACAAATTTTCCACATTGTGTGCATGTGTATGTATATATAAGATACATACACACACACACACACAAACACATATGCAGGGACCATATGTGCCGTGTGTGTTCTATTCACCTCTACCTTCTACCTTTTATTTTTCAGTGATTGGTTTGTCGGGGGGGGGGGGGGGGGGCGCCAAAAATACTGCTTGCTTACACTTGAAAATTACCTAGGGCCGGCCCTGGTCAAAGGCTTTCATGGCCGAAATCGCTGAGTTGCAAACCTCACTTGCCTAGTTTCCAACAGACCTCCCAACCTCTGAAGATGCCTGCCATATATATATATAATTGCTATCAACTGCTATGGACACTCAAAGGGCTAATCTGACCCTCCCCCAGTGTCAGACCCTGGAAGTTCTTGGAATAAAAGAACGCTAACAAAGGCAAATCCTTGGATACAGCTTTATTTCCGTCTTACCAAAGGCTATAAAAAGACAGTTCTAACCAGTTCCCGCCAACTCCAGTGTATATCATCTAGCTGACCCATGACACCCCCCCCCCACTATTTCCAAATGGCTACATTCCATTCTCACAGAACACTCTACAGTTCCTAGTCCCCCCCCCCCCAGTCCAGATGGCTCTTATCAGAGATGTGTAGCCAGCCTCTTTTTCCCAACAGTCATGGCCTGTGGTGGATGAAACAGCTTAGTGCAAGCCTATACGGGCACATCCTGACACCCAGTAACTATAGATCATTCACATTATTTTTTGCTCTTTGTGTGAGCATGAAGCTCACCTATGGTTGTTATCTTTTGCTTCCTTTTTACTATTCGGTGTACCCTGCACCTGTACCTTTTTTATGGCTTTGGGCTAGTACAATAAAACAATAAACTATTTGATTAACATAATATACTCCAATCAAACAATAAATACAAAGACACTAATTCCTTCCCTCCCTTTGAGACAGAGGTTCTTCCTAAGTCTTCTTGCATTCCATTTAGTAAAAAGAGAAATTTAAATATCCAGTGCTTATTTTTGTTTACCAAGACTACCTATTTCTTAAAATATTTCTCTACTCTTTCCCACCCTTTTCACACTTGGCTTATAGAGCTCCCCTTCATTTTTCTAGTGAATCTGTCTATTTCCATGGCTTCTCTTAATTTCAGTTGCCAGTCATAGATGGAAGGTACTTCAGTTATTGTGATGACCCATGGGCCTTGTAGTCCTGCTCATGACATTGTGATGCCTGATGAAGAAGAAAACTTGGGTTTTTTACCTTCCCAGTCAGAACTGGATTCTTCCCAGACAGATTCTTCCCAGCCAGATCTGGGAACCTTGCACCTGCAAGAGGATTATGTTCCAGAAGTATGTCAAACAAATACTGAGGCTACATCTCCAGTGTTTTCTCGCCATGAGTTTTGTAAACAACAGAGAGGTTTGGAAGCAGCCTCGCGCAGGAGTGCGAGAATAATTGCTAAGAATTTGCCAATTAAGCCTGCTTTCCATGAGAATCTTTAAGGAGTCAAACATCTGGTCTCAGAGATTAGCTTTCGTTTCTGGTTCCCAGAGAACTGCTCTCGGCGGGAAAGTTAGACTCTATATAGGTGTTTTACCCGCGGAGTAACTTTGCGGAGTCAATTCGTCAGCCTCCGGAGCGAGTTGTGTCTGGACAGCGCGCTCCGTTTCAAGCCTCGTTCCTGCTCAAGCCTTGTCCTTGTTTCCTGCCTTCGCTCCTGCTTCCCAGCCTTTGTTTACCTACGGACCTTGCCTTGTTTCCCAGGACTAAACCTTGCCTTGTTTCACGGATTTTACCAAGTTATTCCACGGACCTTGTTCTTGTTCCTCGTTACCTTGTTCCACGTTTCAAGCCTTGTTTCAAGTATCAAGTTATTTCCTAGCCTTGCTCAAGTTCATGGACTAAAGGACCTTGTCATCTCCCCTCACTTTGCCTGGCAAAGTGAGTGTTTCGGTTATTGGATTACAACTTTGGACCTTAATATTTCATATTGGACATTGTTTCTTTGGACTAATTTTGACCTTCCCTGAAAGGTCTACTTCTGGACTAACTTTTACATTTGCTTTTACTAACTTTATATATTTCCTTAATAAAGATATTAGATAGAATCTGGCCTCTGCGTATGGTTATTGGTGCTCTGTAGCCTGGGTCGTGACAGTTATTTTCCACTTTTTTGCCAATACTATTCTTGCTGTTGTAATCATATGCATAATTATTCCCCTTGTAGGTTTATAGATTTGTACATCTATCATGTTGAGAAGATACAGCTGAAGCATAAATTCTAATTCTAATTGGAAAATACTATTAATTGTATTATGTATCTTCTTCCAATAGTTCTTAACTCCTTTACAGTTCCATAACATATGATAGAGTGTACCTTTTTCCCCTTACATTCCCAGAAAAAGTCTTTCCTGGTTTTAGCTAGTATATGTGGGGTTAAATACCATGAATAGTGGACTTTATAACAATTTTATTTAAGATTGCTAGAACACGTAAATATTGCCATGTCTTTCCAAGCTCTTTCCCATTGATCAGTGTCAATTACCTTTCCAACATTTTTCACCCAGGTCAGCATATATTATTTTAATGGTTCTATTTCTTGTTCTTTCTGTATTAAGCATTTATATTATTTGGAAATAGTCATTGTCCCCTTATCACCAATCAATTCATCCCAATCCGTTTCTACCAATTATATTCCTTCTTGTTTATTCTCCATTTTGAAACGTTATGTTAACCTCATATATAAAAACCATGGCACTTTGACCCCTTCTTTTTCTAATTCCCCTCTAGTTTTGAATCTTAGGGATCCTTTATCTTTTATTATTATTATTATTATTTTACTTTATATCTCAACCATCCTTTGAGATATTATGGTTTGATTCTTGTTAAAGCTTCATGTGGTAATAACCATTTAATCCAAAATCTTGTTTTGACCTTTTCCCAAATTCTATATAGTGCTCTTCTAATACTATGGAATTTTACCGCTGATTTTTATATTAGTGATGTTGGCTCACAACAATTCCCTGGTTCCATGATACTTAGAGATATAAATATGAATATTGCCCAATGGCAGTTTTTAAGAAAAACCATGCAGTCTAGGTACTTGTAAATGCCAAATGATTTGCGATACATTTTGTACAGTGTGGACATTTTATATTGATGTAAGCAGGCACAAGTAATTGTTTAACTTCCTCTATTGCCATTGAAGAATTTGCCAATTATTTACTTTGTTGGTTGGTATGCATCTGCAATTGTATGGCAGGGATAGTGCAACATGGCACTGCAATGCCCAAGATTGGGAGGAGGTTTCTTTAGAAGACCATAAAAAGAAGAGGTCCATTAAATGCTGAAGAAACAAAAATGTCTATCACAAATTTAAAGATGTTACAGTATAAATATCATGACCACAATTGTCTAGTAATAATAGATAAAAAGACAACTTAGACCATAAAGTCTAGCAAAACAGATGTTAATACTCAAACACCAGAAGCTAAACCTTCTATTAAAACATATTTATATTACAAGGGGAATTAAACCATCAAAACCAAAAAAATAATATACGGGCTAATCTAACTAACCATAAACATTGACTTTTCCTGGTTAGTTTCCATTTGTGCTCATCCAGTCCATTATTAACATCATACAGTGATTTAGGACTATCTCATTATAGGTTTGGTACATCATTGTATTGGGTTCATTTATGTTTGAGCTTCCCTTATCATACAATGACATAACTTTCCCTTTGTTGCATTGCATTTCCATCATTATTAAATCCTATCTTTTCATTGTTAGGAAAAATCTATCAATGGCTCGACTATCAACCACTTTTCTTTTGGTGCAATCATTCCATTCCATTGCACTTCTGTTCTTGGAGTTGTGTGACCTGAGTTGGCATGGTTCTCATTTTCTCCTTTCCTTAACAGGAGGGAGTCAGTTTATTTTATTCTCTTCTGTTTTATTTTTTTGAATGCTGATATTGTGCAGTTGCACTACTTGGGAGGCATTGCAATTATGGCAGTGCCCTCCATTTATCAGAACTAGTGAAGCTGCGCAAATTCCAAACTGGAGCATAAAAATAAGAAAAATTAAACTGCTTGCATGTGCTATGTAGCACAGACATAAGTAGGAAGAAGGGGTCAGGAAAGGCAGTCTTGAAGACTGATTGTGGGAAAGCACATTACCAAAACAGTACCACAGCACTATTGGAGAGAAGACGGGAAGGTGACTGTTTCCATACTTGTATATTTCCATTTGCATTTTGAGCAGATGGATAACAACTTAACTGAAGAGTTGAAGATTTCTATTATTAAGAATAGCCATGTTTTCTTACTTACTTTTTCACTTTCCCTTCCAGTTGTTGAGACAGACACAAATAATGGATTGGTAGTTATTGAACTGCATCCTCCAAATCCATGGGATGCAGATCCCAGGCAGGCTGAAGAGCTGAGTTTTGGAGAGGTACAGGTAAATAAAAGTCATATCTTTTGTCAACATAGCTTTAGTGTAATGTCCCTATCCATCCTAAAGCCAAGAAGAAAACAGTTTCAAAGAACTCATACAGTAGAGTCTCACTTATCCAACATAAATGGGCCAGCAGAACATTGGATAAGTGAAAATTTTGGATAATAAGGAGGGATTAAGGAAAAGCCTATTCAATGTCAAATAGCATTATGCTTTTACAAATTAAGCACTAAAACACAATGTTTTAAAACAAATGATAGAAAAAGCAGTTCAATACACAGTAACGTTATGTAGTAAGTACTGTATTCATTAATTTAGCACCAAAACATCGCAATGTATTGAAAACATGGACTACAAAAACATTGACTACTAAAAGGCAAACAGCGTTGGATAATACAGAATGTTGGATTAGCGAAGGTTGGATAAGCAAGACTCTACTGTATTATTTATTATGTCCGGTAAATGTCAGACTTATAGTCCCTTGTGACAATGCACTCGTACACTCCTTTTTCCACTGAGTCTATTTCTATTTCAGCTGCCAAGTTCCACCCTTTTGATGTTGACTTAAGTGCAGTAGATAAGATTGTTATGTGACTACAGTTTAAAACAGCGATCTTGCACAAAAGCAAACTATTTTATTTTTATTGCAAGCTACAATTAATTTTCAATGTCCCCATCACATTTTGAAAAACACTCTTTAGCTAACTTTTCTCAAAAAGGTGATCCAGACATCTGCAACTATTGCAGCCTAATATAACTGAGTCAGCTTCCTTCAGCATTTCTGAATATTGTGTCTTTTGCTAGATTATGGACAGTTTATGAGGAAATGTGAGGAAATACATTTCAAACATAGAAGAAAAGTGGATGACACAAATGAGAGTTTTATGCCTGTTTTATGCCTATCGGGAATGATTAACATTATCTAGTAGTTCAACATTCTGTTTTCTCAATTCCTCTTTATTTGTTGGCAGCCAAGGAAGCTTGCCCTTCAACACTGGATTTTTGTGGGAGTGCCTCTTTGGTTTTAAAAGGAGCGTGCAACTGATGATAATTTCTATAATACATTAACTAGAATGCTGTAAAACAAAATGATCTCGTAATGAAGAGAGGGCAAAGTCCAGTTGTTCGACATTCTGTCTTCTCAATTCCTCTTCATTTGAGGGCTGCTAAGGAGGCTTGCCTTTCAACACTGTGGAATTTTTGTGGGAGTGCCTCTTTGGTTTTAAAAGGAGCAGTATGATGAGAATTTCTATAATACAATAACTAGAATGCTGTAAAACAAAATTATCCTGTAATGAAGAGAAGGCAAAGTCCTCCTGACATCCTTGAAGAAGGATTTAGACCCAACAAAGATCTCTAAGAAATAACACTATCGACCTTATCAGAAAAGCTGCTTCACCTGGCTTCTGGTGAGGAAAAAGAGAACAGAGGGGAGAATCTCTTGCCTCGCACGTAACTCCCTCTTGCAACACTTTCTTCATGCTGGCTCAAACCCCAGTTGGGGCCAGGGACGATGGCGGAGGTCACATGATATCATGTGATGTCCAGCATCGGCCTCCGTCGGCCTCCATCCCCATTCGGGGTGAAAGAATCCTAGGATGCTGATTTCAACCCGTCTGATGAGGTTGTTAGTAACAAAATTTAAACAATTTTCTCTTCCTGGTTTGAAAGTGTTATTATTTCCTGTTTAATTGTGCAGAACATACTTTGAGAGTAATTGTCATACCCCAGAAACTTCATTTTTGTGGCTGCCACAAACTATGTTAAATTGGTTGAGATTCTATGAGTCATTCATTGAAAAACTAGCAAAATGTGTGGCAGGATGTCCCGCTAAAACAAAGTTTTTGCAATTTAATAAACTTTTTCCATGTTTTTATGATAGAACTAATTAGGAAATGAGATTTATAACCCAGGAACAAAAATAGTGTTACATAGTGTAATCAATTAATTAGTCAAGCTCTGGGTGGCCATCTATTCATTGCTTCCCACTGATTATCATGATGCCTTGATACATTGAAGAGCGTGCCTACACTACAGAATTAATGCAGTTTGACACCACTTTAACTGCCATGGCTAACGTGGTGTCAAATTGCATTAATTCTACAGTGTAGGAGCAGTCTTAAATACCATGGCTTTAACTGCCATGGCTGAGACATGAGAGAAACTTCACACAGGATGGTAACACATCCAGGTGTTCCCTGGGCAACGTCTCTGTAGGTGGCCAATTCTTTCACACCAGAAGTTATTTGCAGTATGTTCTCAAATTGCTTCTGACATGATAAAAAAAAACCCGCCATGGGTTAATGCTATGGAATAATGACTGTTGTCAAAGAGTCAAAACAAACTATAGCTCCTAGGATTCCACAGCATTGAGCCATCACAGTTTAAGTGGTGTCAAACTGCATGAATTCTAAAGATAAAGGTTTTCCCCTGACATTAAGTCTAGTCGTGTCTGACTCTACAAACCACATAAACACTAGGTTTTCCAGTACAGAGTTTGACAACACAGATCATCTTGTTCTTGGTTTTTTCCTCCTTTCTGCTAGGTAACTTATCTAACTCATGCTTGTATGGAGCTTGTACTTGGAGACAAAAGATTTATATTTGACCCATGGCTAATGGGTCCAGCCTTTGCACGTGGCTGGTGGTTACTTCATGAACCACCCTGTGACTGGATGGAAAGGCTTTGCCGTGCGGATCTCATCTACATCAGCCACATGCATTCTGATCATCTCAGGTATCTGTGTACACAACACAATTAAGGACAAAGGCTTATGAAAGACAAAATCCACACTAGATAAATAAAAATGTAGTGTGTATATTTCTAAGCCTTTTAAAGAATTCATCAGGCTAGATGGTGAATAAAGCATGGGTGGGGGGACCTGACAAATTAATTGCAAACATCATGGCTGCAACATCTACTTTCTTCCTATCTCCTCATATTGCTTATTTGCTTTGTGTTGTCTGATAAAGAGGTCTGGAGAACCTGAAAACTTATACATATGAGATGTGGCAGTTTGATAACCCTACGAAGCATCAGTGCTGCCATATTTAACATTTTTATTGGGCTCTGGGTCATGTTAAAGCAGGAACTTACAAACCATAGGGGTCTGTCACCCACATTGTGACCCTAGTGGGAACTCACTATGTGGATGACTAACCAACACAGTCCCCTCAAACATGTTTTAGATGATATTTAGAAGGAAGAAAACATAAAATGGCCCTGCTATTACATCATGTTTTGTTCATGCTAGACTGGCATGGGAACACTGGAAAGAAGCCATGGAAACATGCTCTTGAGTCCGTTTTCTGAATAACCCCTTGGGAGGAAAGGCTTGAAAAATCAATCAAAATTGTTCTTTCAGAAAGGAATGTGTTCAATAATGGTTCATAATGGTGTTCAATGACAAAAAATGAATAAATAAAGGAATTTAAGATGGTCATTTAGATAAGTGAATGTGCATCCATGCTGAATGTAGAACAACAATTCAACACTCAGTATGAATGTTATTGCTAGGTGATAATGTTTTTTTTATACTATCCAATGAAATTGATTTTAGATTTTGAATTATTAATTTTAGATTGAACCTCATAGGATTTTAGACAAATGTATCTAAAAGTGTATTAAATTAGTGCCTGCAAAAGTAGAGTGCAAACAAAAAAGGAATCACAAATGCTGAAAGTAACTTCCTGAAATTCATTATCATTTTCAGGTATACGTGTACTGATTTGTATGTATGATGTTACAGTAACCTTTTTTGTTCCAGAGGCAGATTCACATTAAATAACAATTGGTTTCTTCCTTTTTTGCAACAATTCCTGCAGCCACTGCATTCCCATTTTATTATTTGTGAAGTTAGATAGTAAACATAAATAATTTTATTCTAATTCAATCATAGAGACTCTGAGGACTTCATCAGATTACGCTGGGAAGTGTTCTGAAGTGTTCAGAAGAAGAGAGTTCAGTCTAACTCCATTTTGTAATAAAATGAAGTTTTTCCCTGCTTTTAATCATACTATTTAGTGTACTCAGTTGTCTTGCGTATTTTTCAATGAAGTTTTCACACTGCAGACATTTGGCCACCATCTCCGTGACAAGACTTGTTTTATTTTGAAAAACTGGTAGATACAGAATCACAGAGTTGGAAGGGGGCAAATTGGACATTGAATCTAACCCAGTGCTCAATGCAGCAACTCCAGATAGTATCCCAAGCAGGTAGCTGTCTAGCTCTTTTTGAATCCCTAGGCATTCGGCTCCATTGCCAAACTTAATAGCATTCTAATATTGTTGTTATGGTAACCTCATCTAGGGATCTTATATAAGGTGGAGTTTACCCATATGAGTAACTTGAGAATGAGATTATAATCTAGCTATGCATTTCAATGTTGCCCTTTTCTTACTCTCCAGTTACCCTACACTGAAGAAACTTGCTGAACGAAGGCCAGATGTGCCCATTTATGTTGGAAACACAGAAAGACCTGTTTTCTGGTACCTTGACCAGAGTGGTGTTAAGATGACCAAAATTAATATTGTTCCTTTTGGAGTTTGGCAACAGGTGGACCAGAACCTGAGATTTATGATACTGATGGATGGTGTTCATCCAGAGATGGATACTTGCATAATTGTTGAATATAAAGGTAGATTAATTTAACTATATTACATGTTTCATAACCAGTGTATTTGCTATCACCTTTAAACATTTGCTTTCGAATGCAAAAGTAACACAATTCATACATTTTGTATAATTAACAATGTTTTTTTTTGTTTAGAGCTTTAATTTAATTTGTTGTTATGGTGCCAATGTTGTGATCCTTAAAGGAAAAAAACATGCCCATTTAAATTTACTAAGTTTTAAAAAATGTATGAAGGTTTGAATAAACATTTTCTAGTCTTGAAGATTTGATACAGTCTGATATAGTGACACCTTTGCTTTCTGCCGGTTTCAAATATTAAAATAATATTTTAAGTCGCCCCGAGTCCCCGTTGGGGAGATGGTGGCGGGGTATAAATAAAGTTTTATTATTATTATTATATTATTATGTATAAAATAACCTTCTGGTTAGATCTGTAAGGGATATATGACACACAAATGAACTTTGTGTTTAGACATGGGTTCAATCTCAAAGATATTTCACTATGTATAGGTTCTGTGTATAAGTTCTGCTGAACTTGCTGACTGAAAGGTTGGCGGTTTGAATCTGGGGAGCGGGGTGAGCTCCCGCTGTCAGCCCCATCTTAGGCCAACCTAGCAGTTCGAAAATATGCAAATATTAGTAGATCAATAGGTACCACTCTGGCGGGAAGGTAACAGCACTCCATGCAATCATGCTGGCCACATGATCTTGGAGGTGTCTTTGGGCAACGCAGGCTCTTCAGCTTAGAAATGGAGATGAGCACCAACCCCCAGAGTCTGACATGACTAGACTTAATTACCTTTACTCTTATGGGTTCCAAAATCCAAAACAGTTCTGATCCCAAGCATTTCAGATAAGGCATATCCAACCTGCACCTTGGTCGATTGGCATAGCAACAATGCTGTCTACCATATGTGTGCTTGTACATTGATATCAGGGAAAGTTCACATCCCATTTTTGCCAACTCTACCTTCTGTACTTCTAAGATTAATCCAGTGAAAACTGTGCCTATCTTCTTTATAACTAGCTATGATGCATCACCACTTGTATAGCCTATCATTATTGGCCTAGAACCTAACCCCAGCAATAAGTGTACAACACTGTATTGTGAACTACTGACTCACCTTACATCCTGCATGCATTTGTGCCAGAATCTGGTCCCCTTCCCCTTCCATGGGATTATATACACATAATGTATGTGGCAGAGGCGTCCATTTACACAGACAGCCTCCCACCTCCACAAACAGCTTTAACTCACAGTGCTGAGGAGCCACCAAAGCCCTCCTTCCAAGGACATTCCAGGTTACAGTAAATCACATCCCAGTGTTCCTTTCTCTCTCCATTTGTGTGGAATTTGCATGACCCCACCCACTGCCTCTCCTTAACCCTTTCCTATTCCTTTCTATGGCACACAGCAACTGAACATACGAGAGAGATGTTGGGGAGAATTCACCATGATTTATAGGAGTTGTAGAGACTGAGGTGTAGAGTTCACCTGCAATCTAAGAGGACTCTGAACTTCACTAATGATAGACCTGGAATTAACTTGGCCCCTATAACCAGCAAAAAATACTGGAGGTCTTTGGGGGGAATTCACCTTAATTTGGGGGAGCACTGTGAACCCAAATTCTGATGGATCTGGACCAAACATGGCACACATATCTGATATACCAAAATATCTGATAAACCAAAATTTGATTACTGGAGGGATTTGGGGGGGAACTGATCTTCCTTTCTGGGAGTTGTAGTTCACCCACAACCAGGAAAACTGTGACCTCCACTGATGATGGATCTGGATCAGACCTGACACACATGACCCCCATGACTAACTCAACCTACTGAAGGGGTTTGAGGGGACTGACTCACCACACTGGGAGTCGTAGTTTACCCTACAGCCAGAGAGCACACTGAACCCCATGGATGATGCATCGAGAGCAAACTTGCCCAACATAACAAACTTTAAGTACTGATGGAGTTTCTCAGGGTTAACCTGGCATGATGTGAGTTGTAGTTAACTTTTGTAGTGCATTTTGTACAATTAAAAGTTGACTTTTTCAAATAACCTGGGCAGTGCTGGGTTCCTAATAATAATAATAATTCCTCCCATTCTGGTTCATCTTGCCAGAAATGTGATAGCAAGCAATAAGACAGGATGACTCTGTCACTCCAGTAATGGGCCTAGTATAATAACATTTGAAATTTTAATTATGAATATATTTGTCTAAAGGTCACAAAATCCTAAATACAGTGGATTGCACCAGGCCAAATGGTGGAAAGCTTCCTGAGAAAGTTGACCTTATGATGAGTGACTTTGCAGGAGGAGCCTCAGGATTCCCAATGACATTCAGCGGAGGAAAATTCACTGGTAATGTAACAAGGGCTTAATTTAGAGAAGGTTTTGTACCAGAATATATTGAATCCTATTCAGCTAGAATCCTTATTTCAAGGAAACATGCCTATTTCTGAAAGACAGTAATAACACAATTGCATTGACCACACTCAATGCTTAGTCACTTGAGAGGCTACACTGTCACCTACCCTGTATCACTGTGTTTAGTTTCTTCTTGTCTTTTTCCCTGTTTAATTTCTTCTTCTATCCAAATGAGATAAGATTAATCTTGCTTGAGTTGTTTTTGAGAAACTCATGTTGGTGTCTAGTGAGCATAGCATTCCTTCTAAGTGCTTACAGATGGTTTAATGATCTGCTGTAGAATCGTTCTGAGCATTAATGTAAGGGTGACTGGGCAATAATTGTTTGGGTCCTCTTTTTCCCCACTTTCTGAAGATGGGGACAACATTTGCCCTCTTCCTGTCTGCTGGGATATTTCCTGTTTTCCAGGAGTTCTCAAAGATTATTACCAGTGTTTTTGCTATTCCTTCTTCCAGTTCTTTGACTCCTCTTGGAGTGTAGTTCATTTGCTTCCGAAGATCTGAATATATTTAGTGTAGCCAGGAATTGCTGTATTACCTCTTTATCTATTATGTGTTGAATTTCCCCTGCTGCATTATCTGCTCCATTTGCCTTAGGTTGAGTACAGTTTTTCTTCTGGAACATGACCAAGGCAAAGAAGATGTTCAGTAAACCTGTCCTGTTGCTGTCCCCATTAGCATTTTGCCATATTCTTGTGCCTCCAGTAACTCACTTTTCAGAAACTTGCTTCCATCACAAACTCCTTTTTTTAAAAGTATTCTTGACCATCGGATTACTTAAGTTTATAGAAACCAGCTTTCTTAAAGTCCAGAACATGGTTCCGACTAATTAGAACAGCTTGTGTATATCGAAGATAATATTTAACCACACTCACTAGTAGTGACTGGCTAGTAACTACTGACTGACTAGTGCTCACTGCAGTGCACATAAACAGGAGATTTAACCCTTTGCCCCTAAATATAATCTTGATGAAAATGGAGAAAAATGCCATTATGACATAAATATTACCTCCAATACTAGAAGCAGTGCACCTCTCAATATCAGTTCCTAGGGAACATGACAAAGAAGCTGCCAATTTCCCCACTGTAGACTTCTTATAGGTATCTGGCTGGTCATGTGGAACAAAGCAAAACAGATCTTTGGTTTGATCCAGTGAACTATTAATCTTAGAAAGAAAAATGTCCATCTGCCAAGGCTAATGGGAGAATACTTGTGGTAAGAAGTGGTTTTTATGGTGCTTGAGTCTGTTGCACTGTCTGATCTTGGAAGCTAACAAATAGCAGATACTGACAGTTATGTTTCAGAAGAAGGTGTTAGCAAAGCCATCCCTGAGTATTCCTTGCCTATGAAAACCCTATGAAATTCATGGTGTTTTAATAAGTTGGCAAGTAATTTGAAAGCACACATACATAAATGAACTGCCCACTATGTTTATTGTTAAATACAAAGAAAATCACCACTCTTGTATTTAATAAATAAAATGTGTGTGTGTGTGTGTAAGTCTGACATGCCTGATAATGTACATAGCTGGTATCACATATATTTCGGTCCTCAACCACTGTCAAGCATGCCATTGTGACTTTCATGTAAAATATTCAGCAATGTGCTCTCTATGGGAATGTTGCAGAAGATTTTCTACTTCTCTGTCCTTTCTGATTTTTCTCGCTCTGTTTAAAATGTGACAAGAGTAATAATAATAAAGAGGAAAAAGTATTAAAATTCTTCTCACACAATCAAGATATTTTCCTAATAGCACAATCAAGTCCTGACAAATCCTTTTTTATTTTCAGAGGCATGGAAAGCCCAGTTTATTAAAACCGAAAGGAGGAAATTGCTGAATTACAAGGCCCAGCTGGTTACCGATTTAAAGCCAAAAATCTATTGCCCTTTTGCAGGATATTTTGTTGAAGCTCATCCTTCTGACAGGTATCGTCTTTAAATTCACTTGAGTTTGGCACAAAGGTCAGAGAAATGACTGACTGTGAGCTCCCTGTATCAACAAAATGCAAAGGACGGTTTTCAGATCAGAGGAATTTTATTTCGTTATAAGTAATTAAACGTTTGATGCTGGTAGATGAAGAGGAGGACTATTGCATATGAGCAGAAAAGATACATAGAGTAGTAGGAAGGGGGCTTTTCAAAGTGTAATTATGAAGCCTTGGCTTTGGGAAATTCTCCCTATAGTGTCCTGCCTGCCTGGTGTACACTGCAATGTCTGCCTTTGAACGTTTTAGCAGGGAGGGGAAAATATTTTATTTTTGTTCTGGCTCATTTTTTCTTTCAATACTGCCTTCATAGATTATCTCTTTATAGCTAACTAGCTGTGCCCGGCCACGCGTTGCTGTGGCGTTGTCTGGTGGTGTTAGTTGAGAACTTGTTGAGGTAGTGGTGGTATTGAATGTCTCTTGTATGGCTGTCCTTATGTTTAGTATGCATTTGGTTGTTTGTGTACTGTGAAAGTGGTGAGGGTAGAGGGGGCTTATGTCCCTGTGTAGTATTGTATAGTATTTATACGTTGTCCATGTGTTGTGAATGCTTGGATTGTGTCCTGTTGCATAGTAGAAAGGGTTGAGCTGGATGGCCCTTAGGGGTCTCTCCAAACTCTTGGATTCTATGCTTCTATTATTATTATCATCATCATCATCATCATCATCATCATCATCATTATGTAGAGGCTGGATGACCATCTGTCAGGAGTGCTTGGATTGTGTCCTCCTGCATGGTAGAAGGAAATTGATCTGGATGATCCTTAGGGGTCACTCCAAACCTTAGGCTTGTATGATGATATTATTATTATTATTATTATTATTATTATTATTATTATTATTATTATTATTATTATTATTAAGAGGCTGGGTGGCCATCTGTTGGGAGTGCTTGGCTTGTGTCCTGCATGGCAGAATTGGGTTGGGCTGGATGGCCCTTAGATGAGGCCTAACTGTGCCTGTCCCCTGGGCTGAGTAGGTTGCTTGGAGACCAAGTGGGCGGAACTTAGCCTTGTAACTGGCAGCAATTGGATAAAAACAATTATTCCTCTCTCTCTAATTAGGACTTTATTTTTCTTTTCTTTTTGTTGTATCAACCTAGAGGCATGGATGATGGGATGTGTTGTCAAATTTCGAGGTTGGGGGGCCTGTAGTTTTTTTGTTTTGTCCGCTGCCCTGATGCCAGCACTCTTTTATATATGTAGATTTGCATGTGATCATTATTTCACAGGACTTTTAAAACATTATGCCATGTATTGTCCTGATAATTTGATTAATTATAAACATTTATACAGAAAAAAGCTCATGAATCTGACAAATTGTAACAAAAAGGAAAGAGAAACATTAGCTGATTACTGAAAGAAACAGAAAGTGCCATTGGGAAGGACAAATTACAGCTGTTGGAGAGGTAACGGAGTGGAGTATAAAATATAATTCTAAAAGGAAAAACAGTAGGATAGTGAAGCCACTATCCTACGGTTTTTCCTTTCAGAGTAATATTTTATACTCCACTCAGTATAAACTCCCTCATCATTTTGTTATTTTTTTCAGTTGTTGATGCTGCTTTTCCATTCTTTTTGTAAACCAAGGATTCATTTAGTGCAACTTTGGGCAGTGTAACATATAGTTTACATTTACTCCCTAGTAATATGCTCAGCCTAATATGTTCATCAAGGAATATCAGTGATGGCTACCTCTTCATTTTTTTCTTATACATTCCACCATGCCATTGCTTGTATCAATTTATAATCTATTACTTGAGATTCTTCCAAACAGGCTGGATATTGGATAATATTTTAATCTTCAGTCTTGTTTTTCTGGTATTAGGGACCACAGGAGAAACATTAGCAAGTTTAGGTAAGCTTGTATAAAGTAAGATCTTATATGGTAAATTCAGCTGCCAGTTCCAAGGCCTCTGTCTGAGAAACTGAATGGCTTTTTGGGGGTCCCAAAACACCTGGCTCCCCCCCCCCCACTGGCTCCTTAAGGCCCCATCACCTTTGATCACTTTGGAGCTGGTTTGTGTTTGAAACACCTTAATGGCGTTTTAAGATAGTGGAGGTGCCACAGCACCCATCAGAGCCTTTATAGTTTGTTTGCTTGCTTTATCAGTAATCAATGATTGCTGCTGAGCACACGAGTGCTTTCTTACTGCAGCATTTTATTGCTTTATAGTTTTATAGGGGTTTTTTTAGCTTTTATAGTCTTATAGCTTTACAGTTTTGTTGGTTTATTGTATGAGTCTCACAACCAGCAATCCATACTTCAGCTGACACGAGTGCCTGCAACAACTTTACAACTATGTATCTCACAGCCTCATCAGACGGGCTGATTTTAGCATCCTAGGACACTTACCCCATCTGGGGGACAGAGGCCAACGCCAGACACCACACAATGTTGTGTGACTTTCAGAATAGGTCTCGTCCCCAAACCACGTTGAAAGCATCACCAGACGTTTCCACCCCTACAGAAAGACTTCTAGTGTTGTGCTGGCTCCAATCCAGCCAACATAGGGCCTCCTCACAATGGCAACACTTGTGTCAAGAAAAGCATTGCAGAGAGGGCGCTGCACTCAGGGCGACAAATTCACCCCGCTGCTCTTTTGTCGTAGAAGCCCGGCAAAGAAGGATGCTTTGCCAGGGCTTTCTGATGAGGTCCTAAGGAAGAAGAGAACCATTTCCCCCCAAATGATAAGCCTACCTAACTCTAAACAGTGCAAATTGGATACTTCATTTTGTAGCAACCCGTCCTTGCAACTGAAAATAGGGAAATGTATACAGGAATGGATCTTCTATGGAATAAAGTGAGCTTTCAGTAGAGGGCAGGGAATCCTCCTCTAGAGTTGCCAGAAGTTCTTCACCAAGTCCTTGGCTTCCACCCCTATGGAACGAAATCAGCTAAAAAGTCTCTAATTGAACTGTTATCTGAACATTGCTTGTTAACTACACATACCTTACAGTTAACTAGCTCTAAAATAGACATGTTGTTGAATTCCTTATCTAAATTGAAACCACACAGAAGCCTTCTGATTAACTGCTGTTTAATTCTCCACCTAGTTCAAGAAGATTGCTTTTTACAGATAACAAAAATCCTATAATTTGTCTCAGTTCAGGGGTGCCAGAGAAAAAAGACTTTGAGGCACAATAACTGATTTTCCATTCAAAGATGTGATCAGTGTTTACCCTCTGAATGGCCAGATTCCCTATTGGGGATCAATACCAAGAGCAAACCTGAACTTCAAACAGCTATTAAATTTCAGCCGCTCCCCTGTGTACTCTGTGAATCTGCTGTTCTCCTGTTTGGGTATAAGCGGTGTCATGCAAATGTGCTTTTGATTATGTTTTTTCTGCTATTAGTGAATTAGGCTTGTTCTTTGTAATACTGGTTTTCCTGGTAGTATGGTTCCACGGCTGTGCAAAAAGGAAGTGCAAAGGTCCTTGTTGAAATTAATTATCTGATGCAAGGATCTTTAAAAACCTAGAATGGAAAACCCCATAACCTTTACAAATATGTAGTTTTTCTTCATTATTAGGTTGGGGATGACTGAAAATGAATTAAAACTACTTATTTGCAAAGGTTATGGGGTTTTCTATTCCAGGTTTTTAAAGATCCTTTAATCAGATAATTAATTTCAACAAGGACCTTTGCACTTCCTTTTTGCCCAGCCATGGAGCCATACTACCAGGAAAACCAGTATTACAAAGAACAAGCCTAATAGCAGAAAAAGCATCAACAGAAGCACATTTGCATGACAGCTACTCCAAACTGCCTTCAGCAACACACAATGGCCAGCCGGTGAAATCTCATCTGCTCCAGCAAAAATCTCCTATACTATGTAATTTTAAATCTAAATCTGTGCCAATTCTTTTTTTTTAATTAATTTTTATTGAAGGTTTTATACACAATTTGATAAAATGGAAAATAGGAGAGAAAAAAATAAAAATAAAAATAAAAATAAAAATAAAAAAAGAAAAAGGAGGGGGGGCGAGTTTGTCAGTCTTCCATCCTCGTCACTTCGGTGTAATTTGCTACTGTTTCGATTCTTCCTGTAGTCCTGGGTGGATTTTCCTTACTGTTTCTGATTATACCGATCAAAGTTTGTTATCCTATATATTTGTTTTTATGCGTTAGTTCCTGTTCCTTTGTTGCTTATATTCTTTATAGAGTGACCAATCCGTACGTTTCATAGGTTTCCCTTTGTGTTGTTTAATCAAAAATGTTAATGAGTCCATCTCATATATTTCATCTATTTTTGTGGTCCACTCTTCTATGCTTGGTATGACTTGTGTTTTCCAATGTTTTGCGAATAAAATTCTCGCAGATGTAGTCAAATATGTGAACAGTATGTCTTCATTTCTGTTAAGTTGCATATCTTTGTCGGTTATTCCTAGGAGGTAATATTCTGGTTTCAACGGAAAAGGCTTTTTTTTTTAAAATTATTTTCTGTGTCTCGACATGTATTATTTTCCAGTATTTCTGAGTCTCCTCACATGTCCACCATGCGTGATAGAAAGAGCCCACCTGGTTTCTGCACTTCCAGCATTTGTTTTGAACGTTGGGATACATTAGACCTAATTTTTCCGGTGTGATATACCACCTATGGAATATTTTTAACCAATTTTCTTTCAGATCTGTCGCATAGGTGTACTTTAGTTTAACATTCCAGATTTGTTCCCACTCTTCGAATTTAATTTGTCTTCCAATATTTCTGGCCCATTTTGTCATGCATGCCTTCACTGTTTCTGTCTCTGTCGACCATTCGAGCAATGTATTATATAACATTGTTATGCTTTTTTTCCCATTCCTAAGTAATTTGTCCCAAATCGTTTCCTTTTCATTGAAGCCCGTTTTACTGTCTTTTACGAATTGTTCTTTTAATTGTAAATATTGAAACCAGGTTAGATTGGGATAAGTCTTTTTTAACTCTTCTTGCTCTTTCAGTTGATATTGGTTCCCTCTTTTTGTTAAGATTTCTTTATATGTTGGCCATTGTTGCCACCCAAGAATTTTTCTTTGATTGGCCTCAAGAGGAGAGATCCACATCGGTATTTTCCTGTATAGGTATGGCTTATACTTCTCCCATACCTTTATAATTGAAGATCGTACGAAGTGGTCTCCGAATCCTTTTTCGATTGCTCTTTTATCGTAGCCAATATAGGCATGCCAACCACGACGCAAATCGGATCCTTCCAGATCTAGGAGTTTTTCATTTTTCAAGAGGGCCCAGTCCAGCACCCACGATAGGGCAGAAGCTTCAAAGTAAATTCTTAAGTTGGGGAGGCCAAATCCCCCTCTGGATTTAGAATCTGTCATAATTAAGTATTTAATTCTTGATCTTTTTCCTTTCCACACAAATTTTAAGATTTCCTTGTTCCAGGTACTAAATATTTTAGCACTCCGGATAATAGGAAGATTTTGAAAGAGGTATAATAGTTTTGGTAGGACATTCATCTTTATTAATGCAATTCTCCCCAATAGTGAAATTTTAATGTTGGCCCACTTTTTCAGATCTTTACTTATCTCTTTCCATTTTGCGTAATAATTGTTTTCTAGTAGATGTGCATTTTTATGTGTTAACCAAATTCCCAGATATCTTATTTTGAATGTCACGGCAATGCCCACACATTTTTGTAATCTCTCTTGATTTAGTCTTGATATATTTTTTGTTAATATTTTTGTCTTCTTTTTGTTTAAGTAGAAGCCCGCTAACTCTCCAAATTCTTCCAGTTTGTGTATCCATCTCTGTATGTTTTTCCTCAATAATACATATGACATCATCCGCAAATGCTCTTAATTTATAATTTTTTTGTTTTATTCTTGCCCCTTTTAGTTCCTTGTCCTCATTGATATTTTTTAAGAGTGTCTCTATGGCAAATATGAAAATAAGGGGCGAAAGTGGGCACCCCTGGCGGGTTCCTTTCTCAATCTTAATTTCCTTTGATGTTTGGCCATTGATTATCAACCTTGCCCGCTGGAATTCATATATCTTGTCGATTGCGTTTGAAAACTGATAACCAATGTCTATTTCTTTGAAAAGTAATTTGAAGAATCCCCAATTCAGATTGTCAAATGCTTTTTCAGCATCGATTGATAAGAGTGCCAATTCTTTTTGATGATTTTTGTCGTAATACTCGATGATGTCTAAAATGCATCTTATATTGTCCCCCATCTTCCTACCCGGTAAGAAGCCTGTTTGTTCTTCCGAAATCCAATAGTTTAAGAAGTTTTTAAATCTATTTGCTAGTACTCCCGTAAAGATTTTATAGTCCAAATTGAGAAGAGAGATCGGGCGATAATTTTTTACCTCTAGTGGGTCCGAGTTTTCTTTGGGGATCACGATTATATCCGCTACTCTCCAAGAATCTGGGATTTCTCGACCCTGTAAAATTTGATTCATTATAGTTTTAAGTTGGGCAGCTAGTTCATCTTGGAATGTTTTGTAGAAACTAGCCGAGAAACCGTCAGGTCCCGGCGCTTTGTTCCCCTTCAACGATTTTATTGTCTTCTTTATTTCTTCTTCTGTAATTTCTTTATTGAGTAGCTCCCGTTGGGTTTCGGTAATTTTCTCCAATTTTTGCTTGCCTAAGTATTGGGCTATTTTTGGGTAATCCAGTTGCTTTCCTTTGTATAGTTGGGCATAGAATTGGTGAAATTCCTCAATAATTTCCTCATCTTTAGTATGAATTTTGTCCGTCCCTTTTATTTTTGTTATTAATTGTTTCTGACGCTTTCTCCTTATTTTTCTGGCTAACCAGGCTCCAGGCCTGTTAGCATTCTCAAAATTATCTTGCCTAATGAATTTTAATATCTTGTCAATACTCTCCAATTCCATATGGTCTTTTTCTTTTTTCAGGTCCTTTAATTGTTCTTGAGTTAATTTGTCTTTAGGATTCATTTTTAGCTGTATTTCCATTCTATCAATTTCTTTTTCAATTTCATTTATTCTTTGGTATTTCTGTTTTTTATTTCTAATCTTTTGTTGAATCAAATAACCTCTTATTACGGCTTTATACGTGTCCCAAATTATTTGAGTTTTTATCCCTTCTTGCGTGTTTATTTTAAAGAATTCCTTGGTCAATTCTTTGTATCTATTTATATCCTCTTCTGACTTGATTAAGTTGTCATCCAGTCTCCATTTATAACTAGGCAGTTTATGATTCAGAGTCAATTCGATTGGGCTGTGATCTGATTTGTCTCTGGCCAGGATTTTCATATCCGAGACTTTGGTCACTATAGAATTGGTTGCCCAAACCATGTCGATGCGCGACCTGGTTTGGTGTCTACTCGAATAAAAAGTGTAGTCTCTTTTTGTTGGGTTATGATACCGCCAAATGTCCTGCAAGTTGAATTCCTCTCTCATCATAATCATATTCTTGGGCAACATTCCTCTGTTTCTCTTTTTTGAACTCTTTTCCTTTTTTGTTTTATCCATGTTGTCATCTAAAATTCCATTAAAGTCGCCAAAAACCATTATATGTTCAATTTCTGTTTTGGCTATCTGCTTCCTTAAATTTTTGGTGAAATGTGTTTTTGGGCCGTTTGGTGCGTAAATGTTACAAATTAGTATTTTTTAAGTCCCTATCATGATTTCAACTCCCACGAATCTACCCTCCATGTCTCTAAATTTTAGATCGGCTGGAATGTCCTCTTTAATATATAGTACCACTCCCCTTTTCTTTTTGACGTCTGCTGAGTAGAATATTCTGCCAAGTTTAGGATTTTCTAAGTGAGATATATGTTTTTGTGCAATGTGTGTCTCTTGAAGAGCCACTATGTCGTATTTACCTTTTATTAACCAATTTATTACAGCTTTTCTTTTACTGGGTGAGTTTAGACCGTTAATATTGTTTGAAATACATTTAATTTGGCGGTTTAGGTCATACATCATCGTGATATTTTTGTTTTAGAAACAGTCTCTTCTTCCTCAGTCTCTTGATCACTGTAATCTGAATCCATAGGTTCCGCCATCGTGTTTGCTTTTGGGTCTTCTGGGGAGTAGTATCTTGCCCTTTTTGGGTTTTTCTCTTTTGCCAGTAAGGTTTCAGGTTGTTTCTCTGTTTTTTGCTCCTTTATTTTCTTAAGAAAATCCTTCGCTTTTTCTTCTGAAGTTAGCCAATATTTCTCATTCATATATGTGACCATGATCCCTTCTGTTCTTTCCCAGCGGAATCTTATTTTCTGTCTTTTGAGTTCTTCGGTCAGGAAGAAATATTTCCTACATCTATTTAGTATAGATAAGGGAGATTCCTTCAGAATTATAATTCTAGTGTCTTTGTATGTTAAGGATTGACGGCTATTTTGTATCAGGATTTCATCCCTAATTCTTCTTTTTACAAAATGCACTATCACATCTCTAGGAACCTTATTCCTTTTTGAATAATTTGTTTGGATTCTGTAAGATCTATCAATTTCTTTTCCCATATCCTGTTCCGGGCACTGTATCAGATCTGCCAATAGCTTCGTTATAATTTGGTTGATGTTCTCATTAGCTTCTTCCCTTATGTTCCTGAATCTTAACTGGAACTCCATTTCTTTTTGTTCCATCCTTTCTTGTGCTTTTTCCAGGCGAGAATGTTTCCCCTCTAGATTCTCTACTCTGTGTTGGGTTTTTATTTGGGATTTTTCAATATTTGTTTTTGCTCTTTTCAAATCTAGAATTTCTTCGTGTGTGGTTTTGAGCTCATGTTTTAGTTGGCTAATTTCTTCTTTTAGATCTTTTTTCATCTCTAGCATTTCTTGATGCAGTTCTTTTTGCTGTTCATTATGTCTTTCTGACATTGCATAGAGTTCTTTTTGATAGCTTTCATTAGTAGCTGCCAGTTTCTGGATCTCTTTCATAATGTCCCGCATGCTTATTTCCTCAGTCTGTGAAGGTCTCCTTGTCATTACAGGTCCTTTTACATCCTTTAGATCTTTGTCTTTGCTTTGGCACCTGCCATCATTTCTAATATCTGGAACTTTCAGATATTTCCTAATCTCTCTTTCTGTAGGCACACCTTTCCCGGTTCTTCTCGGTGTCTTCTGATTATAATTTCCCGTAGTCACTCTTACGCCGCGTCGTTGATCAGTCCGTCGCTTGTTGGATTCCCTTCTGGCTTCCTAAAATCCACTCAAATCCTCTCTACTTCCACACCACTCCGATTTAGTCGGGTTCCTATATTGGTCGGAGATCTGTTCTGGGCTGTTCCTCACTTCTTTCTTCCTCTCTCTGGTCTCCCAACGTCTCTTCGTCCTGATATTGTTGTTTCTCTTGATTCTCTTGGCTCTGACAGTCTGTTAGTTTAACGGTTCTTGTAGATTATGAAGTTGTTTTTTTTGTTGAAAGGGTATTTCGTAGAGGTCGGCGCTTCCTGCGCCACTTTCTTTTTCTCTTCCAAAGTTTGTTTCCACCCGGATCAGATTTATCGCCCGCCTCCTGCGTCTCCTGCGTCTCTTCCCGTGCACGCAATCAGAGGGGAGGGCTCCTTGCTGCTCCTTCTCTTACGTGTTTCCTAGAATTACAGCTTTTGTTTATGAAGAGAGGGAGCGTGGGCGGAACAATATGGTGGTCAAGATCGATCTACCGTTGTCTTTTCCGGGCATCAGTTGGAAGACGCATGGTTGGTTCCCTTCTTATTTAATTCGCCTCTTATTTAGTTAATTTTAGTTATACAGTTATAAGGTCCAAGGTCTACATTTGTTCGGAGCCCGGTTGGCCCTTTTTGCAAGGTCACGCTACTTCTTGCACGACGATCCGCGCCCTCCGGTCGGAGCGGTCTGTTAGGATCCGTTCCGCCGCTTTGGAGGCTTGCGTACCCCCCTGGTAAAGTCTCCTTCCCAGGGAGAGGGGAGCTTAAGGCTCTACCCAATCGTCTTGTTGTTGTTTTATTTTATCAAATCCAGTTCATTATCCTTCATTACATCCTAGTCGAATAGCTCCTGTTTATCTTACCCCCTCATGGGTCTTGTTCTGTTTTGTTAAATTTCTTTAGCGTCCAAACCAGTATTGTTCCCTTGGAAACGAGAAAGTTTTTCGCTGGAAACTTACAGTCTCCTTCGACTTCTCCTTCGCAAATTTTCTTTCTTTTAAAATGAGCCGGGCTGACGGTTATTGCGGAGTCATTCCGCTTCCCGCTTGACGATCCGTGCCCTCCGCGACTTGGACCCTCCAGCACCGCCTTCAGAGCGGTCTGTCGGGACCCTTTGTATTGCTTTGGAGGCTTGCGTCCCCCCCTGGTTCAATCCCCAGGGAGAGGGGAGCTTAAAGCTCTACCCAACCGTCAAAGAGGTGACCTTCCTTGAGGAGCTCTCAGGAGGTCCGTCCCGCCGCCATCTTAGCTCACCGGAAGTCCCCCCAATCTGTGCCAATTCTTGATAACTACGAACCCTGGCTGCACCTACATTGGATTATGGGTCAAAGTACACCCCAGAATCATCAAACCTAATCACCTATTATCATGATGGTTAATCCTAAAAAATGGCTGTATCCATCAAAATCTAACAGACATTGCATGCCTAGGTGACGACAAGTGACTAAAAAACTCTCCTGGCCTCAGATTCCCTTCTTGGAATGTTACTAGATGAAGCAGAAGGAGAACCAACCCTGGTTTTATTTCTTACTAGCTTCTTTGCCCAGCAATGCCTGGGTTATTTGAAAAGGGTATTGTTTGTTTTTGGATGTTAGTTAATATCATTGGTCATATGTTATGTTATTTCTTAGAGAGAGAAAAAGGAGTCTTTGCTTTTATTTTTTAATGGATGCTCTCATTAGAAAATGCATAAGGATGTGGATGAACTACAATTCCAAAAAATCTTGGGTCAATCCTTCCTAAACTCTACCAGGATTCACAGTTGGCCATGTTGGGTGTGTGTGCCAGATTTGGTCCAGATCTGTCATCTGATGGGATTCAGTGTTCTCTGAATACAGGTGAACTATATGTCCCTGATGCCAATGTCAATCACCCCAAACTCCACCAGTATAAAAAGTTGGCTGTGTTAGGTCTATGTGCCAAGTTTGGTCCAGATCCATAGTCGGCTGGATTCAGTGCTCTCCAGATAAGGGTGAATTACAACTCCCAGATTTCCAAGGCAATCTTCCTGAAACACCTGCCAGTATTCACAGTTGGCCATGTTGGGTTTGTGTTCCAAGTTTGGTTGAGAGCCCTCATTTGCTGGATTCAGTATTATCTGAATAAGGGTGAACTATAAGTCTTTGATGCCAAGGTCAATCACCTGCAAAGCCTGCCAGTTGGCGGCATTGGGTCTGTGTGCCAAGTTTGGTCCAGATCCATCATTGGTGGAGTTCAGAGGGCTCACAGAATGCAGGTGAACTATAACTTTCAAAGGTCAATCACCCCCCCCCCCCAAAGTTCACCAGTATTCCCAGCGGACCATGTTGAATTTGTGTGCCAAGTTTGGTCCAGATCTGTCATCAGATGGGTTCAGTATTCACCCATATTCAGAGAACACTGAACCCATCTGATGGCGGATCTGGACCAAACTTGGCACACAAATTCAACATGGTCAACTGGGAATACTGGTGAACTTTGGGGGGGGGGGGGTAGGTGATGCCAAGGTCAATCACCCTCACTATAATTCCTGGATGCCAAGGCCAATCACCCCCAAACCCCGCCAGTATGCAAAGTTGGCTGTGTTGGGTCTGTGTAGCAAGTTAGTTCCAGGTCCATCATTGGTGGAGTGCTCTTAGATTGCAAGTGAACTATATATCCCAGTCCCTACAACTCCTATAAATCATGGTGAATTCTCCCCAAACCTCTCTCTCTAGTATGTTCAGTTGCTGTATGCCATAGGAAAGGGTAGGAAAGAATTAAGGGAGAAGCAGTAGACGGTGCAATTTCCATCATTCCAAAAATTGAGCCATGACAGTTAAAATAGTGTCAAATTGTTAGTGCATCCTAAAATAAAGAGAAAAATGTCCTTTGAGATGCTATAGGTAATCCATTGCCAGTCTGCATGAATGGCAGAAGGGTTACATCTTCAGGTTAAAGGGCAAAGTGGGGAATTGCTGAAGGTCTTTCTCTGAATGGGACAATTTGTACTTCTTCATCTGTGTTTCTTGAAACAGAGAAGCCTGAACTCTAGGTGGTTGTAGCATAACCTCATACATAAACAGAAGCACGCCAAATGCTATAGAATACAGGCAGTCCCCTAGGAGTTGTTTGTAAGTCAAACATGTGTAACTGGGGGACTGCCTGGATACCTATTATGGTGTTTGTTGATTTCTTGCATAAGGAAGGAGAGTGGTGGCTTATTCCCTCTTTTCATTCATTGTTCATTTCCAACACTATAAGAATTGTAGATTGTCCTTTCTTAATCTAGTTATATCAAAAAAACCAACCTTAAAAATGACCCAGAAGAATTGAACAGATTAATAAAAAAGAAATGTGGCGATGTTTTCACATGGACACCAAAACCGGGAGCGACTTTGGATTTAGCAAGGATTCTCAAAGATCCAACTGACAGGTAATCCTGATGATGATGATGATGATGATGATTATTATTATTATTATTAAAAATATTCACTTGAAATCATAATGTGCATGCAAACAAATACTTTTACTGGCCCTGTTGAACTGGGTATGGCTGAAACCGTAGTTGGAAGGTAAGGTAAATGAATTCTTAAATTCTTGTAATCTGAGGGAGAAAGCTCTAAAATTCCTTAGATTTCCTTAGGAGAAGTCAGAACAAGGAAGTAGAAACAAGGAAGAACAAGCTTCTCTTGTGACATTCAATCGATCAATCTTTTTCTCCTTTCTTTTACCATAAAAATATGTTTCAAAATGTCCAGTGAAAAAATGTTTGATTTGGTCAAATGAGAAAACAAACTTGGCTTGGCGATTCTGTGCTCAAGTATATGAATAAATGAATAGAAGACATGGTCTGCTTTGGTTTTTGGTTGTCTTTTGATTTATTAAGTTTTTAATGAAATTATCAATTCATTAAAAAAATTGTGTCAGGAGCAAAACTGCAAGTCGCTTCTGGAGTGAGAGAATCGGCCATCTGCAAGGACATTGCCCAGGTTGTTTCTGATGTTTTACCATCCTTGTGGGAGGCTTCTCTCATGTCCCCACATGGAGCTGGAGCTGACAGAGGGAGCTCATCTGCTCTCTCCCCGGATTGGATTCAAACTGGCAGCCTTCAGGTCAGCAACCCAACCTTCAAATCAGAAGTCCTGCCAGCACAAGGGTTTAACCCACTGCACCACCAGGAGCTCCTCAATTCAATGTAATAAACACTTTAAATTGCATCATAAATGATACATAATTGAAAATTACAGCACAGAAAATATGCCACTAGTAACCTGGTAGGATAACTTTCAGTCACTCCAGGTGGGTGTCCTTTGACATTGTGTAACTCGTGTTTTCTCTCTTCTAGTAAAGGAATTATGGATCCTCCTGCAGGGACAAAAGTTTTCAAAGAGTTGTGGGACTTCAAACCATACATTGATTCTCTAAGTGCTGCAGTTGATGATGAGATATTTTGCTATCCTTCCTGGATAAAAGAATACTATGTGTGGGCTGGATTTAAAGGCTACAATCTTGTAATAAGAGTAAGTTAGGCCATGCCTACATGAGCAGTTTACTCTGGTGTAAATCTGGACCACAGCAACTCTGGATACACACAATCATTCTGAATCTCGGGCTGTTATCCAAATGGGTTGGGATTGCATCGGCCTCGCTAGGCTATCACTTCATTCTCCGGGTTGCTACTGCTGCTCCTAGCTGGCCCTCCATGCAAGCACCTGGCTGTTGCAGCCTTATCTGCTGTTGTCAGAATGGGGCATATTGTGATGACCAAGAAGGAGAGATCAACCCATTCCTTCTTGCTGCTCAGATGGATGCCCTATTCTCATATCAGCAGATGCAACCTCAGCAGCCAGGCCCTCACCTGGAAGATGCCCATTAGAATGAAGGGGTCAATCTTGGCTCATTGCTGGTTACATAGGTTCCCCATTCTGACATAAGCAGACATGACTGTGATGACCAAGAGCTCAAATAGAGCTTCATGGTCAGCAGAAAGCCGTGTCATTGACATGGCAACAAGTTATTCACTTCCCCTGTGATGATCGGTACAGGGAAAGGGTGATGGTGGCAATATCCAATCTAAAACGAGTCTAAAATGGACCCAATTCAGCTTTCAGATTTCTCTGAAGCCCTGGGATATTCCATAGTTTATAGCAACCTCCAGGGTATCTTCTGACTTTGCCCGAAGCAGGGCAAAGTCAGATTAAAGCCAAAAACCCCAGGCTACTCAGCCAAAGTCACTGTGCTTGTTGTGCATTCACAATGGGTCTGAGTTTTCGGGCAATGTATTCAAGCTCTTAGAGTATAAAACTATTTCACGGGGCAAGATGTCACAGAATGATGACATTTTACAAAAAAAATAGCTTATCAATTTTTAAAAAAAGCCAAACTATTGAGCAGAAAAACGGTCAAAAGAAATGTAGAAAATTGCCAGTGAAAGATAAATGATTGAGAATAAATGTCAGCAAGCAAAAGTAGACTGGTTTTGAGGAGAGAACTGTAAATATTCAGCTTGTTCTTTATCATATCATTGTGATTGTTTTACCTTCCTGATGTTTATATTTCACACCTAGGTGATAGAAACTGATGATGATTTCAATCCTTTGCCTGGAGGCTACAACTATTTGGTGGATTTTTTGGATTTAACATTCCCAGCACAGAGACCAAGCCGTGACTCTCCATATGAAGAAGTAATGTATATTTGTAATCGTAGTGTATACCTTTTCTTTCAAAATGTTGCCCTGCAAGAGGGATGTAGAGGAAGAGCTTAAGGGACCAGTCCTTGTGTTTGTCGAGGATGGAAAGATGCCTTTTAACACTAATAGAATGATTTAAAGAAAAATCTTCAAATCAGACAGGGGAAAGAGACTTGGAATGTTATAATTATTTGCATTTCACAGATTATTTCCATATAGGATCTCTGCAGCATGCATAGACAAAAACCTGAGAAAGTTTATTTCATGGACTAGAGTAGCTGCTAAATAGGTAGCAGAATTTTTAGCTTGATGTAGAGAAACCAGACCAAAAAAAGGAAACGCTAAAGAATGCTCAAAATTTCATACAGTGGCACTTATTTCACATGCCAAGGAGCCCCCCGGTGGCATAGTGGATTAAAGCCTTGTGACTTGAAGGTTGGGTTGCTGATCTGAAAGCTGCCAGGTTCGAATCCCACCCGGGGAGAGCGCGGGTGAGCTCCCTCTATCAGCTCCAGCTCCATGTGGGGACATGAGAGAAGCCTCCCACAAGGATGATAAAAACATCAAAACAGCCCGGCGTCCCCTGGGCAACATCCTTGCAGACGGCCAATTCTCTCACACCAGAAGCAACTTGCAGTTTCTCAAGTTACTCCTAACACGAAAAAAAAATTCACATGCCAGTAAGGTAATGCTCAAGATCCTGCAAGGTAGCCTCCAGCAATACATGGAACAAGAGTTGCCAGATGTCCAAGCTGGGATCAGAAAAGGCAGAGGAACGAGAGACCAAATTGCCAATATCTGTTGGCTAATGGAGGAATTCAGGGAGTTTCAGAAAAAAAAAACCCATTTATTTATGTTTTATTGACTATTCTAAAGCCTTTGACTGTGTGGATCATAATAAATTGTAGCAAGTTCTTGGTGGTTATGGGGATACCAAGCCACCTTGTCTGTCTCCTGAGGAATCTGTATAATGCTATAAGAAAAAATGGGTTCACAAGGGCTTATACTGACAAATATCCACTAATGGAATAATAATGTATTAGATATCATTAAACATTGTATTATGTACAATAAATGAATATAATGTCAGATAAATGGTTACAAAACACAATCAAACTGTTGCATTCACAGTATGATGAATGGTAGTTGAATTCACAACGGAGTAAACTTTCTTGTTTATTATCTTGATTCTTCTTAAAAGATGAGTAGACCCCTGATCCACAACTGGTTTCAACTACCTATAGTCGTCTGGTGGTAGGGTCTGCAAGTGTTGGGTAACATTAATGCAATTGTACAAAGTGTTTTCTGGCCTAGTAAAATGAACTACAGTAGAGTCTCACTTATCCAACATTCGCTTATCCAACGTTCTGGATTATCCAACGCATTTTTGTAGTCAATGTTTTCAATATATCCTGATTTTTGGGTGCTAAATTCATAAATACAGTAATTACTACATAGCATTACTGCGTATTGAACTACTTTTTCTGTCAAATTTGTTGCATAACATGATGTTTTGGTGCTTAATTTGTAAAATCATAACCTAATTTGATGTTTAATAAGCTTCTCCTTCATCTCTCCTTATTATCCAACATATTCGCTTATCCAACGTTCTGCCGGCCCGTTTATGTTGGATAAGTGAGACTCTACTGTACTATTAATACATACTACTTACGTTTGTTATTTAGTTCAAACAATTCAAAAATGTAATCAATGAACTGTAAAATCTTTTATAGATCTCGTGGAACCTATTGGGAATATACAGTGGCTTACAAGTTGTTCCCTTGATACATTAAACACAGTGTGGATAAACATAAAATATTATATATTGAAAAGATATTATGTCTATACTTACAAAGTATTCTGTTTCCAATCAATGATACTCTGCATTCAGGTTTTATTCTACTGCGAGTATGAGCCTAAATGGCTCAACCTATTGTTTAAATAGCAAAGAATCTCACACAGATATTCTATTATGCAATGTGTAGCATTGACTTATGAGTCATATTTAAAGATATACAACAAATTTATAAAAAACAGTCAGAAGAGTTGCTATCATTCAAACCTTTAGGGAATTCTGTCTGGAGAGTGAAAATCCAAAATGATTCACGTTGTAATAATTTGGTCTGAAAATCAATACCTTTAGAAGGTGTGACAACTTCTAGAATCTGGACCTGAAGTGACTCAGGGCTATAGTACAATGTTTGTAAAAAATAGAATCGATAGAATGGTTTCTGATCTTGCTTTTATGTTCTATAATTCAAAGTTTGATTTTCCTGCCTGTCTGTCCAATATACATTAACGGACATGAACAAGTGATGGCATAAATAACCCATTTAGTGGTACAAGTAGCAAAATGATGTATTTTGTATTCAAAATTAGTGTAATGATTCTTGAAGAACTTGGCCTGTACAAAGTGTGGGCATATGGAGCAGTGTTGACATGCAAAGTTACCCACCAGAGTAGATTTTATGGAATGTTGTTTCAGATTTATATCAGAATGCATTAAAATATCTCTGATGTTTTACGTTCTCCTATGGGCAATAAAAGGGAGAGTCTCACATCCTGGTATGTCACTCACCAAATTCCAATGTTTTCTCACTGTTTTTATTGCATGTGTTACGAGTCAGATGCCAGCCAATGTAAATAACTCAGTTTATTGCGAAACAACACAAAAAGAGCCTAGAAAACCACCAAAAAAGGGCTCAAAACACTTTCTCTTCAGTGTGAAATAACAATGTCCAAAAAGAACTCAAAAAAACCGAACTCGGGATATAATCTGGATTATCCTGGGAAATAATCCGGATTAAAACAAACTACGCCGAAAAGACTGGAAACTCGCTCCACCTACTTGTTGGAGCTTAGCAAACGGGAGAAAGCAACCAGCAACAACCCACAGCGACCAGCGGGCACACCGTGCCCCAGAACGTTGTCGGGAAGCCAAACCACATCGTAAAGGAGAAGTCACAGCCGCCACGTCCGGTCCGCGTCGTTAGGGAGTCGTCACAAGCACCGAGTTCCAGTCCACGTCGTTAGGGAGAAGTCACAGGCACTGAGTTCCAATCCGCATCATTAGGGAGAAGTCTCAATCACAGAATTCCAGTCCAAGATCAACACAAAGAACCAAAGTGATGGAGGCAAGCCGGCAGGTCCCAAAGCAATCTTCCAAATACGTCTTCTGAAACAGAGATCCCGAAAACGCCCAACAAACACCTTGCCAATTGCAAGGTTATATTAATAATAATAATAATAATAATAACAATAATAATAATAACTTTATTCTTATACCCCGCCCCATCTCCCCGAAGGGACTCGGGGTGGCTTACATGGGGCCATGCCCGGACGCAACAGCACAAAATCAAAACAAGAACAATAAACAAATCAGCCAACAATAAAACATCAACATGGATAAAACAATCATAAAAGGTCAATATACAAAATGATGTTAAAATCATGAGATTGGATCAAAAGATCTGGGCCAAGGTGCAGAAAAAATGTCAAGTCATCAGGGAGGGGTAATTACACAGCAGATGTAGTAATTAAAGTACTAAGTGTATCCTGAAAAAACATACCTGAGGGTCTATTGCTTAGTAGGCAAGTAAGTCGATCCTACAAGGGTCAATCATCAAAGGCCTTCTGGAAGAGCCAGGTTTTCAGGCTCTTCCGAAAGGAAAGGAGGGTGGGGGCCTGCCTAATCTCCCTGGGGAGCGAGTTCCAGAGCCGGGGGGCCACAACGGAGAAGGCCCTCTCTCTCGTCCCCACCAACAGCGACTGCGAGGGTGGTGGAAGCGAGAGGAGGGCCTCCCCCGACGAGCGAAGAGATCGTGCAAACAATTAGCAACAAACTTACTTTTATTTACAAGTTCTCCTCAGAACTTGAGCCAGCTAACACCCTATCCACAGCTGAACCTTGTTGCCGCAAATCCTCATCGGAGCTGGAGTCGCCCAACGCCCCACCAAATCCACCTCCAGCTGCTGCCCTTCTACAATCTCTCCAGCCAGTCCACCTGTATCTTCGCTGTGCCATCCCTCAGATGTACCACTGCTTGTGGGTTCCTCACAAACATCCTGGATCTCTTGAACCTTAGTCCAACCCATCTCTTCACTCCCAGAGTCCGATATCCCATCCTCCTGACTCCCAGCCCCGTAATCCCCTTCAAAACCCTCAAAGGAATCATCATCAGTGGGCTCCATAAGTATTTCCCGGATTCTCTTCCTTTGTTGCTCCTCATCGGAGTCTTGCTCACGAGTAGTTTTCCTGCCTCTTCTAACACAACTAGTAGTATCTCTACTTGAAGACTCCATCACAACAGCATTTTTGGATAGAATGGTCAGTGTGAGAGGCCATACTATTGAGTTATCTCTAGGTTTATTAAAGGATAATTCTAAACCTAGAGATAACAGAATAACTGACCAATCTATCCAAACATGCAATAAAAACAGTGAGAAAACATTGGAACTTGGTGAGTGACACACCAGGATTTTAATTTTATCCACACTGTGTTTAATGTATCAAGATAACAACTTGTAAGCCACTAACCCATTAGGTTCCACGATGTCTATAAAAGACTTTACAGTTCATTGATTACATTCTTGAATTGTTTGAACTAAATAACAAAAGTAGTATGTATTGATAGTACTCCATTTTACTAGGCCAGAAAACACTTTGTACAATTGTATTAATGTTACCCAATACTTGCAGACCCTACAACCAAATGAAGACTATAGGTAGTCAAAACCGGTTGTGGATCAGGGGTCTACTCATCTTTTACGAAGAATCAAGATAATAAACAAGAAAGTTTACTCCACTGTGAATTCAATTATCATTCATCATACTGTGAATGCAACAGTTTGATTGTGTTTTGTAACCATTTATCTGACATTTATATTCATTTATTGTACATAATACAATGTTTAATGATATCTGATATATTGTTATTATTCCATTTGTGGATACTTGTTAGAATCTGTATAATGACCAAGTAGCAACAGTAAGAACAGACCATGAAACAACAGACTGGTTCAAGATTGGGAAAGGAGTACGGCAGGGCTGCATACTCTCACCCTACTTATTCAACTTGTATGCAGAACACATCATGTGACGTGCGGGGCTTGACAAATCCAAGGCTGGAGTTAAAATTTCTGGAAGAAACATTAACAACCTTAGGTATGCAGATGATACCACTCTGATGGCTGAAAGTGAGGAAGAGCTGAGGAGTCTTATCACCAAGGTGAAAGAAGAAAGTGCAAAAGCTGGGTTACAGTTAAACATCAAGAAAACCAAGATTATGGCAACTAGACTGATTGATGACTAGCAAATAGAGGAAGAAAACATGGAGGCAGTGACAGACGTTGTATTTATAGGTGGGAAGATCACTGCAGATGCAGACTGCAGCCAGGAAATCAGAAGACGTTTACTTCTTGGGAAGAGAGCAATGGCCAACCTTGATAAAATAGTGAAGAGTAGAGACATCACACTGGCAATGAAGGCCCACATAGTTAAAGCAATGGTATTCCCTGTAGTAACCTATGAATGCGGGAGCTGAACCATAAGGAAGGCTGAGTGAAGGAAGTTAGACGCTTTTGAACTGTGGTGTTAAAGGAAAATTCTGAGAGTCTCTTGGACTGCAAGAAGATCCAACCAGTCTATACCCCAGGAAATAATGCCCAACCGCTCACTGGAGAGAAGGATATTAGAGGCAAAGATGAAGTACTTTGGCCACATCATGAGAAGACAGGAAAGCTTGGAGAAGAGAATGATGCTGGGGAAAACAAAAAGGAAAATGGAAGAGGGCCGACCAAGGGCAAGATGAATGAACAGTATTCTTGAAGGGGCTGGCTTGACCTTGAAGGAGCTGGGGGTGGCGATGGCTGACAGGGAGCTCTGGCGTGGGCTGGTCCGTGAGGTCACCAAGAGTCGGTGCTTAGTTCTCCAAAATGCCAACATCTGTGGCTGGCATCTTCATAGGATCTGATGATAGTGAAGCAAGTGGAGTATATATGGAATGTCCAGGGTGCGAGAAATAAACCATTTTCTATTGAACAAGTGTAAAATGTGTGGTTAGCAAGTTAGATTTGTATGTGTTGAATGGGATCCACCCATTAGCATGTGAGTAACCATGAAGATCACATAGTGAAATAATGAGGGCATCTGCTTAGAAGTAGCCTGGCCAAAGGGACAACCCTTTGAAGAGCTTGTGAACACCATCCAGACAAAGGATGTCCCTAGGCAGCAAACAATTCAAAGGGAACAATGGCAAAGCTTCTTCTATGCAGATGCCCTCACTAAATGTCTATGCTATCTTCATGGTTACTCACATACAAATCTAGCTTGCTAATTGTACCCTTTACACTTGTTCAACAAATGGTTCATTTCTCCCACCTTGGACATTTCACAGGTATATATACTCCACTTGCTTTACTTCCATCAGATCCTTTGAAGATGCCAGACACAGATGCAGGTGAAACATCAGGAGAAAATGCTGCTAGAACACAGCCATACAGCCCAGAAACCACACAACAACCCAAAATAAATTCTAAACCTGAAAAACAAGGACATCCTGTTTTCAAGATCAGTATGGTTTGAACATTCCCCGCTGGGTGAATTGTTTTATTTGTACATCAGCTAAAAAGGCACCTTTTAACACTGAAAACTAGTTTGTGATACAGGCAAAATAGAGCAAAAACCATATCTTTGGATCCCAACTGTTGTTTTTAGTGGATTAATTGTTTCATTATTTCATTATTTTTACTACAGATCAAAGTTCGAGTCAGTGTCATGAGGCATGTAGTGAAGCATGGATTGCTTTGGGATGACCTCTACATAGGGTTCCAAACTCGGCTACGACGTGACCCTGACATATATCACCATCAGTAAGCTCATGATTTTTATTGTTGATATATAAAGTGCTGGTTGTCATAACAGATCTCTCTGATCTTAACAGATTAGAGAGATAGGCCAAAACTAACAAAATGAAGTTCAACAGGGACAAATGCAAGATATTCCACTTAGGCAGGAAAAAATGAAGTGCAAAGAAGTCATAGGGAGGGGAAGTCATAGGGAGGAGGGAGCAAGCTTGTTTTCTGCTGCCCAGGAGATTAGGGTGCGGAGCAATGGCTTCAAACTACAGGAAAGGAGATTCCAGCTGAACATTAGGAAGAACTTCCTCACTGTGAGAGCTGTTCAGCAGTGGAACTCTCTGCCCCAGAGTGTGGTGGAGGATCCTTCTTTAGAGGCTTTTGAGCAGAGGCTGGATGGCCATCTGTTGGGGGTGCTTTGAATGCGATTTTCCTGCTTCTTGGAAGGGGATTGGACTAGGTGGCCCACAAGGTCTCTTCCAACTCTGTGATTCTATAACATCTAATTTTCTTTTTAAATTTCCCCTGAAAGTACATCTCTGTGTATAAATCACTAAACTGGTGCTTTTGAACATAGATCCACTTGCAATACTTATCTTATTCCAAAGCATGCTTTGAACTTCAACTTACACAGGCTTCAGTTTTGCAGATTTGTTTATTTGTCTTTCCAAGCTTGCCCAACTCCATTTTCTAGGACAACAATATTGCTACACAAATCTCCGCAGTGTTGTCATTTTTATTTTCACCTTCCTTTTCCTCTCCATCTTATTTGCTGCCAACAATCCCCTCCAGCTGATGGTGCTTGCAGTCCACCACTAAGGTGGCTTCTGCCTGCTTTTCACCTGCTTGCTCCTTACCTGCCCGGCTTACTTTGTTTGCCTCGATCTGCCCATGCACATTCCTGTAGCCACCCACCACAGCTCACAGGTTGCACAACTCTCTGCCACTTCTGCCCCACCAATGATGTTAAATCAAGGCCAGCTAGAAGAAGGCTGGGGCGAGTGAGGAAGAAGGTAAAGAGGAACTGATGTTGCTCCATCTGCAATCTCTCTTCCTTCCACTTGCCCCCACTTCTCTTTCTCTAATTAACCTCAGTTTAACATTCTTGTAGAGCAGTGGTCCTCAACCTGTGGATCTCCAGGTGTTTTGGTCTACAACTCCCAGAAATACCAGCCAGTTTACCAGCTGTTAGGATTTCTGGGAGTTGAAGGCCAAAACACTCTCTCAGGGTACATCTACACTATAGAGTGAGTGCAGTTTGACACCATTTTAACTGCCATGATTAAATGCTATAGAATCATTGCAGTTGTACACAGAATACACAGAGAAGCCATTGAAATCCATAAGAATGTGGACAATTTCAACAGAAAGAAGGAAATTATGAAAATTAACAAAATCTGGCTACCAGTATTTAAAAATCTCTAAAATCAGAACAGTAAATAAAGAATAACAGTTTGAAAACTGGGGAATTCCAGACATGAATCAATCAGGGCCAGCTAACACCTCCCACAAGGATTCCTTCAGGCAGTAAACAGTCAGACCTTTAAACTGAAAGGTTATTCAATGCTAATCACGGTGGCCAATTGAAACATTTACACCTGCCTACAACATACAGGAGTTCTTTCTCCTACCCTGAATATTCCACAGATATATAAACCCCACTTGACTAGTTTCCAGCACATCCTCTGAGGATGCCTGCCATAGATGCAGGCGAAACGTCAGGAGAGAATGCTTCAGGAACATGGCCACACAGCCCAGAAAACTCACAGCATCCCAGTAATTCCAGCCATGAAAGCCTTCGACAACACATTGCAGTTGTAATTTGATGTAGCACCTTTCTCAGATTCCATACCATTGATCCATGGCAGTTAACATGGTACTGAACTGCATTACTTTAAAAGTATAAATGTACTCTCAGTGAGAGAGAGAAAAAGTCTCCATTCTATTCCTTGGCTGAGAGAAGAGCAGGAAGCATGGCTGTGTGGATTATTCATCTATTGTGGTGAATGTGCCGTCGCGCCTGGGGCTGTACTCTTAGTGAAAGAGGCATGGACGTGACATCTTTCTCCAGGGGATTGCTTCTTGCCCTCCTTTAGGGAAACTGGAACTCCCAAGGACCAAACACTGTAGATAACTCAAAAACTGGGTTTATTGTTCACAAAGGGGGTAAAAGAAAATATACATTACAGTCTTTGATTGTTTAAGTCCGTGGAGCCTTCTAGATCCCTCTTTCTCTGGCTGTGAATGCCGGAGCAAACTCAGCCTCAGTCCAATGTCCTATATCTGAAGACAAGAGTCTTCCTCTGTTGCCAAAGGACTGATGTGAAGGCGCTTGAGACTCCTCAACGTTGTTCAGGTTGGCCCTGAACATGAAGTGTGAGTCCCAAGGGTAAGAACCTCAGAATTGATGCTGAGAGGTAACTTTTGAAGGGCTTTTAGTGCCAAGTCTCTCTCTCACGTCCATCTGGTAGAGAGCTTGCTGGTGGAATGAAAAGGAGGAAACACAGTCCTACTCCAGGAAGAGGTGGAGCCAAACAGTTTTGCTGAGTAAGCAATATAACAGGTACAAACAACATTGATTGACAGATATAAATAACCAATCCAACTACATTTACAGGGTAAGGGCAAAATCAGGCATGATACAACAATTCAAACCTTGCAACTTATAGTTCAACATATAGATGGCGCCACTCGCGCCGTCACAGTGAATATGAAGGATATGAAGAAGAGAAACCTGTCAGTTGAGGCTTGCCTTCACTACTGTTATAGGACTACCACTTGTCTTGGTAGGATTTATTTATTCTTGGTTTTTCCATGTATGTAGGGATCCTGCTCCTCTAATTCCCATGAAAGTGGAGGGTAGACTGTATATGAAACCAGTCATCTTATGACTAAAAACCTGTATTGCAACAATTTTTGTAACCAATCGTAACAATTAGAATTCATAACAACTGTATTAAAATATAATTGTTTTTATACCCGGAGGCCATGGTGGCATAGTGGGTTAAACCACTGAGCTATGGAACTTGCTGACCAAAAGGTCGGCAGTTTGAATCCGGGGAGCAGGGTGAGCTCATGCTGTTAGCCCCAGCTTCTACTAACCTAGCAGTTTGAAAACATGCAAATATGAGTAGATCAATAGGTACTGCTCCAGCAGGAAGGTAATGGCATGTAGTCATGCCGGTCACATGACCCTGGAGGGGTCTACAGACAATGCCAGCTCTTTGGCTTAGAAATGGAGATGAGCACCAACCCCTAGAGTCGAACACGACTAGACTTAATGTCAGGGGAAAACCTTTACCTTTACCTAATATTCAAAATGCAAAAGGAGCCAAATCTCTTAAAAGTATAGCATGTGGGGGGAAAACGGTGGGTCATCCATCATTTCCAAAACCTTGCCAGCTTGTTCCGTATGAGGCAGCCCTTTTCCTTCAGATTTTTTTTGTCTTTTGAAAACACTTTACTCTTATGTTTTCAGCTGAAGTCAAAATACCAAATTTTGGTGTTACTTAGGGGAATATGCAAATTTTCTTCATAAATTTCCCAGCGGTATATAAATGCATTATCTCAAACCTTTCATTTCAAAACAATATAATTGAATAAACCAATGGCAGCCTTATTAATCCAAGTTGCATTTAGCCATTGCTGTCCTTCTGTGTTTAACCGTATTTCATTTTTACATATTTTAAAGGTTTTGGAATCATTTCCAAATAAAGCTACCTCTGACACCACCTGACTGGAAGTCTTTCTTGGAGCAGCTCAAGAAGATCTGAAATAGAAATTAAAAGGAACTCACTTTACAGCTGTTAAAGCATGCTGCTGATAAAAATCCCACTGTATTAAAGCTTGATTTTGATGCCTGGGAAAGTATAATAAATGTCGATATGCATATTATTTATATGTGTATATATTCCGACATAATGCTAGAACAATTGTTGTCTCCTCCAATCACAACAGTTTAGAATACGGCAAAAGAGAAAAAAAACATAAATAATGTTGCCAATGAACATGATAGATGACAGCTGCACTCTCTAATGGTTCTATTTGTTCTTGTTATGTGTTTACAAATCATTTCTGTTTCATGGTGACCCTAAGACAAACTTATCACAGGGTTTTCTTGGGCTGAGAGTATGAAGATGGAATTTCAGCTGGTGCTGCTTTTCACTTAATTTTTTTTTCATGTCAGCAGCGACTTGAGAAACTGCAAGTCACTTCTGGTGTGAGAGAATTAGCCGTCTGCATGGACGGTGCCCAGGGGATGCCTGGATTTTTGATGTTTTACCATCCTGTGAAAGGCATCATGTCCCTGCATGGGGAGCTAAAGCTGACAGACTGGAGCTTACCCCACTCCCTGAATTCGAACCACTGACCTTTCAGTCAGCAGCCCTGCTGGCACAAGAGTTTGACCCATTGCACCACTGGGGGCTCCTTTACTTGGTAACATGATAAGAAACTCTGAAATTTCCTCTCCTAAAGACCAATCAAAGCTATAGATGCCCACTCAAATGTTCATTATGGCAACCCCCTTCAGTTTTTCAGGTTTTCTAGTTCTGTCTCTAATGATGGATTCTATATCTAATAAAAACAGCTTACATGTCCATTTCTGTGTGCTTCTTCTTTGTTATACTGAAAATTATATGTCGCTATCTTTATTCTTAGGAAGAAATACAGTTTCATAAATTTCATATCTGTCTTATTACTTTCTGAAATATATAGATAGATTTGTTTATTGATTAGTCCACTGACCATATCAACAACAAAAGACAAGAATACACAGCCAAATAAACACAAATTGCTATCCTAAAGCTCATGTAATAGTTAACTGAAATAAATTAAAACACTATGGAACTTGGTTAAATAGTATCAATGGGGTTAAATTACCAGTACAAGCTGAAAGCAAGGGGAGTAGAGTGGTGAGTGTAAAAAAACTGGTAGGAGAATTCAAATAAGTTCATTGGTACAGAGATACTTCCTGAAATAAATAAAAATATAAAGGAGTTAGTTATTTTAGTGCAATTAAAAGGAAGTCAGTTTAGCAGTTATGTTGGCTCATGGTTTCAATCTGCTATTACAACCTAGATTTATATTATGGAAAACAATACAAGCAGTCCCTGAGTTACAAACATCCTACTTACAAATGACTCATACTTAAGATATGAGTCTTAAGGGGTGAGATAATAGGAAGTGAAAGAAATCTCCCCTCTGAAGGGAAATCCACTCCTGAAAGATTTATCATGGGGGAAAGGTGTCTCCACCCAATTATCACAAGGACAGAAAGTGAAGTGAAATCTTCTGAACAGGGGCAGTATTGTTAACCCTTCCCCATGTTATCCAAATCCAAAAATAGATTTTTTTTTTTGGCTGGGATTACATTTTTAAAATGTACCTGTTCTGACTTACATGCAAATTTAATTTAGGAATAAACCTGCAGAGCCTATCTTGCTCATAACATGGGGATAAATTCCTTAAATAAGTTAATGACGTTGTCTAGTAAATTCCAAAGTCTGACATCCCATCTATTGTAATTACTCTGAAATTGCGTTGATGAAAACTCTAGACTAATAATATTATTCCACAAATGGTTATACAGGATTAGAGTTCAATCTCTTCCTAACTTGCAAAAGCCAACAAAATCTACGACTGCAACTATCTACAAGGATAAATATTAGAGCCCTGAATCTATAACAATAATACAAAAAGAGATAAACATAATCCTTAGAATTCTGTCATTGCAAGCAGAACAATATGAATTTTCTGTTTCTTATTGGTCTGAATCCCCACGGGGAGATACAGTGGGATATAAATAAAGTTTTTTATTATTATTAACTAACATATGACAATCAGTCTCAAAAAGTCAATTCTGTCACCATAACAGAACGATTTATACAATTTGACTAAATTCTAGCATGATCCTCATTGAGTTTATGTCAAGATCAAGATTTTTAGCTGATTGTTAAAAAATGACACATTGTTCACAATTCCTGGAAAAATTATTATCATACTACTGAGGTGCAGATTATTGTACTCATTAGGTTTAAACGCAGAATCTCTAGAAAGAAAACATTTCAAACCTGCTAAAGTGGAAGACTATACTTCCAGTATTGTGGGGAAAATATTAACATAAGCACGAAGTTCTACGAAACACTAACATTTAATCATTACAATTATTACTGAAGCAAAACCTAAACACAATGAATTTATAGTAATGTAACTTGATGCCATGTGACTATATTTTTTAGTTTACAAGTTGGCTATTTCACTTTATCTATGACATTCATCACTGTTCAGCTACAGGGATAACAAAATAAACTTGTTCATTCATTTATTGATAAGGCTACATTTAGAAATACGACATATTTTCAATATGGCATTTCAAATATTTAAACTTGGGTACCATGTTGTGTGCCTTCAAATCATTCCTGACTTATGGTGACCTGCAGATGACCCTGTCACGAGGTTTTCTAGGTATGAGAGTGTGTGATTTGTCAATCAAGGAATTGTATCCTGGTTTCCGGAGCCATGGTTGAATGCTCAATCCACTACCGTGTTTCCCCGAAAATAAGACCTCCCCAAAGAATAAGACCTAGCAGGGGTTTGGGGGGATTTCCAAATATAAGGCCTCCCCTGAAAGTAAGACCTAGCAACTAAGGCTTCCATTGGGAAGCATGGCTGCAGGGCTAAAGCAGCACTCCTCATACACACCGGAGGGAGGGAGGGAGGGAGAGAAAGTGCTTGCTGGCCTTGCCTTGCCTGCCCTCCAGCCTCCGTGGCTGCTGCTGCGCTGCTGTTTCTTCCTCCGGAGACAAGGCCATGCTTCCTGGCCATGCTCGCTTCGCCCCCAAGGCTTCTGATTGGCTCCTGGAGCCAGGGCAAGGGAAGGAGGGAGGGAAGGAAGAGGGCTTTCCACTCGTCCTGCTTTTTCAGTTTCTTAAAGGTACAGGACGCATTGGGATTCTCCTCTCATCCTTATTCCTATCCTATGCCATGAAACTGATTATTTTATACTATTATTCTATTGCCATATTATTATCATCATATTCTGTTACTATTATTATATCCCATTATTATATTATCCTATTAATATATTTTATATCATTATATTATATTTTTCTATTATTATTATATCATTATATTATTATTCTATTATTATTCTATTATATTTTCATATTATTATATTATTATTCTGTTATTATTATATTCCATTTTATATTATCCTATTAATATATTTTATATCATTATATTCTATACTATTATTCAATTATATTATCATATTATTATTTTATCATTATTAGCATATTCTTTTATTATTATTATATTCCATTTTATATTATCCTATTAATATATTTTATATCATTCTATTCCATTCTATTATTCTATTATCCTATTATTATATTATTATGCTATTCTGTTATTATATCCCATTATTATATTATCCTATTAATACCATATTATTATCATATTCTATTATTATTATTATATCCTATTATTATATTATCTAATTAATATATTGTATATCATTATATTATTATTATATTATCATATTATTATTATAGTATATTATATTATTCATCATTCATGACTACATTGAAACTAGAATAGAGAGAAATCAGCGTGGAAACCTTGTGAAACCGAAATTGCAAGAGGTACCATAGATTGTTGAACATGGAAATAATGGTAGTAACAAGAAATTCTTGATAGGATTCACAGTTTGCCTGGTTATGCTGGTTTGTGATTACAATTACTTTACAGTATATAATAAATGTTCATTTTGTTGTTCAACAATAAATGTGAGCTCTTCTTCATGGAAAAATAAGACATCCCCTGAAAATAAGACCTAGTGCATCTTTGGGAGCAAAAATTAATATAAGACCCTGTCTTATTTTCAGGAAAACAGGGTATACCATATTGGCTCTTCATTGAGGCAAACAAAAATACATATTGGTTGGGTTCATGTATCCACATGCTATATTAAACCAGGCTAAACTTGTTTGATATAATGAGCTTTGTAAATATTAGAGTCTATATGCATTCTGCACATGTAAGGATGGAAAATTCCTCTGCATGTTCTATCTAGCATGAAATGGACAAAAGTTACACAGATGGTTACTACAAATCAGGTAATTATTTCGAAAGAATAAAATGGTGTTCACAAAATTAATGGGGTGTAGAATTTTACAAGTTAGATTCCCAATTCTCACTTGAACACCTGTAGATTAGACCAAATTTATAGTCACCTCACAGAGTACAGTATTTATGTTTTAAATAAGAATTCAATTCTATAGTTTTTGCATTCCTTAGCCACAATTCTGAAAGTACTGCAAAAGTACTGCAAAACTGTTCACATGGGTAACTGAAATAGCGACACTTTTGTTTTCTGGTAGTTCAAAGTACACAAATGTTGTTTCATACACAAAATTATTAAAACTATTGTGTATAAAACTGCATTCAGACTATGTGTGAAAGGTGTACATAAAACTTAAATGAATTTTGTGTTTAGATTTAGATTCCATGTCTGGGATATCTCATTAAATACATATATGCAAACACAGATATCCCAAAATCCAATTCAAATATCCAAAGACTTCTGGTACCAAGTATTTTGGATAAGGGAAACTTAACCTGTATAGTCTTAGAACAATGTGTTTAATAGCCAGCAGATGGCACAAAAATGTTGTATCAAGATAGATGAAATAAATGTCTCTGATCTAAGTAGGCAGTTCTGCACATCAAGATAGCGTTAATTACATGTTTAGATCTCCACTATGTAATGTATAGGTAACACTGCCTTGGTTTTTAGTGCCTTGTTAATGGGGTTATTTTGGGGAAATTGCATTTGATAAACCACATCAGTTTCCTAGATACGATTATCATGGTTTCCATGGATGAGCAGATGCCAACTGGTATATGGCAAATGTTCTGTATCTCAAAAACTAGAAGTGATAGGGAAAATCTGGTGCCATTTTTGGAAACTACAGGTGAAATATACCCAGAAACAGGTCTAATATTTGAGGGACCAAAATGTGTGTTGGTCAATGTAAATAATTTATAACACAACAGGGAATGCTTGGAGAGATTTAAGAGTTCAAGGAAGTTGAAGTGTTGTGGTTGCTACCATTCCATACTGACTAAAGAGAATTTATGTAAGGCACAACCAAGAAGAAAATCTGCTCGAGACTGTAGATGTTAAATGGAAGCTCTTACGTGTGCCTGAGAACCCAAAGTCACCCTGCAGAGTAAATACACATCACTCATAATTATAGAACAAATAACACAGGGACTTTACTAACTTTGAGAGGTAAACAGAGCAATGGTATTTACAATAGTTTCTCTGATTGCTTACAGAGATCAGGAGTCATAAACAGTCCTTTTAAAGTTCATAAATCTGCTTCATTGCCTCAGAAATATCAGAGTCTCAGAGAGCAGGCAGCCATCTTGTCTCCAGGCTGTATCTCAGTCAGCTACACACACTCTCTGAGCTAAACCTGCTCAAACTGGTTCTCCACCAGCCAGGGCTGGTTTGTAATGGAGGCCCTTGAAGCCGCCACTTCGGGCGCAGCCTTTGCTGGGCGCTCTCCCGACGGCGGCGGTAGCAGCAGCGCCCATTGCGTTGCTCGCCGCAGAACAAGGAAGTCCTTGCTATTCTCAGTTCTATACTTCCATTGTGTTCTCATTGTATTCCTAACTGTATTGCAACGAAGGCGCTCTTCTAAGGTTTTGCAAGAAGCACACCTTTCCTGTCCCAAAAAACCTTCCTTGCAAGCATTTGCAAAACAGAAGAGCGATCCAGGAAGATCGTGGGGAAAGCTGAGCGCAGCACATGCACAGCTGAGGGAAGGGAAGCCAGCCTGGTTCAGGACGCAAGCCAGGCAGGAATGTTGGGGGGGGGGCTTTCCAAACACCTTTATCGCTATGATAACTGCCTAGATTTCAATGGGGACTATGGTGAGAACTAGTATTTGGGTCTGGCTTTCAACTGAACATGATAAATGTTTTCTCCTATACTTTGTTTATTTTTAATTCCAAAATGTAATGAACTTTCTGGATAACCCTCATATATTATCACGGCTGCTGGGACTAGTCTCCTCCCAATCCACACATTGCCCATTTGTCCATGCCCCCCTTTTTCCACACAGTATTTTACTGAAAGGCAAATTCTGACATTGTGTCCCTTTATATTATTTCTGTATCTATATATATAAAAGGGTAATGAAATTTCGGCCTAGGACAAAACAACAAAACTACATATCCCAGAAACACTAAACTTGGCAGCACAACCCCTCATCCATGCCTCTACGTTCATACAACAAAAAGAAAAGAAAAATTAAAGTCCTAATTAGAGGGAGAGGAATAATTGTTTTTATCCAATTGCTGCCAGTTAGAAGGCTAAGCTCTGCCCACTTGGTCTCCTAGCAACCCACTCAGCCCAGGGGACAGGCAGAGTTAGGCCTCACTTAGGCCACTTCCACACTGCCTATAAAATACTGATTATCTGATTTTGACTAGATAATATGGTAGTGTAGACTCAAGGCCCTTCCACACAACAATATAACCCATTTATAATGGACTTAATGTCAGGGGAAAACCTTTACCCTTTACCTTAACTACCACCAATTCCTCAATACAGTAGAGTCACACTTATCCAACATAAACGGGCCGGCAGAACGTTGGATAAGTGAATATGTTGGATTAATAAGGAAGCATTAAGGAAATGCCTATTAAACATCAAATTAGGTTATGATTTCACAAATTAAGCACCAAAACATCATGTTATACAACAAATTTTACAGAAAAAGTAGTTCAATACGCAGTAATGCTATGTAGTAATTACTGTATTTATGAATTTAGCACCAAAATATTACAATGTTTTGAAAACATTGACTACAAAAATGCGTTGGATAATCCAGAACGTTGGATAAGTGAGTGTTGAATAAGTGAGACTCTACTGTACTTTATTTCCCATACCACCATACTTCGCCACAGCAACGCGTGGCCGGGCACAGCTAGTTATATTTTATTATATTATGATATTAAATAGCTTTATTACATAATCATTTTTTAAAAAAACCAATGCAAGTGCTGTAAAAAACACCCCTCATGTCATTCAAAATCTTTAACTGACTGTCCTTGCAGAAGATAAATGTTTGGCCTCTGCCAAGACCAAAAATAGTGGCAACCAGTCTCAAGCTGTGGCCCAGTTTGGATAATGCAACATGCGAGAAAACTGCAGATGCTTTGACTTTTGAGAAACAGCCACAGCATGATTATGCAGGCACCCTAATGGTTCCCTCCTGGACAGAGCCGGCCCTAGGTATTTTTCAAGTGTAGGCGAACAGAATTTTGGCCCCCCCCCAAACCAATCACTGAAAAATAAAAGCGTTGGATAAGCGAAAATGTTGGATAATAAGGAAGTATAAAGGAAAAGCCTATAAAACATCAAATTACATTATGATTTTAAAAATTAAGCACCAAATGTCACAGACAGAACGTCAGCGAGTAAAACAAAACTCAGTTTATTGAGGTTACAGAACTAAAAACGCCCATAGGAAACAAAGAACAGGGCAAACACTTGACTTCAGTGTGATAAGTAACAAAAAACAGCTCAGTTTGAGCTTAAACAGTTCAAAGGGATAAACCGGGTTAAACAGAAGTATAATCCGGATTAAATCAAAAGTGCTTACTTCAGCCTGGCAAACAATGCAAACAAAAGAGGATCAACAGGAGTCAGAATGTAAACAACAGACTGGTAGCAGATTCCTCTCTGCTACTCAGAAACAGCAGGAGAATAAACCAGGCTTGTTTATTCCTTCCTGCAGCGAACGAAAAGCGCGGTCGTAGTCAGGATTCAGTTTAAGGTTCAGCGGTCAACAATATCCAGGTCCAGGCATAGCAGTCAGGGTAACGGCAGTCAGCAGGGTCCCAATCCGGTCCAGAGGTCAATAGCCAAGCGTAGTCGTCTAGAAATCCAAAGGTCTCACCGATAGCCAGCAGAAGGGATAATCCGGAATCGAAGTCAGTCAGTCCAGCGTCAATCCAGTGCGAGTAGATATTGCCCGTCAAAAAGACGACGGAGGTCCAAGCTATCGAGATTAAACACAAGTTGCACAGAGAAAAACCCCGCACAGTTCCTCCCGCCGTCGATGCCCAGTGTCCTTGGTAAACTTACGTATCCAGTAACAAATCACACCCATCTTCAGGAAGTTCCCCAACAAAAGCCCAAGCGTCCGTCCAGATTACCTTGCCCAACGCAATTAGACATTGGTCCCAAACCCCAATTTATCCCAGTTCAAGCTCATCATCGCTGTCAGCTGCCATCCCAATTCCAGGTGCCCCAACATCATCATCCTCATCAGAGCTTAAGCACCTTTGACTACGCCCCACAGCATCCCCAGCTGTGGATCCCGCTCCATCCCTCCAGCCAGTCCATGGGTCTGATCCTGCAACCCGCCAATCACCTCCCATGCTTTCATTGCCTGTTTCCCCAACACCCAAATCCTCCCTCACAAGAGTCCATTCCATGTCGTCCTCCTCCGAGCTGGCCATCTCTTCCTCCAAACCCTCAGAAAAACCCTCAAATGAGTCCTCATCTGTCGGGTCTGTAAACAAATCCCGGAGCCGTTTTCTTTCACGCTCCTCGAAAGAGTCTGACTCTCGAGGAGTCTTATGACCCCTTCTTCTATTACCGGAGCCCGAAGGCTCAACCATAACACTATCCCCCCTCACAAAGGCCTCACCCTCCAAAGGTGGAGACACAGCAGAGACCTCCGCGGCTACAGTATCCAGTTGCCCAGAAGTGTCCAACTTTAACAAAGAGCGATGGAATACAGGATGGACCTTAAGAGAGGACGGCAAACGTAATCTAAACGCCACAGAAGAGATCTTCTTAACAATAGGGAATGGCCCTAAATACCGTGGTCCAAACTTTCCCCCAGAATGTTTTATATACTTAGAGGATAACCAAACCAGAATCCCCTCTTCTAACTCCTCCCCTGCTTGCCTATGTCGATCTGCTTGAGTTTTCTGAGCTGCCTTGGCTTCTAACAACAACTTACGAGCGATATCATGTAAGGCAGCCATTTCAGATGAGCGATATACAGGATCAGAAGAAACCACATTGGTTGACGGTGCCACTCCCCCCCCGCAGATGGAAACCATAAGTCAACTCAAATGGTGTGTGTCGACTGGACGTATGCGTAGCGTTATTATAAGCAAACTCAGCTACCGACAACCACTTCACCCAATCACCAGGTTGTTCCAGGCAAAAGCAGCGCAAATACTGCTCCAACAGTCCATTAACTCTCTCAGATTGTCCATCCATTTGCGGATGGAAAGCAGAGGACACATTCAACTTGGTTCCCAAACACTCATGGAAATGCTTCCAAAAACGAGATATGAACTGAGGAGCCCTGTCAGACACAATAATCTCAGGAGCCCCATGCAAACGGAAAACATGCTTAGTAAAAAGTAAAGCCAATGTAGGAGCCGCCGGAATCGTTGAACAAGGTATAAAATGAGCCATTTTAGAAAACAAATCTACCACCACCCAGATACACGTGTAACCCCCAGACCTAGGTAAATCAGAAATGAAATCCATAGAAATAATTTGCCAGGGTCTTTCAGGAACAGGCAGTGAAGACAATAATCCCCTAGGGCGCCCGACAGGCGTCTTGCTCTGTTGACATACTGCACAACTATCACAGTAACGAAGAATGTCCTGTCGCATTTTAGGCCACCAATAATTTCTGGTAATAAGTTGCACAGTCTTAAACCTACCAAAATGCCCAGCCATCGGCTCATCATGATGTGCCCTAATTACTTCCAACCTGAGTGAACCCGCCGGTACATAAACTTGCCCATTACGCACCAATACCCCCTCCTGTTCCTGTAAATGAGGTAGCACAGTACGAGTCCCTACCGAAAGCAATATGAGTTGTTCTTGAGTCCAGTTATCATTATTTTGAGCCTCTAGAATCTGAGTGTGAAGCCCAGACTCGTTTTCTACCACACATAAAGAAGCAGTTGGTAATATTGTCTGACGCACTGTTTGCTCGCAAGTTTTAAACTCTGGTTTACGAGACAAAGCATCCACCCTTAAATTAACCTTCCCCTCCACAAACTGAACTTTAAAGTTGAACCTAGAGAAAAACAAGGCCCATCGAATCTGGCGTTGATTCAATTTCTTGGCAGTCTGTAAATGTTCTAAGTTCTTGTGGTCAGATCTGACCACGATTTGATGACGTGCGCCTTCTAACCAATGCCGCCACACCTCAAAAGCCACCTTAATAGCCAACAATTCCTTTTCCCAGATGGTGTAATTTTGTTCAAAAGGTGTTAGTTGTCTGGAATAGAATCCACAGGGACGCAAGGTCCCTAATGAATCCCTTTGAGATAACACAGCCCCCAACGCATAGCTAGAAGCATCTGCTTCCACTATGAATGGTTTATCAATGTCTGGATGTATTAGTACATTATCATCTTGGAAACTAGATTTCAACTGTTCAAACGCATCTCGAGCCTCCCTTCCCCACACAAACGGTTGCTTTTTACGTAATAGCTGTGTTAAAGGTACAGTAAGTTTAGCAAAGTTTGGAATAAACTCTCGATAGTAATTAGCAAACCCCAAAAAACGCTGTACATCTTTTTTAGACTTGAGTTCCTGCCAGGAGTTGACAGCGTCAACCTTGTGCGGGTCCATTTTTAGTTCTTTTCCTGAAACTACATGTCCCAAGAATTCCACCTCTGACACGTTAAACACACATTTGGAGGCCTTAGCAAAAAGCCCATTATCCCGTAAACGTTGCAACACCTGCCTCACATGTTGCTGATGTTCCTTCTCATCTTTTGAGAAAACCAATATATCGTCCAAATAAACAACCACAAACTGATCAATCAAATCTCTAAACACGTCATTTATGAACCTTTGGAAGACGGCGGGCGCATTACATAACCCGAAGGGCATCACACGAAATTCGTGACATCCGAAGCATGTATTGAATGCCGTCTTCCCGTATCCTAATCAAATTATACGCCCCCCGTAGGTCAAGTTTAGAAAAGATCTTAGCCCCTTGAACCCTTGAGAGAAGCTCCGAAATCAAAGGTAGCGGATACCTATCACGAATGGTATGCTTATTAAGAACCCGATAGTCACATACTAGCCTAAGCTCCCCTGTCTTTTTAGCCACAAAAAACACAGGTGCAGCAGTTGGAGAGCTAGATGGACGAATAAACCCTTTGGCTAGATTCTCATCAAGGAATTCTCTCAAGGCTTGTCTTTCAGGTACCGTTAGAGCGTACAACCTTCCTGCTGGTAACTTAGCGCCTTCCACCAGTCTAATCGCACAATCGTATGGTCTATGAGGCGGTAACTTATCTGCTTCCCTCTTACAGAAAACATCTTGGAATTCCCTGTATTCAGTAGGCACACCCTCCATATCAATCTGGGAAGAATTTAAAGCAAAACATCCCTGCCTTTTAAAAGCTATAGTACGCTTCACCCAATCCACTTGAGGGTTCACCAAAGTTAACCAATCCATTCCCAGAATTACATTGTATCTTGGTAACCGTGTGATGTCCCATACAAATTCTCCAGTTACCCCTTGCACCTCCCATGTTATTCCTGAGGTTTCTCGATTAACCACCCCAGATTCCAGTAGTCTCCCATTCGCCCCTTCCACCCATATATCGCATGCTTTACGTATTGTAGGGAGCCTATGTTTTCTTGCAAACCCAACATCCACGTACGAGACCGTAGCCCCTGAGTCCAGCAGTGCCAGAGTTGAAGCAAGTTCCCTTCCCCCAACAGATAGAGAAATGGGTACAAAAACATGTTTCTTTCCCTCTAGTGACTGCCTTGTAAGCCCTAGTGCGTTGAACTCACATCGCACTAGGGCTGGCCTTTTCCCGAAAACTGAGAAGGCTTGATGTTACAATTCCTAGCAAAGTGCCCAGCAGTCCCACAATACAAACATAATCCTAATTGCCTTCTATGATCTTTTTCCGCCGTCGACAACTTTCTAAACACCCCGAGTTCCATAGGCTCCTCCCCCTTAGCCACAGGTGCCCTAGATACAGGTACAGATGGCGCATACATAGCCCGAGATTGTTTACGAGATTCAAACCGGGCGTCCAAACGCAAAACCTTAGCCACCAAAGCGTCCCAGTTTTCTGCTGGCTCTAACCGCGCCAGTTCATCTTGAAGATGGTCACTTAAACCAGCTATAACCGGTAAAGAGCCCAGCTAGCATTCTCCATACGGAGGGGATCCCCAAAAGTGTCCGACAATAATTTCTTGAAGTTAACCAAATTATCCTTGACTGGGTCATTACCCAAAATCAAATTAGTTGCCCACTGTCCCGCTGAACCGGTCAGTAAACTCAAAATAAATGCCACCTTGCTGGTGTCCGTAGGAAAAGCTTGTGGGCTAATCTGAGAAAAATAAAGTTCAACTTGAGCCAAAAAAGTAGGCAATTTGTCCCGGGATCCATCAAAACGTTCAGGAGTCATTACATGTCCCTTAGCTGGCTGTGCTGCTTGTGCAGCATAAAATGCAGCCTGCAGCTGATCAAAACGAGCCTTGAGTTCCTCCATCGTCTTCTTAACGTTGGTACCTCACTGAAATTTTATGGGCGTTGGGCAATCTGTCACAGACAGAACGCCAGCGAGTAAAACAAAACTCAGTTTATTGAGGTTACAGAACTAAAAACGCCCATAGGAAACAAAGAACAGGGCAAACACTTGACTTCAGTGTGATAAGTAACAAAAAACAGCTCAGTTTGAACTTAAACGGTTCAAAGGGATAAACCGGGTTAAACAGAAGTATAATCCGGATTAAATCAAAAGTGCTTACTTCAGCCTGGCAAACAATGCAAACAAAAGAGGATCAACAGGAGTCAGAATGTAAACAACAGACTGGTAGCAGATTCCTCTCTGCTACTCAGAAACAGCAGGAGAATAAACCAGGCTTGTTTATTCCTTCCTGCAGCGAACGAAAAGCGCGGTCGTAGTCAGGATTCAGTTTAAGGTTCAGCGGTCAACAATATCCAGGTCCAGGCATAGCAGTCAGGGTAACGGCAGTCAGCAGGGTCCCAATCCGGTCCAGAGGTCAATAGCCAAGCGTAGTCGTCTAGAAATCCAAAGGTCTCACCGATAGCCAGCAGAAGGGATAATCCGGAATCGAAGTCAGTCAGTCCAGCGTCAATCCAGTGCGAGTAGATATTGCCTGTCAAAAAGACGACGGAGGTCCAAGCTATCGAGATTAAACACAAGTTGCACAGAGAAAAACCCCGCACAGTTCCTCCCGCCATCGATGCCCAGTGTCCTTGGTAAACTTACGTATCCAGTAACAAATCACACCCATCTTCAGGAAGTTCCCCAACAAAAGCCCAAGCGTCCGTCCAGATTACCTTGCCCAACGCAATTAGACATTGGTCCCAAACCCCAATTTATCCCAGTTCAAGCTCATCATCGCTGTCAGCTGCCATCCCAATTCCAGGTGCCCCAACATCATCATCCTCATCAGAGCTTAAGCACCTTTGACTACGCCCCACAGCATCCCCAGCTGTGGATCCCGCTCCATCCCTCCAGCCAGTCCATGGGTCTGATCCTGCAACCTGCCAATCACCTCCCATGCTTTCATTGCCTGTTTCCCCAACACCCAAATCCTCCCTCACACGAGTCCATTCCATGTCGTCCTCCTCCGAGCTGGCCATCTCTTCCTCCAAACCCTCAGAAAAACCCTCAAATGAGTCCTCATCTGTCGGGTCTGTAAACAAATTCCGGAGCCGTTTTCTTTCACGCTCCTCGAAAGAGTCTGACTCTCGAGGAGTCTTATGACCCCTTCTTCTATTACCGGAGCCCGAAGGCTCAACCATAACACCAAAACATCATGTTTTACAACAAATCAATAGAAAAAGCAGTTCAATACATGGTAATGTTATGTAGGAATTACTATATTTGCAAATTTAACACTAAACATTGAACAGGGATATAGGGCAGTGTGGACTTAGATAACCCAGATAGCCCTCAGTATTAAAAAAAACTCTAAAATCAGGACAATAAATAAAGAACAACACTCTGAAAACAGAAGAAATCCAGACAGTAAACAATCAGGGACAGCTAACTCCTCCCAAAAAAAGATTCTCCCAGGCAAGAAGAAGCCAGGTCTTGAAGCCACAGGGCCATTAAATGCTAATCAAGGTGATTAATTACAACATTCACACCTGCTTCAAAGAAAAGTTCTTTCTCCCACCCTGGACCTTCTACAGATATATAAACCCCACATACCTAGCTCCCAAGTTCCTACAGACCTCACAATCTCTGAAGGCCCCAAAGGTGGGCTTGCGTGGTGCGAAGGTGGGTCTGCGCCAGCCGGAAGGCCCAGTGCGGACGCTGGAAGGCCCGAAAGAGAAGGAGGTGGAGAGTGGTGCCCTCCTCCCAGGACGATGGTGCCCCCGGGATGATGGCGCCACAGGAAAATGCCTATTTCGCCTTATGGTTGGACCGCCTCTGCTCCTGGAGCAGGACTGCACAGACACTTTTCATTCCACTACTTACTTTCTTAGCAAAGGAGAGAATGAATCAGGCAATCTTTCTGTTCTCTGAAACCATTTCAGTGAAACCAGACAGAAGAAAATGCCTACAAAGCTCTGCTGGTAAGTTAGCTACTGGGAGCAATCAGTCAGCTAAATGTAGTAAGCTGTTTGTCATCAAAAAGCCAGGAGTCTTGAAGTTCTTTGGCTTATCATATAATGTGACTGCGCTTTAGCTAGACAGTGTTTCCTCCCCAACAAAAGAAATGGCTATATTAAATTAAATTCTAGGCAAATAAAAGCAGTTGGGTTAATGGCAAGTTCAAAACAACAATGCAATTCCAGATCAAACTAGATGATACTGTACTTCTAACATCTACTTAGGTGCTCCCTCAAGCGGTGAAAAAACTTTTTTCATTTGAGGCAAGACAATTGCAAATACATCTGGATAACATTGGAGGAAGTATTGGGTTGGCAATCTGTGTCCAATAGGTTTTGACTCTAACAAACACTGTGATCTCAGAAAAGTTCCAAAGAAACACAATAGCACATTGGAATCTTGATTGCAACACATTTTTACAAACAACATAGTTGTAACCAGAGAGGGATCTTGTGAAATAATGCTCTATTGACACCAATTGTGTAGTTTGCCTATAGCATTTTGTTTTATTTGATTTTGTTTTGTGGCCTAATGTCCAAATCTGATTACTGAAGCATGCTTCTACAAAGAAACTCTGTTTTGAGAAAGAAAGAAATGCTAATCACATGGAATATCAATTGCTCTTAATTTCTTATTTGAACCTCAGTACCATTTCTAGATGGTGTTTATTTTCTTGGTAGGGGAATTCATGGGGATGAAGCAATGTATTTTTAATATAAAACTGGATCTGGAAAGAAAAGAGATAGTCATGCAGCACTCAAAGTAAGATACAGGTCATATTCTCCACGGAACACACTTTGAGAACCCCTGATCTAGTGAAATTCCTGCAAAATTGGCTCCCAGGTTAAATCTGCTATTTTGTTATTGACAAAGCATATGTATAGATAAGTCAATATTAATATTACTATTTATCAAGCAGACAAGGAGGCAAAATATGCAGACAGGTCCAAACTACAAAAAAGTTACAAAACAAGTATCAGATGTGTCAAGAGTCAGACGCCAATTAGCGAACAAAAATAGAGTTTATTCAGCAGATAAGCCAAAAAGTAATGTTAACACAGAAAAAACCTTGAAACACTTCACTATCAGTGCTTCAAGAGCAGTTCAAACAAAAATATAATTCATCAACACAAGCAGGTAAAAACAAAGCTAAACAAACTTAGTGCAAACTGCACTTTCTGAGTCCAAGCCCTGCCAGCCGGCTCTGTAGTTTTCAAAGGAACAGTTCCCAAAAGAAAACACCAAATTGGTCAGGAAACAAACAAACAAACTAAGAATGCAGTAGACTGCTTCCACAATGTGGATAAAGCCGAAGGCTCCAAAAGGATCGTGCAAAGACGTCGTCCGGGATTCCAAGGTCAGGTCAGGAGATAACAGCGGTGTCCAAAGAGCAAGCCAGGAGTCAAAAGCCGATAGTAGTCATCAATCACAGGGCGAAGGCAGTAGCAAGTTCAAATTCTGGTCCAAGGTCTGAAGAGGGTGCAGTCATCCAAAACAGGTCCACGATAAGACACAGCGAGAGCCAAGCTAGGTGATAACAGCAGATTCAAATCATAGTCCAAGTCCAGTCTTCATGGAAACACAGAGATCCCAATGGCGCCTCAGCAACACCTTGCCACACGCAAAGTGCAGTGGCCAAACATTCCCATTTTATTCCCCTTCCTCCTGGGTGACCAAACACTCACACCCAAACACCAGGTGTCCCAAATCTACTCAGAGTCTGAACTCCACACAGCTAGAGCTCGTGGATCTGGAGTACTAGCAATTCGTCGGAGTCCCAATCATCCTGCCCACACTTAGCCCCATGAACACTTAAAGAACCATCCTCCCTTCTCCAAACATCCCAATTGGGATCAGCTCCTGCAGAAACCCCAGGTTCAGAAGTATCCATAGGCCCCAAATCCCCAGAAATCTCCGGTGGCTGTGCCCATTCAGTGCCCGCTTCCCCAGCCACCACCTGTTCCTCAGCATCCATCTCCCCATCCGAATCTTCCTCAGAAGATCCCCCATATAGCTCTCTAAGTCGCTTCCTGTGCAACTCCTCCAGTGAACCCTCATCACGAGGGTTTTTTCTTCCTCTTCGAATTCCATCCCCATCAACCATAATCCCCGAAGGCGCAGTCACAACAAGATGTTTATTGGCAGTTAATTTAATCTAACTCTGGCATTCACCACTGCTCAGCTGCTGAGATAACTGCAGAGGTCTATCAATGATTTCTGATTCAATAATTTGCACATGTTGCATGCTAAAAATATAGGTTGATAGGGTACATAGGATTACATTCTTGACGGAGTCAAGCTAAATATGATTCACATAATAGGCACCTTTCATAAAAAAAATAGTTCAGACATTATGTTTAGCTGAGCGCAACATGAAATCTCTTTGACCATTCCTAAACCCCAATGGTGGTTCATTTAATTATCCAGTCTTATTTGAGTTCAGATCACACAGAGCTCATTTTAAAATAATTGTTGGTTTGACTTTAGCATGAAAATCTATCCAGTGGAATTTCTGTCCATGGGAACATTTGGTTTGGCTGCTAAATATAGGATCTATAATAAATACTTGTTTCAAAGCTAATCATGAACCAGGTGCTGCCATCTTTCAGATGTAGGTTGGTACAAAATGTGACATGGCTCTTTGAACATGGCCATCTGTGAACTTTAAACCATAAGCTCAGCATGTAGCATGATTAAAAGCCTGTGCAGGGTAGAAATAGACTAGAGTTGCTTGGGATAACCTTAACTTTTACTATCCCATCTTGATAGGGTTACTCTGACTAGAACACACATTTCAGTTGTGTTTTCTGTCTCTATCATAACCCTAAGACTATGACACCTAGACAAATGAAATTTGTCATGAATACATAGGACCTGAGAGTGCATATGGCAATAATAATAATAATAATAATAATAATTATTATTATTATTATTATTATTATTATTATTATTATTATTATTATTTCATTTTACTTGTCATGTCATCTTCATTTACCAGATGGCAGATCTAACTAACACAAACACTGCATACAAGCTTGGATATTTTCTTCAGATAGCTGAAAGACATACATAGGGTTGAGCAAAAATCTTGGAAACCTCGTAATTTGGATTAAAATCATATTTAATCTGACTTGCGAACGTGGTTCCAACGCGGGTTATCATGTCAGATCTAACCCGCGTTTTTGAAGCGTTGTAGCCAAATGTTTTTAATGGCTTCATTATTTGATAGGAAATTAAGCCATTTTTTATGCAACCAAACTTGTTTGGGAGCGGAGCGCAGCCTAGTTTAGGCTTGCCTCCCTGACCAATCGCAGTGCACGTTCATGTAATGGGAGGGGTTTCTACGTCCTCCACGTCCCTCTGTACATGCCTCCTTAAAAAGCGCCTGTGGGGCACCACAAGGATGCAATTCGCATTGGGGCATCGGAGAGGGAGGGAGTTTGGGTCCGGCTGGCCGGCTGGCTGGCTTTGGGCGGCGGGTGGCTATTTTTCTCCTGTGACATTTGGAGCACTTTGCAGCGTCGTTGCTGCATGTCGCTGCTTGCCTGGCCTTGGTGTCCGCCGGGCAGCCACAGCCAACCATTGAAGAAAAGGGGGTGGAAGGGGAAAAGGGGTCCTTTTATTTTTCTTTTAAAATTTAAAAAATATATAATTAGTAGAAGTGACAGTACTACAAGACCCATCCATCTATCCCAGTCAGTCAACAGGTGGGCCACTCCACACCTGGAGTGTTCTGCCACGTTACATTCTCTGCCTGGGTCCCTTTCCCAGTTTGTGTGTTTGCTCGCGTGGGGTTGTGCAGTACCACAAGACCTATCGCTCTGCTCCCAGTAACCCAGTCAGTCAAGAGGTGGGCCAGGACCATTCTGATGTCAGGAGTGTGTCCTGCCACATTACATTCTCTGGCTGCCTGGGTTCAAATTCAAGTCCCATTCCTTCCCATTTGGGTGTTTGCTTGCGTCCAGTACTACAAGACCCATCCATCTATTCCTGTCAATCAAGAGGTGTGCTAGGACCACCACATGCCAGGCATTGTAGTAGTTTTCATAAGAGATCTGAGTTTCATCATGGTTCCAACAGGAGAGCACGGCACCCACAAAATTATGGTTTGCTGGGTGACTGCTGTCCACCAATTTCAAACTTTCAGCCACAAAAACAAAGCTTCTGAAGTAGAGAAAGGACTTTCAAAGTGAAGACAACCCAATGAAACAGGAAATAAGACTTTCAAACCAAGAACAGATTTCTGCAATTATTAAAAATGGTTTTTTTAATAAAAGCTTTGAAAATTTGCCAAAAATCAGAGGATAAGGGAAACGTGCTGAAATTTGGTGAGCTAGCAGGGATAAATGTGTTCTACTTCTGTATGAAGTTTGATCAGGATAGCTAAAAAAGAGTCCTCTAAATTTCTCCCCTCCAGTGCAGTTTTTCACCATTGTGCATGCGCATTCAAGATTAATGAATTAATTACGAATATTCCGAATTTTCCGAAAGTACCTAATTTTTGCTTTAAATTCGGAAATGACTTTAGAAACAAAGCGCCAGCAACCCCTACTTTTGGAGCAAGTATTGAAGCATTTTTTTCATGGATCTCACATGCCTATACAAAGAAAGAAAGAAATAGTAGTCTGTCCTGCTGCCTGTAAATGAAAAGCATGGAAGAAAGGAAAAGTTGACAGAGCAGTAGACTTGTGCATGGATTCATTTTGGCTGTTTGCATGTCCGGACAACCACAAAGGCAAGGGCACAGCCGCCATAGGTTTTTGCCCAAAATGGCCCACGTGACTGCCGGTCATGGCTACCCTTCTCTTCTATTTGGGAGCACGCAGTGTTCGGAGAGGCTTCTGAGTGCTCACACTGGGTTTCCATGTGAACCCTGCCTGTTGGGTGAATCAGAGTAGAAGAACACTGTGACGTGTCTTACACAAGCTGCGTCTATTTAATGGGCAAGCGCCTCCATTGCTCAGTTGCATCTTGGCTCTGAGAAGTGTCTCTTCAGTCTATCGGATTGCCTTGCCTCACCTTGCTGCTTGCTCGCAGCTCTGCTTTAGCTTTTTGCTTGGCTTGGCTTCTAGAATTGAATCTTTTTTATTTTATTTCCCCCCCTTTATTTTCTTGATTCTTTTTATTTAGTGGGATTGGGAGCTGGAAAATGTGAGTGGGTAGGTGGGTGCGTTTGGGGATGAGAGAAAAGAAAGAGCATTTCTTGGATGGGTTTATTTAAAAATATCAGAGTGGCTTTGAGCCTTGAATCATCCTTTAGCTTCTTCTCTCCACTCCTTATATTTTTCTCCTCCCTCCCCTCCTTTAGAGAAAAGTTTTAAAAGATAATACTAATGATTATTATTAATAATAATAAGTCCAGCAAACAACAAAGCCTCATTCTCTTAAAACTGCTACCTACCTACCTACCTACCTAAATTTATCACCAATACCTATAATTTCATTCCTTTGCAAACAAGTTCTGTCTGTTGTTTATATTTCTCTCTGTGCTCTTAGCCTTCTTAATTTCAATTAATAATAATAAGCATTTGGCTGTTGCCACCTGGTAACAACAGCAACCACCACCAAGCTGTTGGGCTTCTGTGGAAGCTTTGCCATAGAACCCATCGTCTCTTTCTAACTCCAACCTCCATTAGGATATAAAAGGTTATTTTTTGTTAATGATAATACTATTCCAAAGAATTGTACCAACAAGAACCACCAAGTTCTACCTGTCTTCCTTCCTCAAATAGACCAGCCCTATCATTTGCAATCTCTCTGCCTTCTTAATTTCAATTACGGTAATAAAATGATGATGATGATGATGATGATGATGATGGGCTTCTGTTATTTTTAGAAAGAAAAAAATCAGGGAATGACCCAAATGTTATGAAACTTGGTGGAGCAGCAATGGTAGACATGCCCTCCAAGTGTGGCCATTTTCATTCCGATAGCCCTGAAAATGACAGGAAGGGGAGCCCGTGAAGCCCCCTATTGCCGCCAATGGGCCAGATCTAGCTGCATTTTCTGGCTACAGACTGAAAACAGCTATTCAGCCAGCCGTTTTTGGAAGGCGCACAAGAACAGATATGAGGGTCCCCCAAAATCCGGATAGGAGAAACGGCTCAATGTTCAGCCAAAATGCACAAGCCTACTGACCAATATGGATTGAGGGAGAGAATAGATAGAGAAATAGTTAAGAAAGAAGAGGAAAAAACAGAGGGGGAAAACAAAAGACTATGGATATTTTTCATTTTTTGAAGCTGAAGGATTACAACAATTTGAACAAGGTAAATTAAGTTCAGATGTTTATTAGCTGTGTTCACAAAAGTAATTGAATAGTGAAAAACAACAATGCAGAGTTAAAATTATACATTCCTCATACATTTACCTAATTCTTTTAATAACATTGCATCAAAATGACTTATCATGGAAACTATTTTGCTATTATATTTTTAAAAATATGGATATTGGTCAATAGGTGGCAGAAGAACTATATCACTGATATATGGATCTAGATAACATGCATTGTGGGCAGACTTGAAGAAAGGTGGCTATAAACATTATGCAGATGTTTAATAACATCTGATTCAAACTGTTTTCATTATTATGTGGTCACTTTAATTTAGATTTTATATTGTTTTAGTACATTGATGTCTCTAATGGCTTTTACCTTGGTTTTGAGAATTTGCCATTGAGTGAGATAGAATGCAACAATTAAATGCGTAAAGTAATATACAATACTGTGAACAATTCAGTTTTGACTAACAGGATCATTGTAGTTTGGTGAGGCACCAGGACACTTTGGCTGAGAAGGCTAGCAAGTTTAAAACCACAACCCCCATGATTCCACAGCACTTATAAAGCAAGGCTTCGTTGCTATGTGTGATTAACAATAGGGTTAACTGCATAAGAATCAGTAAGATTCTTAAGAAATGGGGCTACAAAGTAGAGTCCATGACATGCGAGTGTGGAGAAGAGCAAACCACAGACCACTTATTACAATGCAGTCTGAGCCCTGCAACATGCACAATGGAGGACCCTCTTATAGTGACACCAGAGGCCAGCTTCTGGTCAAAGAAAATTTAGCATGATGCCAAGTTTTGAACTTTGTTTGTGGTTTGAACTTTGTCATCTATATCTGTATCTATATGTAAGGTACATTTTTCTCATGCAGTAAACTACTGGACCAAATAAAACAAAATTTGGCCACAAAAGACAAACTCATCCAATCTATGTCTTTCAATAAAAAAAACCTTTAAAGGTTAAGTCTAAATAGCATTTAAAAAACCCAAAACCAAAAATTACTTACAATGCATGTGCACAGCCCCCCCAGGAACTGAATCAACTACATTTCCCAGAAGACCTCGTGGGTGTACCAGAGAGAAAGAGAGTTGCGCACACAGCCTAACCCAACTTTTTCAAGATGTAGGCATGGTTGGCGGGGCTTGTGGCTGGCAACCATTGAGAGCCGCTCAAGAGGAGAAAGGAAGTGGCCATGGCATTCCATGGCTTACCTCCCTTTCCACACACCCTTTCCCCCTCAGGCTCGAGCGTCCACGGTGAAAGAAGTAGTGTGTATTATCAGAATCATTATTATTACAATTATTCTTAATGTTATTATTATTGTGTTGCTGTGAACCATGAAAATGAACACAATCTGGCTCCCAGCATTAAAAAACTCTAAAAACAGAACAGTAAATAAAGAACAACACTCTCAAAACAAGGGAATTCCATACAGGAGACAATCAGGGTCAGCTAACACCACCCAACAAAGAATTCCTCCAGGGAGGAAGCAACCAGGCTTTGAAGCTGAAAGGCCATTACATGCTAATCATTCTGGCTAATTGCAGTATTCATACTTGCTTCCAACAGACACAAAAAGGGAGCAACCAGAAATATTGTATATCCACAAGCTTTAGGAATATAACATATACTAACTACCACTAATTCCTCAATACTTTATTTTCCATATCATCAGACTTCACCACAGCAACGTGTGGCCAGGCACAGCTAGTACCTTATAATTGTATTCTCAATGTGCTTCTGACACAATAAATAAAGTAGGACTAGAGAAATGGTAATGTAAATGGAAAATATATAGTTATTCCCCTGTCTAAAACTTAACAAAGATGATAATGATTTCTCCTTTCTATATTCCTATGTAATACCTACCCCCCCTTCTTTTTTGGTGACTGGATATTCAATTTCTGCCACTGTTTCAAGCTCCATGACTCAAAATCACAGTGCCTGTTAACTATACATAACCTAGAACGATGTGACGGAAAAGAAAGAGAAAATCTGCTGGCATTAAACAAGTACTCTCTCCAAGTAAAGATGGAGAGAGGAATATATAACAGACCTCATTCGGGGTGCATCTACACTGTAAAATAAACATTGTTTCACATCACTTGAATTGCCATGGCTGAATGCTATGGAGACATGGAGTTGTAGTTTGGTGAGGCACCAGCACACTTTAGCTGAGAAGGCTAGCAAGTTTAATGCCACAACCCCCATGATTCCACAGCATTGATCTATGTCAGCTAAAATGCTGTCAAACTGCATTATTCTGCAGTGTAGATGCACTCTCAGAGCCAAACTCTTTTCTATCTTTGATATAATGAAGAAAGATTGAAGAACAGAAGGGGCATGAAGAAGATAATGTATTTAAATCCAATTGCTGATCCCAATCAGAACAGACCCTCTGATTCAAAGGGAACCCAAACATTAGTGCAACGGAATTTAATTTCTCCTCCTCAAAGAATATCTGCTTTGAACTGGGTTATCTGAATCCACACTGCAATATAATTCAGTTCAATGTGGATTTTATACAGTTGTGTGGAAGGGACCTTGGATGTCAAGGAACAGAATACGGATCAGTGTGTAAGAGTTGAGGAGAAAACAAAAATAGCAGGTTGCATGAAATATTAAAATAGTTATTACATTTAAGGGTAATATATTAGTTTCCAAGGGATATTAATCCTAGGGATTAATTATCGTTAGTATAAAAATGTTTGCTCTTTGATCATTACCCTGAAGAACAAGTGTACTTTTATGCCCAACAGTGATTGCTGTATAGAGAAGGTTATTTGGCATGCTATTTTGTTCTGATGGACATTTCAATACCTTCTAAAAGGAGCTGGGAAAATAGAACCACTTATAGACTTTTGCAAAGCTTTTTGCTACCTAACAATCCAAAGTTCTCTATAGCTGATTTGAGTTTCAAAGTAACATATGTAGGTGTGACTTGGCTCAGCAGTTTGCATTTTTACTGTGTAATTGAACGTCTCATTCGCCACAGTAATATTTCAAAATAAAACTATGGTGAAAGAACATGCTGACGTTCTCCCTTTTTATTCTGACACTTTGCATCCTTTATATGGAAAAATGTGTTGGCGGCAGCATGGGAAGGGAAAATATACTCACAGGGATAAGCTTTTCTGAAATTCTTTTTTTACATTATAAAACTAGAGAGAACTAATGTGGTGTAATAGTTTGACTATGACTCTGGAGATTAGGGTTCAAAATCTACACTCAGCAAAGGAGACCTATTGGTAGCAAGACCTTGGGAAATTCGCACTTTCAATCTCAGAGGAAAATCTTAACAAGAAATTCCATGATAGGTTCACCTTAGAGCTGCCATAAGTTGAAAACAACTTGAAGGCACACAACAGCAACAACAAACTAGACTATTTCATTAAAATCGCAGATCAAAACACTTTGTGATCACAGAGAGAGAGAGCTTGGAGCCAATTGTACTATAGATTCAGTTTCTTCTACCTGCTAAGAATTTTTAATTTGTTGGAAGTGCTTTCTTCACAATTTGATGAAATTATATTGAAAGGAAAAAATAAACAAAAAAGTACATTACTAATGTGCAGACACATGTAGTCTGTCTTCTCTATAATTTTATCACCTTGATTGTATAACCTTCTAGGCCGGTGTGGCAGGGGCAGAGGGGAGAAGGAGGTTGTCAGATCCTTCTGGGCAAAATTCATGAATGAGTACTGGGGAAAAAAAATACAGATTTTGCCTATAGTTGCAATGATTTTTCATCTGATACAACATGTACCTTTCCAGGAGGACAAAAAGACCATTTTCAAAAGTATATTTGTGTAGTAGAAAATGTTAAGGTCAATATCTGTCAGTCATGTTATATTATTTCAGCTGATATAAAAATGGGGTAAATAAAAATGAATAGTCTGGGCTCCTCTAAAATTTCCAACACTAACCAAAAAAGATCCATCTGTGTCATTAGACACAATTAGGTGGCTGCCAAAGGCAGTAGGTTTGAGGTGTCATAAAAAGACTATACATCCTGAATTATATTTATTTGAGGGATAAGAAGATGTCTTTACAGGTTTTTCTAATGAGAATACAGAGGAAATATATACTTCATAAAAACAGGTAAAATGTAGTTGACTATGATTCTGGAGATGAGGAAATGCAGCAGGTGAACTTGGAAAACTCACACTCTCTCAGTTTCAGAGAAAGGCAAAGACAAAACTTACCTAGAAAACCCTGCGATAGCGTTGCCTTCAGATTGACTTAAAAATTAATTGAAGTCACACCACAAATACATTTTTACTCTATCAGCAACAGAAATGGAAGTTTCTTTGATATCCAAACAGTCCCTATCCTGTAAAAAGCTATTTCTTTCTTAGAACACTGTATTTTCCAAGACATCTTCCTCGATGAACCATCATGGAGGTTAAGATCTTCTGGGGAGGCCCTGCTCTTGGTCCCATCTGCTTCGCAAGTGCTATTGGTGGGGACGAAAGGTAGGGCCTTCTCAGTGGTGGCTCCTCAGCTATGGAACTCTCTCTCTCCAGTGAGATTGGATCAGCGCCCTCCCTCTTGGCCTTCAGAAAGAAAACAAAGACATGGCTGTGGAACCAAGCTTTTGGCTAGCAAAGTAATGCAGTGCAATAATAAATATAGAATATGTGCAATTGACAATTGGAATGGCCTGGTCTACGATTTTGGATCATGTGATTTTAATGTTTATATTAGGTGTTTTTAATTCTATGTCTTCACGTTTAAATGTTGTTTATATCATATGTTTAATGGTCTTATTGATTTTAATGCATAGTTATGTTTCTTGTTTAGATTTTATATGAATGTAAGGCATTGAATTTTGCCATTATTATGTTGTAAACATAATGTTATGTTGTAAACTGCTTTGAGTCCCTCCTGGGTTTTTTTTTAATCATATCAGGAGCGACTTGAGAACATACTGCAAGTCACTTCTGGTGTGAGAGAATTGGCCGCCTGCAGGGACATTGCCCAGGGGATGCCCGGATGTGTTACCATCCTGCTGGGAGGCTTCTCTGATGTCCCCACATGGGAAGCTAGGTTGACAGATGGGAGCTCATCCCGTCTCACAAATTCAAACTACCAACCTTCAGGTCAGCAGTTCAGCCGGCACAAGGGTTTAACCCATTGTGTCACCGTGGCCCCAGATGATGGATAGATAGAAGTAAAGGTGGCTGAAAAGATAGATGTATGGATGCAAAAGAAAGAAAGATGATAGATAGATAGATAGATAGATAGATAGATAGATAGATAGATAGATAGATAGATAGATAGATAGATGATAGACAGATGGATTGAAGTATACACAGACAGATAGATAGAGGAATAAATGGAGGGATAGACAGATATATAAATGGATGAATAGATAGATGTATGGATGCAAAGAAAGAAGGAAGGAAGAAAAGAAGGAAGGAAGGAAGGATGGAAGGAAGATGATAGATAGAATGATAGCTGATGCAGTGCAGGTGCATCCAGAAATGCATTATCTCCAAACTCGAGAAGGCATCCACCGGTTCATCTGCACCACTTTTTATTCTCCAGGTATGGTAAACTTTTCCCTGGAGTGAGAAAAGCGGTGTATAAGTACAGTAAATCAATAAATAATCTCCATACCATTACATTGATAAAACTTATAGGCATTGTATAGGTAAAACGTGCCAAATGAAGTTCAAATTAAAGTTTAAAAAAGATGCAAAGTATCAGAATAAAAAGGGAGAATGGCAGCATGCTCTCTCACCAAAGTTTTATTTTGAAATATTACAGTGCTGTGGAAATCGAAGAGGCACAAATGGAGGACAAAAGGTAGAAATGTGTCAAGAGGAAGACGCGTCAAGCCAACCCTGACCAGGAGTACCTTCCATCTAGAAACCAATGCCCTCACTGCGAGAGAAAAAACATGCAAGGCAATCAATCATACTCGGCCACGGGGAATCGCCAATGATGGTGAATTAGATGTTGGGGGATATCCTCAAATAATTGTCAGTGTATTAGTTCCCTCTTGTTACAGTTTCCGCTGACTGGACAAAATTGATCATCTTATGTTGGTCATACAGCAAAACTAAAAAAAATGCAAAATCCTAACAAAGGCGATACTTTTTTTTTGGCCAGTCCAATATAAACCTAATATATCATTTTGAAGAAGGATCCTAGGTTGGCAAATCTACATGAAATTGTTGTGTTTTTCAACATAGCAGCCAGTTTGATTTCCAGTGAAAGGGTCTCCTTAAAAATTTAACCAGATTCAAGGAAAAAATGTTCAGGGGCAACATTTTAAACCTTCTAGAAGAGAGAAATCTTCTACCTAGATTTGTAATTATAGTAGTAATAATTGCATCATAGAACTGTTGAGCTGGGTGGACATTAAAGGTCACGTAGCCCATCCCTCTTCTAATTCAACAATCTGTAACTAAAGCCTGGCAAACCAGAGTTCACCAGTCCTCACCTTCTGAGATAGCATCTTCCAATTATTATGGTGAGGAGGGCCCAATGTTTAGTCAAAAACTGTCTTCTCATCATTAGAAGTCAGAAACAGAAATTAACATTGATATGGGCTGTAATCACAAATGTGCTGCTCCAAATGTTCCTTTTTCAAACATCTTGACACAAGCTGAGCTTTCCTATGAGAAATATATCACTTGGTAACAACGGCAACACCATCTGAGAACAGTCAAGAGCTTTGTTGAGAACAGACTAGCAGGGCTATCCATCTGGCCATTTTAAAAACTTTGCTCTTTGCATGTGTGCATGTATGTGTGTATGTGTAAAAGGAATTTTCAGAAATAGTCTCAGCCATAGAGCCTTATGTAAATTAGACCATAGTTAAAGGAAATTTCAAAATATTCGGGACATTGTTTCATATGAAGTGAGGTGACTGCTCTTCCACAGAATATATCTGCTGTGTTGTGACAAATAACTTGCCCTTCATTACTAGCCTAACTTGGGTATGTGTATGTAACTAACAGAATGCCAACAACTGCCTGTAAAAACCTTTTTCCAAGGTTAACAGAATAGTTTAGGATTATCTAGGTTGGGTAGATGTGGTTGGTGGGTCTTGAATGCCATTAGGATGCCCCCTCCCCAGTTTAAAATAAATCCTTAGTAATTTGCAAATACTTTAAAAATATACAGCTAAAAACTCAAAGATGTGGCAGTTTCCTTTCCATTAGCCTGACCCCCTTCGGGAACTTCAAAACAAAGTGCTGATACAATTCACTTAAAAGACATCCAGAAGAGATATCCTATCACTATTAGTTTTAGAGAAGACTATCAAGGTAAAAGGGTGAAAAATAGCATACGGTAAAGTTATAGTCACTGCTATATTTTATTTAATAATTATGGGCTTGGCAGAAAGAACACAAGAAGCTGTGTATAGCATATTTTAATATGTATTTTATGGAAATGTGTTTTAATATGTATCTTTTATAGAAATACATTTAATATGTGTATTTATAGAATCTTTACAATGTTTATGTGTTTTAACTATGCTGCAACCCACCTTGAGCCATGAGGAGAGGCGATTAAGAAATCATCATCATCATCATCATCATCATCATCATATTAAACACATTGGTCCACCCAGCTAAGCATTGTCTACAATGGTTTATGGTGACTTTCCATGGTTTTAGAGTGGAGCCATTCCCAAGCTACCTACCTAACTAGGAAAAAAACATTGAAGCATTAGGCCTGATTTTAAGGCAAGCATTCAATTGGCTACTCTGTGAGAGGACATTGTCATAGAAGCAGGTAAAGGAGAGTACAAACATGCTGGTTCTCTCAGAGTTGCCAGAGGGGTCACCATTGCACTTACTATTAGTTTTTTCTGCATCAGCCCTCTGAGGTGGAACAAACAAGCAGTCCCTAGGTTACAGATAGGTTTGTAGATTTATTCTTAAATTGAATTTGTATATAATTTTTGGATAGCACAGGGAAGAGTTAACAGCTCTGTGACATTTGTTTTGCTCTCTGTGTTCCTGTTCAGAAGATTTCACCACACTTTCTGTCCCTGTGATAATTGGATTTTGAAAAAAATTGCTTGTTGTGGAAACAAGGATTAGTGACAAAGCTTCAGTGGAGATATCTTTTCCCCATGATAACTCTTTCAGGAGTGAATTTCCTTTCTGATGGGTAGATTTCTCTCACTTCCTGTCGTCTCGCCTCCATTTGTAACTAGGAGTCATATGCAAGTTAGATGTCTATAACTCGGGGACGGTCTTTATAGTTATTTTCTGAAGTTGATGCTAGGAAACTGTAGCTTCATTTAGCGGCAATTACCTCATGGGATTCCTTGATGCTTGATCCCCCCCCATTCTTTTTTTTTTAACATTTATGTCATGTTTTGTCAAGTTCTGGTTAAAGAAACTACAGAAGAATCAAAACAAAGTCCTGATGTTTAGACAGAGTCAGACCAAATGCTAGCGTACTTATAGGCTTGTAGTTTTAGCATACACACACACACACCCCAGATGTTGGGTGTGAGGTAAAGCCCAAGTTCAGAGTCCAAATTGTCATGCTCATGCTGAAAGAGTTCCAAAGTTCATTCAGCAACAAACATCAACCAGAATAGTCCAAGGTTAACAAAGCTGGCACTCTGAAAACAGCAGAGTTGAAGTTCAAAGTCAGTATCCAAAACACAGCAGTCCAAGTTCAGAATCAATAAAGCCAAAAACCCAGAGTCCAGATTTACACCACAAAGCAAAGATGTTGCCACCTTCAACAAGATTGAAATCCTGAGACCCTTTTATCTTATGATTTCTGGTGTTGCCTGTGTAGAGACAGTTTTTCTGCTAATTGGGATGACCTGTGGTTGCAGCGCACTCTTGTCTGTATTCTAAAAGGGATGGTGCATTTAACCCTTTGGGAGCCCCTGGTGGTGCAATGGGCTAAACCATTGTGCAGGCAGGACTGCTGACCAAAAAGTCAGCGGTTCGAATCCAGGGAGAGCGGGGAGCTCCCTCTGTCAGCTCCAGTTCCCCATGAGGGGACATGACAGAGCCTCCCACAAGGATAGTAAAACATCAAACAACTGAGTATCCCCTGGGGAACGTCCTTGCAGACGGCCAATTCTCTCATACCAGAAGCAACTTGCAGTTTCTCAAATCGCTCCTGACACACACAAAAAAGCCTATTCTGATGTACTGGCTTCCGCTTACTTCACCTGCTAGGAAGTGATAGCTATTGCTGAAGGCCCCTCTTCTGCAATAAGTAAGCAAGGCTGGGAGGGCCGATGAACTCAAAACTGGTCCTTCCAACAATCTCTCATCCTCACTGTCAGAGCTGACCAGGACAATTTTCATGAAACCATTGTGAAAGGTTATCCAAGAGTGTGAAGCGCTGCAACACTGAGCCTCAAATGATATTCAGCTTTATCTTCTTATCTAATCCAGTAGCAGAAATGAATGTTCTGAACCAGTCCCTGAGCAAAGTAATGGTTTGAATGGGGTAATAAACTAAAGCTCACACAAGACATATTAGTGACCTGTTGATTACTGCCCTTCATGAGTGAAGTTCCAGAGTTTGGAGATGTACGGTACCTGGATCTATGACTGTCAAACTCCCCTTTCCATTAATCTTTAAATTCTTCTAATTTTTTTGCCAAATTCTTTATTTCTGAATTCTACAAAGCTATAAATTAGAAAAGAGGGCAGTAGTGTAGATGTAAAACTACCCCTATGTAACAAAGAAAATAGATAGCTCTTATGTTAATTCCATGATGAATCTGCTCTAGCTTTTAGACCAAACTAAAAGGGAGCTATTCAAGATGTTTACTCTATTGCACACAATAGGTTTTAGCACCCTGGATGCCTCTTTTAACATTCCAATTTGACTTATTTGATATTAAAAACAGAGTAAATTTGGCACTCAATTGTCATGGAAGCAATCAGATGATTTCTTGTGGATAGCAAAATATCTTGAAACACAACACACAAGATGCAGAATATTGTACAATTGTTCTGATAATAAACACAATCATGCATTATCATCACCATAAAAATATTTTAATGGGTAAGCACTATACAATAATTCCATTTAAAAAGCACACGTGCTGCCCAGAAGTTTAGAGCTCTTATATAAAGGCAAACACAAACACAAAAGATAAATGAGAAAGACACAAACAGATAGAAGAGATGTAAAATTGCTAAAAGCCAAAGCATGGGAAAATAGCATGATTCCAAACACTACTTGAAAACATTCCAAGGACAAATAGAAAAATAAAAATGAAGCAGTTTCAAAAGAAAAAAAAGATAGAACATGTAAGAAAGGATAGAGATGGGGAATATAGTAAATTATAACCTAAAGGTTAATCAAGAGTAAAGGTGACAGAACAGCAAAGAAAGGAAAAGATAATAGATAAGAACAGCCTATGAAATTTGTGTGGTTGCCATATGTGAGCAGATAACTTTAGTGCACATAAACACATGCGATGTGGGATGACATATTAAACTGAGAAGATCCAATAAGGAAGTGAAAGTCAATAAAGGGGAAACTATAAAGGAGAAATGTGGCCAAAATAGCACACAAAAACAACACAAATTATCATAAGTTAAAAACTGAGAGATCGTGAAACAAAGAAATAAGTTTTTCCTCAGGAAAAATGCAACTGATGGTCATGCTGAAAGAGGACAAGAATACATGTATTTATATATAAAAAAATATAATGTGCGTAATTCCCATGGAGTAAACAACAAAACCATTGGACCAAATCACAGCAAATTTGGCCACAAAAAACATAGTCATCCAATCTATGTCTTTCCATCATAAAATTAGCTAATACCTCCCAACAAAGGATATACCTGAGAGGAAACAGCAAGGCTTTGAAACTATAGTGCTATTACATGCTAATCAAGCTAGCCAGTTGCAACATTCACACTGGCCTCAGGCAGACAAGAGTTCTTTCTCCCACCCTGGACATTATTCCAGACACATAAACCGCATTTGCATGGATCCTTCCTACCTACCAGGATCCTCTGTTACCCACCTTGAATAGCACTGAACAGCCTCGCAACTTCATACACAGGCTGCTTCCCATTACATTATTTTCCATAACAGCAGACTACGCCACACCAATGCGTGGCTGAGCACAACTAGACATATTGCAGACAGGAAACAACCAGAGCCAGCTAACACCTCCAAACAAAGTATTCCCCCTCACAATCATCATCATCATCATCATCATTATTGGGTCCCTGGAAACCATAAAAATGAACAAAATCTGGCAGCCAGCATTAAAAAACTCTACAATCTGTACAGTAAATAAAGAACGACACTCTGAAAATAAGGGTATTCCAGACAGGAAACAACCAGAGGCAGCTAACACCTCCAAACAAAGGATCCCCCCCCTGTTGTCGACCGCGTTTTAGGGGATCGGGGCCCTTGAGGAGAGACCCGATCCGGTCCTGAGAGAACGGACCTTGGCGGAGCCAAAAGGAGAATTATGAGCCGCAATACAACCTGAAGCCGAAATGAAGAAGGTCCGCCAAAGTTGAAGGAAAATCCGCCAAGGAGTCTTTATTGAGCAATTCAGCTGAAGAGGACTCTAGTAGCGATCATTCAGTCTACTAGGGTACCACATAATCAAAATAAAGCCATATTTATACAAAATTTCAGTCTGACAGCCCTTTGAATTTCCCGCCCCGCTCCCCCGCCCATCTGATCGTTGATAGGCTAGAAGGTTGAACGAGGCAGGCTTTCGTTTCCCGCCTTGCTCCGTTGGCCCAATAGGAAGCTACCTTTTGTCTCTACTCGGGCCAATCAGGAAAGAGAAGGCGGGAGTTATTGAAATAATGGGGTGACAGGGCAGGAACTGTCGGATTAAGACCTGCTAGACCGATTTCTAAAGGGATTAATGGCAGCAATCAAGGGTGTCCGGGTTTCTGTCACGTATACAGATTTCAGATATGCCTTGGGGTGTCAGAGGTGGAAGCAAAGATGGGTGGTGATGAGCCATATTGACAGGCTCTGCAGGGCGCCTTCCTGAGGTGTCCTGGATTTTCCTTTGGGTGAGATATGACAATGTTTGCCTTGGGGCGAATCACCTTTAGGTCAACACTCCGAATTCGGCGACTCAAGCCCTATATTGTCCATGCAATCTGAATTTGATTGGGTTTAGCGGTGGCAGATTATCCTTTTGTTTTTGGGAAGGGAAGCCTGGGTCATAGGAAATGGGATAGGTTCTGGGGTTCAGGTTGAGTTCAAAATATTTCCTATTTGATTTCATGACTTGGCAATTATATGAAATAAAATGAAAAATAAAATAAAGTTGGAATATAAACCATGCTGGGAAAAATACATATTTTCCGGGGATCCCAAAGAGTACAAATACATATAGGCAGATAGATAGATCTCATGGAAATAAGGGAGAATCCATAAAAGTAAGTTACATTGCATAAAGGGGATTCATGAATGATATAAACAATTGAAAATATTTGATAAGAACGAAGTTCATAACATCTGGAGAACTCAGCATGGAAATTCATAAAAGTGGAGTTTTAGCAGCATGATTTTACAATTCATGAAGTTGTTATCTCTTGCCTCAGAGTGCAGGGATAATCCACAGTAAACTCCAGTAAAAAGTCTCAATCACCTTCTACTATAAATATATGGAATATAGAACATAAAGTCTTGATTTTTGAACTATCTTTTACAAAGTCCTGGGGGGGAGGGTGGTCACCTCGATCACACCCCCAGGGAGGAAGCAACCACGCCCCGAAGCTGCAAGCCCATTCAGTGCTAATCAAGGTGACTAATTACAACATTCATACTTGCCTCCACAAACAAAAACCCACTTAGTATGATGTCATAGCAACGTGTGGCCGGGCACAGCTAGTAATTAATATAAAATCATATAATGTTATATGAGTAGCAAGCTTATAGCACCTGGGGTTCCTATTAGCTGAAATCTTGTGATATTTCCATATAACCACATAGGCTGTACCCATATTTGATTTTAATCTATTTTACTGCTTTTACCTCCTCTTTCCTTATGACTGAGGTTGTTAAAAACATGACAGGCAATATTTATGATGACATGAAAAATGAAAGAAACTATACCTGTCAACAAACCTAATTAACATATCCATTTTTATCCCCACACATACACCTGCTTCTGTGTTTCACTTATGAATGCAGATTTTGTATTCTAAAGCAAGTGTGAGTGTCTTTTGAAAGAGACAGTGGTAGCTCACAGGTCTAATTAAGGAAATGACACTTCATTGATGTGAAGTTCCTTTTGCATTCCAGTAAGGGTCTTTTGAACATTTTTATACATCGGCCTCATTAAATACCAAAGTTACAATGATTCATATCTCAGTATTTCTGATTTCTCTGTATGGTGTAAAAACGGGATATTGAAGATAGTTGACAGGTTTAGAATAAAGTTATTTTAAAAAACATGCGTATGTGCCTTCAAGTTGCTTGTTGGCTTATAGCGACCCATGGGCTTTTCTTAATTATCAGGTAGATCCAGTATAGAACTGGCAATATGTTCATTTTCATGTTGTAATTTCCCCAGTAATTATCCCCTTTGCCACTAATGTTGAGCTCACTTCTTCACTTAATCTTCTCATAATAAAGAATATTCAAGCCTTGCATCTTGCACAGTGAATAAAGATACATTTTTCCAGTTTTTGTGTTCCTTTAGCCTACAGTTAACTCCTTTGTTGTTCAGCAATTAAATGGTTTCCTTTATGTCCTACTTCTGCTTTTGAAAACAGTTTGTTGCTTTGTAATTTCTTTAATCATCTACTTTTATGAAAAGGGTGGCTTTTGTGGTCTGCTCACATTTCTTTTGCTAAAATTAGGGTTCTTTTTTGTTGGGGCAATACTTTCAATTTTCTGGAGAAATTGTTTATCTCTGATAGCTACTACATTTTTAATCTACATTGTAGAATTAATGCAGTTTGATACCACTTTAACGGCCATAGCTCTATGCTATGGAATTCTGGGAGTTGTCATTTTACAAGGTCTTTAGCCTTCTCTGCCAAATAATGCTGATGCCTCACCAAACTGATGAGGAACTGAAAAATATGGATTTTTAGACATATATTGTATGAACATTAGAAGCAGTGAAATGTAGAAAAATCAGACTCTCTCTGTGTTAGATGTTAGGGATGCACAAGCTGACAGGACAAGCTGGGAGAAGGGGGGCCTGTTATCTATATATTCCAGTGTGAATTGGTTCCTAGTACAGCTTGACAAGTCAAGAGTGGCCTCTTGATGGATCTCTCTTTTTGGTGTCTGTGACTTGCTACAGGCTTTAAGAGTGCTTAGATAGGAAAATGCTGGTTGTGCATATTTATGCCCATGTATGTAAGCATGTGAAGTGGCATACTAATGACGAGATGTATGTAGAAGCATGTTCTTTGTCTGAAAATGTATAAAAGGCCATGTCAGCGCCTTGATCGGGGCTCTGGTTTTTCTTTCGGAAGAGATTCCACTTCCAGAGTCTTCAGCTGAATATAATAAATCAGACTTTTTGGCCTCTCAAAGGATCTCTCTTGCTGTTATATCTCCCGTCATCTACCACAAAAATACAACTCCCATGATTCCACAGCACTGAGCCATGGTAGTTAAAATGGTGTCAAACCGCATTAATTCTATAGTATAGGCATACCCTTCTTTTGTCCATTGGACTTGGTGGTACATTTTCTGAATTTCAGGATGCACTCTACATAAATAATCCTCAGAAGTTTTGAAGAGATTTGATCCTATGTTTCACATCACCTTTTTTTTTTTTTTGCCAGTCATCTCACTTCTGAGGCCCCTTCCACACTGCCCTCTTTCCCAGGATCTGATCCCAGATAATCTTCTTATCCCATATTATCTAGCAGTGGAGACTCTGGCAACGGAAACTCAGGGCCCTTCCACACAGCCATATAACTCAGAATATCAAGGAAGAAAATCTCACAATATCTGCTTTGAACTGGGTTATCTGAGTCACTGTCATATATTCCAGTTCAAAGCAGAAAATGTGGGAATTTATTCAGCTGTGTGGAAGGGGTCTCAGTTTAAAGCAGATAATTTGGGATTGGATCCTGGGATACAGGGTAGTGTAGAATGGCCCCAAGAATCTGCGGATTTCTTCAATAGCAATTCCAAACAAGTACTGTTGAATGTGAAAAGGAACAGAAAGGCAGTGTAAGGAGCTGAAGAGACATGTACTGAACAACAAGGAAGGTGATTTTTTTTAAACCATGGTTTTGGATCAAGCTGAAATAACAGGTCATGCCATGTGGCCTAATACTGAAATACAAAGTATCTGATTTTGATACAGAAACAACTGGACAATGAACCTTTTCGTCAACAGGGTATGGGTTTCTTGAAATGAAAACTTAAGCCAGTCAAAAGACGGTGTTCTCAAGTTTCCCCAGGAACGTTCGGCTCAGCTCAGCAGTTTACACTGCAGTTTTAAGTAACTGAGCAACAAGGAAGAAGAGTTTTATACATTACACTATGTAACACAATTTTTGTTCCTGGGTTATAAATGTCATTTTCTAATTGGATCTATCATAAAAACATGGGAAAAGTTTAGTAATCTTCAAAAACTTTGTTTTTGTGGGACATCCTACAGTATATTTTGCTATTGTTTTTCAATGACTATCTCATAGAGTCTCAACCAATTCAACATAGTTTTAGGCAGCCACAAAAAGTTTCTGGAGTATAACAGCTACAGTAGAGTCTCACTTATCCAACATAAACGGGCTGGCAGAATGTTGGATAAGTGAATATGTTGGATAATAAGGAGGGATTAAGGAAAAGCCTATTAAACATCAAATTAGGTTATGATTTTACAAATGAAGCACCAAAACATCATGTTAGACAACAAATTTGGCAGAAAAAGTAGTTCAATACGCAGTAATGCTATGTAGTAATTATTGTATTTATGAATTTAGCACCAAAATATCATGATATATTGAAAACATTGACTACAAAAATGCGTTGGATAATCCAGAACGTTGGATAAGCGAGTGTTGGATAAGTGAGACTCTACTGTACTTTCAAAGTAAATGCTGCACAATTAAGCAGGAGATAACACTTTCAAACTAGAAACAGATTTTATTTTCAAATTTTGTTACATAGTGTTATAGGTTTTGAGAGGTTTCCCTTCCTTTGTACACATTCTCTCCTGATGTTTCACCCAATGCCCACATCTATGGGAGGCATCCTCAGAGGTCTGTTGGAAACTAGTCAAGTGGGGTTTGTATATCTGTTGAATGTCTGCGGGGGGGGGGGGGGGGTCATGTTTGTTTGAGGCCAGTGTGAACGTTGCAATTGACCACCTTATTACAGACTCATAGTTGGAAGAGACCTCGTGGGCCATCCAGCCCACGCAGGAAGCACCCAGGCTTTGAAGCTGCAAGGCCATTCAATGCTAATCTAGGTTGCCAATTGCAACATTCACACTTGCCTCCAACAGACAAGAGTTCTTTCTCTCACCCTGGACCTTCCACAGGTATATAAACTGCTGGGGGTTGTAGAAATAAATAAATAGAAGCTTTACCACAGTAATACAGTAGAGTCTCACTTATCCAAGCCTCGCTTATCCAAGGTTCTGGATTATCCAATGCATTTTTGTAGTCAATGTTTTCAATATATTGTGATATTTTGGTGCTAAATTTGTAAATACAGTAATTACAACATAACATTACTGCGCATTGAACTACTTTTTCTGTCAAATTAGTTGTATAAGATGATGTTTTGGTGCTTAATTTGTAAAATCATAACCTAATTTGATGTTTAATAGGCTTTTCCTTAATCCCTCCTTATTATCCAAGATATTCGCTTATCCAAGCTTCTGCCGGCTGTTTAGCTTGGATAAGTGAGACTCTAATGTAGTTTAGTAAAGGTAAAGTCCAGTCGTGACCGACTCTGGGGGTTGGTGCTCATCTCCATTTCTAAGCCGAAGAGCCGGCGTTGTCCGTAGACACCTCCAAGGTCATGTGGCTGGCATGACTGCCGGAGCGGTACCTATTGATCTACTCACATTTGCATGCTTTCAAACTGCTAGGTTGGCAGGAGCTGGTGCTAACAGCGGGCGCTCATTCCGCTCCTGGGATTTGAACCTGGGACCTTTTGGTCCGCAAGTTCAGCAGCTCAGCGCTTTAACACACTTTGCCACCAGGGGGAAATATAACCAGGTAGTTTAGAATTATATATTTCATTTAACCACCTCAGCATGGTTTTAGTTTTTGGCATCTGTCTATAAGAATGAAGTCTGAATGAAATTAAAAATACCTGACCTTGGCTTCAGAGTAGTCAGGGAATAAAGGCATTTGGGTTAGGAAAAATAGAACAATCCCAATTCACCAATTTATTGAACAAAGTTTTGAAAAGGGATGTGGTAACCTGTTTAAGCTCTGCGTCTCATAATGGACAGATTGACACATGTTCCTGGACGTTCCGTTGAAATAGGCTCCCTTGGCTGAGAAAAGGCGGGAAAAGGGGCTCACAGGTGGCTGTTTTCGCGAGTTCACCTGGAAACGGCTCCCCCGGCGGCTCTGCGGGCGGGATGGAATTACGCGCCTCGGGCCCTCATGCATAAAAGATGGGGCAGGAGCGGCCGGGCGGAGGCGGGAGCCGGACCGCTGCCCGGAGCGCCTCCTACTCCTTCGCTGTCTCCTCTCCCCGCTCAGGGGCTTCTCCAGGCACGGCGGGCCGCATGCCCCAGGGGCCAAGGGCGACGCTGGGGGGCCAGGCCTCACGCTGGGCGCCCCCGGGCGCCGCCTCCCCTGCCCCTTCGCTTTTGTCGCGGGGCGCTTCGCCAAGCCTGGCCCGCCGCCTCAGCCTCGGACGACGACGCCTCCGTCGCCTCCGCCTCCGCCTCCCCCGCCTCTGGCCCATGGAGCTCTCCCCGCGCCTGCCCTGCCGATGCCCCGCCAGGGACGCCCCCGGGAGGCGACGAGCCAGGAGGGGGCCCTTCGCCAGTAAGTGGGACCGCGCACATCAGCAGCACCAGCAGCAGCACTTCCCCCCCCCCATCCATCCATCCATCCATCCATCCATCCATCCTTCCTTCCTTCCTTCCTTCCTTCCTTCCTTCCTTCCTTCCTTCCTTCCTTCCTTCCTTCCTTCCTTCCTTCCTTCCTTCTCTTGCCTTCTTTCTTTTTCCTTCCTTCCTCCCTTCCTTCCCTCCCTCTTCCTTCTTCCCTTCCATTTCCTTCTTCCCTTATTTCCCCCCCTCCCCCTCTCTCCCCTTCTTTCTTTCTTTCCTTCCTTCCTTCTTCCCTTCCTTCTCCTCCCTCCTTCCTTCCCCCTTCCTTCTTTCCTTCCTTCTTCTCTTTCGTCCCCTTCCTTTCTTCCTTCCTTCTTCTCGTCCTTCCTTCCCTCCTTCCCTCTTCCCTTCCTTCTCCTTCCTTCCTTCCTTCTTTCTTTCCTTCCTTCCTTCCTTTCTTCCTTCCTTCCTTCCTTCCTTCCCCTTCATTCCTTTATTCCTTCATTCCTTCTTTCTTTTCTTCCCCTTCCTTCCTTCTTCCCTTCCTTCCCCTTCCTTTCTTCTTCCCTTCCTTCCCCTTCCTTCCTTCCTTCCTTCCTTTATTCCTTCATTCCTTCTTTCTTCCCTTCCTTTCCCTTCCTTCTTTCTTCCCTTCCTTCCCCTTCCTTCCTTTATTCCTTCTTTCTTTCCTTCCTTCCCTTCTCCTTCCTTCTTTTCTTCCTTCCCCTCCCTTCTCCTCCCCACTTCCTTCCCTCCTTGTTCCCTTCCTTTCTTCCTTTCTTTCCTTTCTTGCTTCCCTCCCTTTCTCCCTCCCTTCCCCCTCCTTCCTTCTTTCCTTCCCTCCCCTTCCTTCTTTGTTTCCTTCCCTCCTCCCTTCTTTCCCCTCCTCCCCTTCCTTCCTTCTTTTCTTCCCTCCCTCCCTCCCTCCCCTTTGCTTCCTTCCCCTCCTTTCTTCCTTTGTTCATTTGTTCCTTCTTAACTTCTTTCCTTCCTTCCCTCCCTCCCTCCCTCTCTTCTTCCTCTTCTCTTCTCTGCTCTGACAGCCCGCCAGAGTGGTAGGAGTTGCTTCATCTCGTCTGCCTCAAGGTGTATCTGTCCTATGAATACAAACCATCCCCAAATAACAAACATCTGACTTAAAAAAACTAATCAGACTTAAGAATGGGGATGAGACAACAGAAAATGAGGGAAAACTGCCCCTCAGAAGGGAAATCCACTCCTGAAAGAGTTATTCTGGGGAAAAGGGGGAGCTTTCTCACCTATCCAAACCAAATTTTTCAAAATCCAATGATCACAAGGAGGGAAAATAAGGGGAAATCTTCTGAACAGGGACACAATTAGCAAAATATCAGTTTGGCTGGAGTTACACTTAAACAATGAGCCTGTTCCAACTGGCATACCAATTCAACCCACAAGGACCTCTCTTGTTTGTAACTTGGGGACTACTTGTACAGTTTTGCACCACTTTGAACTGCCAGGGCTCCATGTTAGGGCATCCTGGGAGCTGTACTTTGGTGAGGAAATAGAGTTTTCTGTCAGAGGAGGCCGAGGACTTTGTTAACTATGCCTCCCAGGATCCCATAGCATTAAGCCGTGCCAGTGAAGGTGGCGCCAAACTGCATGCATTCTACAGTACAGATGCTCACTTGGTCCCACTGCCCCCTCCATTGTGCCAGGGCTAGGTTTGTGAGGTTGTTGGGGATGTTCTTTTTCATCCCAGGGATGGGTTCCCTGCCTCCATGGTCATGCTAGATGATTGCAATAGTTATTCTTCACTTTCCTGTCCACCCTGCTGCTGACTCAAAGCAAAATTTGTTTGTTTGACCGTATTTCTTCTTTTCTAAGCCATCATAAATTGTAAAGATGCAAATTAATTTCAGCACTATCAACAGAAAAAAGCTTTATATATGTATAAAAACATGCACAATTGTAAGATGCACCTCACTTTTAGAGATGTTTATATTGGGAGGAAAGTGCATCTTAGAATTGAAGAAGTACACTGTTTGTATCGATATCAAGGCAGAAAATCTCACAATATCTGCTTTGAACTGGGTTCTGAGCCCACACTGCCATATATTCCAGTTCAAAGCAAATAATGTGGGATTTTATTCAGCTATGTTGCACCATAATATTAAAAGTCTGTGTTTATCCAATCCTCCTTCACCATCCTCTGTTAATGCTACTAAAGGCTTCCAGCTGGACCAGGGATAAGAAAGAAAAGGAAGGAAACAAAAGGAAGCAATAAAAAGACAGGAGTTCCTTTTCATGAGACTTTGCTAATTTAGGTGTGCCTGTGTACTGTAATCATCAGAGCTAATTAGCAAGAGCATACTTAATCTGTGGTTGAGTGGGGTGCTGAAAAGATTTTCGGGTCTGGCAAAGCCTGAAATGGAAGGACAATAGGAAGGGTGTGCATTACCTGCTTAGAACTGAATAATTATTTGGAAATTTTAGGGAAGCTTCAGTTTTATAAACACCCAAAGATGTAACCCAGAAGTGTCAGACAAACCTGTAAAAGAAGACTTCTGAGAATGTGCTTCAGCATCACTGTAATTGCTTCTTCTCCTTGTACACTTGTGACAAACATAGAGAAGAGGGACTGTATTCCAGTTGCAGAGCTCATTTTCCCATGCAGTTTTAGATTCAGATTGTAGTTTCAGTCCCTAGCAGTCAGAAGAACAATTTTTTATCATGTCAAAAGCAAATTGAGGCAAGTCGCTTCTAGTGTGAGAGAATTGGCCGTCTTCAAAGACGTTACCCAGGGGACGCCTGGACATGTTACCATCCTGCATGGGGCTTCTCTCATGTCCCCACATGGGAAGCTAGGGCTGACAGACAAGAGCTCATTCTGTCTTGTCACTGGTTAGCAAAAACTGTGTTCTGAAAGAGAAGGTAATAAGGGAGAATTCCCTCATAAGCAGGAAGGAGAAAGAGCATGAAAGGGAAGCAAAATTGAAATGCAGGAGAAAATTGGCATATTTTTATCCCTTAACTAAAGACTATGAAACAGGTGCCATGAAATATTTGCCAAAACAGCAAGCATCTATTAATGTTCTGTACATGATTGGTGGGAAATGAATAACTCAGATCTCTTTTGGGGGGAGGGACTATCAATCCCACAATCTCCCAGCTAGCAGGGATCATTCTGCCTGTAGATTCTAGATCTTGTAGCCTTAGAAATGTTTCCCCCAAGTTCTGTCCAATCCACAAATTGTGCTAAGCTCCTTAGCACTATTTCTACAATGTCAAACTGGGCCATTATTATTCTCTCCTACAAAAACATTCCTTGGCCTGACACAGCTGCTCACCTTGCATTTGGCCTCTGTTGTTGAATAGTTTTAGTTATTTTGCATTCTCTTGAACCTCAAGTAGTGTACATGCTGGTTGCTATGACAGCTCAGATTCTTGCCAGCCCTTGGGTAGCATGAATGTGCTGCTTGGCAAAAGAGAAAGTCATTCATCAGAGCAGCTGCTCAAAAATGTTCTCTTATAACATCCCACCAACATGGCATAGCCTCCCCTGCAAGATATTTAGGGGATGGGAGTCTGCTTAAATTGTTTAGCACATCTAAATTATCTATTATTTCAGACTGCCACAGGTGGTAAATGTTTCCTTTTCATGTGTGTTTGTATTTTGTTGAATTCTATCCATGTTCCCTGTTTTTGGGGTAAATATTGTTTCAATTACCACTGCACTGCCAAACTGATACAAAAATGGTGATGGGCCACATGTGTCCCTACTTTTGTTCAACTCTCATTTAAAAGATTTATAATCTTTTGACTAAAATTGCAATATTTTGATTATAAATGCTTGCCTCTTACTGAAACATGCAACAAACCTTATGCTGCAGAACTTAAGTAAACAATAGTAAGAACAATGACAAAAAATTGCCATTCTAGACTGTATTTCTGAAATTATGCAAACCAGAGATTGGAAGAGGTACATTTTTGGTCAGTAGCTCTCAGTGTCTATGCTAGCTGGATGATTCTGAGAATTAGAATTTGTTTTTGTTTTTGTTTTTAAAAAACACCTTTTTCTTCTCATGAAAAGACCAATTCAATCTTTAAAAGTCCAAATAAATCCTTGGTAGTTCTGATTGATGTTCTAGTGCAGTGGTTCCCAGCCTTTTGTTGGCCATACCCCACCTAAGCATCTTTAAAATCCTGATTTCACACACATACCCTGGTCCATTTAATTCTTATTATTCAAAATGTGAACTCCTCTTCACATGTAGGAGGCCTAAACGGCTATTAACGTGATCCAGATAAGCTTCCAAAGATCATGGTAGACATGAATGAGAAAAACAAAAGAACAAATCGATTTGAGTGATCTACATCAAATTCAACATAACTGATGTGTGCATCTTCATTGAGTGTATTTGGTGAGAATATGCGAGAAAGTGTCATGTGATGTTAATTTTTTTGCAGGTGATAATCTTTTTTATTTTTTTAAATATAAAAATACTGACTTACTTATGACAGCGATAATTATGCTTTGCATTTTTTTTACAAATTTCTTGCTACATTCATATGCAGAACAAAAGGACATTTTAATATATTTTGCATAGATTGCAATATTAAAGACACACTGATAGGAATCAGGGTATTTGGAAGGAAAGTGGCCTCGCTTTTCTGTGCTCATGCAATCTAGTTAATTCTGCTTTCACACTTGTTCCCCTCTGTTGGTGGGCTTTCCCCTTCTCCATTCTCACCAGCTGACCACCGTGTACATTCTGATTTTAATTTTTAAAGTAGATGTCACAATATATATTTATAAGTTGTGTATGAGGCTCCTAGAACCATAAGAAATGCAAAATGTATTATTTTAACAACTTTATTTATACCTCACATTTCTCCCTGTGGGGACTCAAGACAGCTAACAATCCATACTAGACAAGTTTTAAAAAATTTTAAAAAATTAAATAGAAATAGTGTGGTAAAACAGAATTAAAATAAAATAAATACACTAAAATGGTCTTTAAAACTCATACCCCCACTCAACCAATCAAATGCAATGTTAGTAACTCATTTTCGAATTGCCCCCCATGTGATCTGAGCCCCGTGTTGGGAACCAGGGTTCTAGTGGATCTTCTTTGCCAGGGGATAGACAAAGCAACTTTGTCTGTTGGTCTTGACATCTTTTTTGTTGTTTTTCTTCTGGAGTGGATTTTGAGGGGCACTATTCATTCCTGGAGTTCCAGTAATTCCTGAGGGAAATATCCTTGAAGATGTTCTCAAGGCCTTACTATCCAGCACTATCTTGTTTTACCACTTATCTGGTCTTGTGCCTGCTCATTACCTTATTCAGCTATTCTTTATTTGGGGGTTTCAGGCTTACCAAGTTAAAAGGCATACTTTTCTCTTTTCTTAATCTCTTGATGCTGTAGAATTATGTGCAGTGTTTAGAGATCCTAATTAAGAAGCAAAGACACCAATGATCTGGAGACAATAACTAAAGGCTTGATTATAGGAATTCCACTATAAAATAGGAAAATTACTCAAGATGCTGATCATATAAGCTTCATTTTAGGGAAGAGCTGAATAGGTATGGTGAGAGGATACAGCCCTGCCATACTTCTTTCCCAATCTTGAACCAGCCTGTTGTTCCATGGTCTGTTCTTACTGTTGCTACTTGGTCATTATACAGATTCCTCAGGAGACAGACAAGGAGACTTGGTATCCCCATATCATCAAGAACTTGCCACAATTTATTATGATCCACACAGTCAAAGGTTTTAGAGTAGTCAATAAAACAGAAAACAATGTTTTTCTGAAACTCCCTACCTTCTTCCATTATCCAGCAGATATTGGCAGTTTGGTCTCTTGTTCCTCAGCCTTTTCTAAACCCAGCTTGTACATCTAGCAACTCTTGCTCCATATATTACTGGAGTCTACCTTACAAGATCTTGAGCATTACCTTACTGGCATGTGAAATAAGTGCCATTGTATGAATGTTTGAGCATTTTTTAGCATTTCCTTTTTTTGTATGGGAATATAAGCTGATTTTTTTCCCAATCTGATGGCCATTCTTGTGTTTTCCATATTTGCTGGCATATATCACCCTGACAGCATCCTCTTTCAAGATTGTAAATAGTTCATCTGGGAACCCATTGTCCACTGCTGCCTTCTTATTAGCAATGCTTCTTAAGGCCCATTCAGCCTCACTCCTCAGGATGTCTGGTTCTAATTCACTCACCACAATATCAAAGCTATCCTCAATATTATTATACTTCCTGTACAGATCTTCTGTATAGTCTCGCCACCTTCTCTTGATCTCTTCCACTATAATTTGAATGTGAATCTAAAATGCATAAACTAGTGAATAATTCAATTGCAAATGGTCCTAGATTTTGGTGCTTGGCATTTCTAGATCATTATTTTTCAGAAATGAAGAGTCTAATAGTAGGTGATGGAGGAAAGCACTCTGCTTCCAGTTAGGGCAATGGGGATAGAGTGTGTCAGTGGTTTTCAATCTTTTGTTGTATATTTCATTGCTCAGAAGCTCTAGTCAGCATAGCGCATATATATATTATATAATGGGAATTGAACTCTGGAACATCTGGAAGGCAGGAAATTGAGAGTCATTGAAATCAAAAGCACTAGACTAGATGTAGTAGACTTATAAATATGAACTGGTGTAAAGCAGCTTCATATGCTAGAAAAGAGTAGTTCCTTCCCCCTCCTTTCTTTGCAATGACCTCCCTCCCCTCACACACATTTTGGCATTTGTCAGATGTTTATATATACTACAGTGCCCTGCTGTGAGTTGTTTCTCAGATGCAATTTTAACACAACATATTTCATGTTGTATAGAAACAAACAGCGCATTAGACTTCAGTATCTGGCAAAGAAAAAATTAGCCAATGATGTAATAGTATTTGAAGTTGGGTCTAGGGGGCTTAAATAAGTGAATGACTCCATTATAAATGAAGTGGAAAAAACTCTATAGAAAACATCTGTAATAAGTATTTCTAATTCAGATAATCACCATACCTCATTTTAAATCACATCTACAATCATGCCTTACCATGTTACACATGAGGATAATATTATAGATGATACAGAAGTTATCATTAACATCTCTTTCTGCATCTGTTTGTCAGTAAGACTTGTATCTTATATTCAGATCATATATTAAATATATTACTCATTGGGCATTGCTGGGTTTATATAGCTGTCATATAAAGTTTAGGCTTATACTTTTAATTTACTGCATATGTGAATGCAGATTTGGAAAATGTATTACTAATTTATTTCAATATCTTCCTGAAACAAATAAAAAGAGCAGAATATACAATGTGCCAGTGCAGTCTAATTTAGTGGACTGGATCATTTGACATTTGCTTTTAGTTGGAAATTTCAGATGTAAGAGCATTCTTCTGTAAAGTGGGTGCCATTTTCTGCCATCTATATTTGACCTAGTTAAGTAGATTACATTCACAAAAAAGAAAGAAAGAAATGGAACTAGCTTTCATGTTGTGCATATCATATACTAGGCACTGAACCAAATATGTAAAAATTGCTATATGCACTTATTTTGCATGCCTAGAAACATTAAATAAAGTCATATCAAAAGGCAAATAATAAGGGAAGTTTAACAACAAAACTATTGAAAACCATTCATTTAAAAAAATAGTTTAAGGCAATCCTGTTCTTTTGATCTACTAATGGCCACTGAGATCAGCATGACGTAGTCAAGATCCTATGCTATTCCAACAGCAAAATGGAACCAGTTCAAATAAGAAGTTACAGTAGCATAAAAAAAACCTATGCACAGACATTATTGCAACTACACAATGAATCTGCCCCCACATTATTAATACATAAAAAAACAAGGAACCTTGTCTGGCAATGGTAGAGCTGTCCCTTGATGTCACCATACTAATATGCATGCATCTGCACATGCACAGCACACCAAATGCAATATAGCAAACTGTTGGCTACAGAAGCCTAGGTCACCCTACCAATGCAAGCTGAGGCTTTTTGCAGTGACAATTAACTTGCAAATTGTCAAATTTCTATTAATTGCTGTGACATCTCTGTTTCAAATGCAAAAAGTCCTTGCCACAAGAGGTCTGCCAAAGACACAAGGAAGACAACAGTGCAAGTGAAGGGAATGACACTAATAGTGGAAATATTCCCCATCCAAGTCTTGGAAGAATACCATGCTGCCTGTGGAGAACCAAGAAAACCACAGAAACAACTGTGAGTAGTTCTCAGCAGCTTCGGTAGATGGCGGTCATGCTTAGATGGTGAGTGGAGTTAGATAGGTTACTGATAAAGAGATAGAGCTGTTATCCAGATGCTGTTCTGGTTTTCCTGCCTCTTCTTAGTATCTCTAATTAGACATGAGAGACATTCGCTCCTTGTGGCAGATAATAATAACAGAGCTTGGGCAAAGTTACTCTTCTGATGGTTGTTGTGTGTTTTCCGGGCTGTATGGTCATGTTTCACAAGCATTCTCACCTGACGTTTTGCCCACATCTATAGCAGGCATCCTCAGAGTTGTGAGATATATTGGAACACTAAGCAAGGAAGGTTTATATATCTGTGGAAGGTCCAGGGAAGGAGAAAGAACTCTTTTCTGTTGGAGGCCAGTGTGAATGTTGTAATTAATCACCTTGATTAGCATTAATGGCCTTGCCAGCTTCATGTCCTGGCTTCTTCCTGCCTGGGTGCTTTGAATGCGATTTCCTGTTTCTTGGCAAGGGGTTGGACTGGATGGCCCATGGGGTCTCTTCCAACTCTACTGTTCTGTGATTCTGGGGGAATCCTTTGTTCTTCTGAACTGCCGGCTCCAAAATGTCTGTTAGGAGACGCAGTTTAAACAAGTAACTTTTCCCAAACTGATTATGATTATGATGATGTAACTCCTATTTTATCTCTGTCATATGTTAAGGATGTGAAAAATGAACTGGTGTACTGAGGTCACTAGCATTCAGCTGAGTTGCTCCCATTACTGTTTACTGAAATGTGTGTTCCTTCCATCTGAGGATTGTGCAGTTATTGGCTACAAAGGGAATAAAAATTTTGTCATTCGTTGTAGCTATGTAGGTAGGTTGGGAAGAGATGTAAGTGCCAATTATTTGCTGCTATCAATGTAATAGTAATTTAATGGCAATGTGGTAACTTACTGCTTTTTTGTTTATGCTATGTTATGCCATTGTTGGAAAGACATGTTTGAGTGAACATAGTAGGTAAAGGTGAAGACATTAAGTCTAGTCGTGTCCGATTCTGGGGGTTGGTGCTCATCTCCATTTCTAAGCCAAAGAGCCGGCGTTGTCTGTAGACATCTCCAAGGTCATGTGGCCAGCATGACTGCATGGAGCACTGTTACCTTCTTGCCAAAACGGTACCTATTGATCTACTCACATTTGCATGTTTTTGAACTGCTAAGTTGGCAGAAGTTGGGGCTAACAGAGGGGAACTCACCCCACTCCCCAGATTCAAACCACTGACTTTTTGATCAGCTAGTTCTGCAGCTCAGTAGTTTAATCTGCTGCACCATTGGGAATATTAGGCAAGGCTAATACACTTTCTCCAAATGTCTTGGGCTTGATGATACACCAGACTTTTCTGAAAGTGTGAGAAAACAGAAAGACTAGTGCTATAGAGTTAGATTGGCATAAGATATACGTGGCTTTTCTACAGAATGATAATTATTTTTTCACAGTTCCCATGTTTTATATTTTGTTTGGCCTGCACTCATCCTAAGCAAACAATTCTTCTTTCATCATAATAATGAAACACCTCAAATCTGTCAGAGAACATAATAGACAGTATGAGCATTCTGTTCTTTACACTGTTCACATAATCAGCTACAAAAGTAGTTTCTCAGAGATTTGTGGCCATGGCCACTGCTCCACTGTTATTGTGTCCCGATAAAAAGAAAATGGGGTTGCATTCCCAACAAAGAGAAATTGCAGCATAATTACACTATCACTACAATTAATAACTGCATAATAATTGAATTGTAGCAGAGCTCCTCTTTTGCTAAGGGTGTCTTGATTCATGAGAAATATGATAAGCAAGCATCCTTCAAGCCTAAGCTTTATACTGGGCAAGAACAAGCTTACAATCAAACAGGATGATTGTTGCAGTAGCAGCCCATGACACCGGTAGAGCAACACATACTAGTGCTACTAGGTAGGATTTGTGGTAACTTGCACCACATGCAGCACTGAAATGTGGACAGAGAAGAAGCATTTAAGGGTGGGCCAAAGCAAGGCTCAATGTGATCTAGTTGCAGGCTATCTTAAGAGCCTTTTGTCTGCATCAGAGCCTTATACAGTGATGCAACCCTACACTCTCGAAACATAATAGTATCTGGCGGTAATAACCTAACTTCATAGACACCATTGCTAGACATTCCCTGCTTGCTTTGCCAACACAAAAGCTTCCCTGACACAAACCCCATTGTACGCAGACCTCTGTGATATCTGGCTGCCAGCACAGCAGCTTGTCAAGTTCCAGATGGGAAATAGTCAGGCATTGGGTGTATAGATTTCTGGTTTCCTTAACAATCTTATCATTTTTATAGAATAGGAGTTTTTAGCATGGTTTCTGTTCACTCTTCTCTATGTGAAGGATCAAAGGTTGTGCGCTGCATTTTGCTGTTGTCTCCATGTGATGTTGAAGCATAATTGGCACTATGCTGGAGAATTACTCTGATGTTATCCCTCAGGCAGCATCTCCTGATTTTTTTACATGGTTTCAGGCATTACTCCTAGTTACAGCTCCATGATCTGTGTGACTGTGACAGATGAAAGTGACAGGGGAATTCCAATAAAATATGAGACTTGGATATACTTATTTACCAGCTGTTTCATTGCTGGATGTTTAAATACCTTGAAAGATCTGTAGAAAATGTATGCTTGACAAGCCAGTAAAGTATCTTCTTCATTTAAATGATCTAAGGCTTACGAAATAAGTAAGAGAAATGCCATCTTCGAAACAAATGGTGTCTTCTACTCTCTTTGTGCTTCATAAATATACATAAAAATTGAGGCAGAATTGTAAGAAAAGGATTAACCATGTGTAAAGGCAATTCTTATTCCACCAGAACTTCTGCTATTTTTCTCATTGTTTTTTGCAACACATAGAGAATTAACCAGTACAAGCCAAAATTAGTGGAAATTATTACTATGCTACCCTGGACATACAACCAGTCATCTTTATCCATGGATGCTGTATCTATGGATTCATTTATCTATCTTCAGCATATATATATTCTAAAAATCATTGTCATTTTATATAAGGGCCAGTATTTTACTATGCCATTATATACAACAGAACTTGAACATCCACAGATTTTAGTAACTGGAGGGGGGAGGGGAAAACAGTCTGGAACCAAAATGTTGTCAAAAGCCTGTGTAGGTTAAAAACAGGACCCATTTTCTATTGCTTGGCAATATGTCCAGAATTCAGCAAAATTAGCATGAGATCCTATCTGTTGTTAGCAAATTTAATTGTGCCCTCCTCCGAAGCATGGTAGTTCTTTTTTCCCAATATAAAATTATTTTAAAATTGGCTGCTTTTTCAGTATAAAATTATTTTAAAATTGGCTGCTTCTGTTAGTAATATACATAATCAATCTCTTGGTTTGTGTAAATGTTAACAAAAACCCATCACTGGCAGCTCCTTTAAGTTGTGAAAAAGAATGCCCAGAAACAACTTAGATATTAATTTATTGTTTTTTGTTCTTTATCATTTATTAGGGAAAGGGTTTGTTTCATCTGGAAAATTTGGCTTACCTAACAGGATTTTCCATAATAATATTTTTGCGCCTACTGATAGGCTGCTATCACCATCCCGTTCCCTAACACCATCTGCTTTTCTTTTTAGTTGAAAGGCATCTTGTCAGCTAGCATAGATAACAAAATTTGGAGTTTGCTTTTGTCATCCAACTCCAGCACATGCCCCCACTGCATTTGTATTGAGTTCTCTTTCCTGCAACACATATATGAATCTTTGAAGTTAATGGGATGGCTGCTTTCTCCAGTGGTGGAAATACCTTGCATTCCAAGTTGGAGGTTTGGCATCTCAACTTCCATTCTGATACATTTTCAGTAGTTTTCAGCTATGCTATAAATAGCATCAGTTTGGCTGAAGAAGGCTGGTTTAATTTGAATCAGTGGCAGCTGGTCATTCCCCTGTTTTGGCAATATCTCAGAAATAGATTCAGTACCATGGATAGCTCCTGTAAAATGCATACTGCCATTGCCCTTCCATCTTCATGTGTGTTAGGGGCACAGCTCCCAAGCAAAAGTGGAAAAAGTGAATATCTCCAGTAAGGTATTGCTGTATATGCATGTATTTGACTAAGTTTCTGTGGGATCACCACTTGTGTGTATGTGTGTTAAGGGAAAAACACCTGGTCAATCACAATTCATAGTTGGGTAATTAGAACAATCAAGGATAACCGCTTGAACCACTCCCTGAATGGGGTATAACTTGGGGAATGTTTGTAATGTTTTTTGGGACTTACTGAATTGTTTGCTTCAGAACTTACTCGAAGTAAGTTCCTGGCTGAGAGCCTACTATGCTTGCACCATTGAAGAAGAAATCTCCAAAGAAGATGCATGAATTTAATGCAAAGAACTTTATGTGAGTTTGTTGCTCCAGATGGACCGAGTTATTTTGAAGCTGGAGGTTTTGTGTTTTTGAAGCTGCTTGTTTAATTTTTTTCCTTGATTCTGCTACTTAAGAGTAAACTTTGATTTTTCCATTTTCTTTGGCTTGTATTTGCTCATTGTGAATGCACAAAAGGGCTGGATAAGTCTGGACAGGACTGCACGCAGTTTGTTTTTCCACAAACCCGTAACATAAGGGGGGAAATGGGGTGCGACAGTTGAGGTCCCTGGGCAGCGGGAGAGCCATATGCCACTTCACTTACCCTGCAGAAGCCAGATCCCTCTTCCTGTGAGGCACAAGTCTTTATTTTACCTTGGGAAAGGGAGGAAGATGCCAATGAGACCATACACACACATCAAGCCAGAAGATGAACTTGTCCTGGTGGAATAGCATTGGATTAGTTCCTCCTCTTCACTGCATGCTTCAAATCTCCTGCATAACATTGTGTAACACAATTTTTGTTCTTAGGTTATAAATGTCATTTCCTAATTGGTTCTATCATAAAAACATGGGAAAAGTTGTTAAACTGCAAAAACTTGTTTTTGCGGGACTTCCCGCAGCACATTTTGCCATAGTTTTCAATAATTATTTCATTGAGTCTCAAACAATTCAACATAGTTTGTGGCCACAAAAACAAAGTTTCTGGAGTATGTTCCACAAAGTTGGAGCTGCAATGGCGCAATGGGTTAAACCCTTGTGCCGGCTGAACTGCTGACCTAAAGGTTGGTGGTTTGAATTCTTGAGACAGGATGAGTTCCTGTCTGTCAGCTCTAGCTTTCCATGCAGGGACATGAGAGAAGCCCCCCGAAGGATGGTAACACATCCAGGCATCCCGTGGGCAACGTCTTTGAAGACAGCTGATTCTCTCACACCAGAAGCGACTTGCAGTATGTTCTCAATTCGCTTCTGACATGATAAAAAAAAAAACTTCACATAGTATGCACCATACAGTTAAACAGGAAACAACACTTTCAAACCAGGAACAGAATTTATTTTCAAATTTTGTTACATAGTGTAATCAACCCCCCACCACAAAACAGGGCCAACTATAAATTCCAAAGCATGTTCCCAACCCCACTAACTTGGAAACCATCAGTTCTTACTGATTTGAAGGCTTCATATTATTTATGAACTGGCTTTTGACATTTTTGCAACTTCTTTTGTATAATATAGACTGATACACTGTTGCATCTGAGTTAATATACTTCTCACACTTTAAATTTATTGTGTGTGTCCAGGTGTCTTGTCATGTTAAAGAAAGAAATTGACTAAGCTGGTTGCCAATCTTTCTCAATGACACCTAAGCTGTTGTTATTTTTGTTGATTTTATAAATTTCAAATTAGGAAATAAATACCTAACATCCAACATAAAAATGTCTAGAATAAGTTTGAGCTCTATATTCTTTCTTATGCCTATTTTTTAACACTAGTGGCTGTAAAGATTGCTTTAGATGTGTATAATTCCTATTTTATAATGACATAGCTTTGGGATAAGATTTTTTGAAAAGTTTAAAACAAAGTTAAATGAAAGGAAATAAAGTAATGGTTATTCAAGGAAACATTAAAGGACAGATCATTAACTATGTATGTAAGCAAACACATACATGTTCTAGCTTAGATGCTGAAAGATGTATGAAATGCAGGGGCATAGGTCTTAAATATTTGCTTATTTCATTTCAGATAGGCCTTTATTCACGCAACCAAATCAGCAAATGAACCCTTGAAGCCAATTCTTGTGTTTTGTTTTGTTTTTCCAGTGGTTTATATTGCTCAAATGAGTACAGTAATGCTAGTGTTGCACTCCAGGCCTGGAAACACCTATGACCACTGCACCACACAAGAGTCCAGGAATATAAGCAGACAGTTTATAGTTTAAAAAATATACAAAAACCATATAAAAATCAGGAATAAGAAAGAAAGATATATAATCCAAAAAGGTTTAGCAACAGGTAATATCCAAACAATAATCCAAATGTTTCATAAAGTTCCAAAGGTGGCAAAGTCCAGGAACAGCCAGGAATCACAGATACGGCATAAGTTCACAATCATGAAGGTATAATTAGTAACACTTGAACAGGAATACATGAACAGGCACACAGAAAACTCCCAGGATATATTAAATCCAAAATCAAAGCTTGACTTGAATCAGGAACAAGAGAACTCAGGGTTAGCTTCTCACTTTTACACACCGTTGCCTTAAAGTTGTTTCATAGACACCCATGAAATCATTCCGTTTCCTGTGAATTTATTTCTCAACTTTCTCATGTAATCTCTCTGAACGATGCAATCTATTTATGGCTCTGATCTGTAAACAAAGACTTTTGTTGATCTCTGTAGCTGCAGGTGGGTTCCCATGGGAACCCTCCTTATCATTCAGGTCTTCACTCTATTCCTTATCTGCTGTTGCTACTTCTGACTCCCCTGAATGCCCTTGAGGCCCTGCACTTTCTGAGCCGGTTTTCTCACAGAGAAAACCATCATCTCCCAGACTTGAGGGCCCATCACTTTGTACCACAGGAAAGCTCACAATCCTCTCTAAATCATCACTTAAACCATCAGCCTCTGGTGACTGATCTACAACAGCTAGAAGAAATAGAGACTACACAGCTTTTTGTTTTGAAAAGGGAATACAGTAGAGTCTCGCTTATTCAACGTAAACGGGCCGGCAGAATGTTGGATAAGCGAATATGTTGGATAATAAGGAAAGATTAAGGAAAAGCCTATTAAACATTAAATTAGATTATGATTTTACAAATTAAGCACTAAAACATCATGTTATACAACAAATTTGACAGAAAAATAGTTCAATACACAGTAATGCTATGTAGTAATTACTGTATTTACGAATTTAGCACCAAAATGTCACGATGTATTGAAAACATTGACTACAAAAATATGTTGGATAATCCAGAACGTTGGATAAGCGAGTGTTGGATAAGTGAGACTCTACTGTACTAAATTGTATGAAAACTCCTGTTAAAAGATAACACTATATAGTTTCAAGTTCAAGCTCATAATGAGTCTGGGACCAAACTATTCTGTATGATCTTGGCTTGTTAACAAATAACCAACCAGTTAACTAACCAGTGTTCTTTGAGTTCAAATGTAACTGCTTCTTTTAAAACTGGGAACAGATTCTTTCAATCTCTTTAACTGAAAAGGAGGTATGCCTGTCAAATATCCACAGTAGCTCATTCACATAATGATAAATCACCATTTCTGAGTTTTGATCCTTAGGATGTTTTGAATCACAGCTTCCTAAAACCCCAACCAGTTTGACTATGCATGGGAATTCTGGAGATGGAACTACAAAACATCTTCAGGAAAAAAAAGGGTTGAGACCCACTGTGTTAAATAATGGCTTTAAATTACATGTAAACCATTTCATTGTGATACAGAAGAGCAGAGTATGTTGAATCTGCTTTTAAAAATATGCACAAGGAACAAGATAACTCACTATAGCGTCTTGCAATCTCTCCTTGAAACAAATAGACATTTTATAGCCAGTATGAACATAGCTTTGTCAAAATGATAGTCCCCTGCAATATGGATACCTCAACATTACAGCTACATTTAATAACAAATAAGGCTCCACGCTTCTTCCATTTTTTCTTGATTAAAGTAACCAGATCCTTTTAAGTCAGTTAGAGTTCAGCAGGTCACAATCTAGACTAATAGTTTCATCAGAGAAAGGTTGACATTTTGAAAGTATGCCAGCACAGAATTAATGGAATGACTTCTGTTTCATGTAGCAAATCTCAATCTAGATTTCTCTTTCTAATAACAAACATAACTGGTGAATGCTGACATTTAGTTATAAAAGGCACAGTAAAGGGAGGAGATTTGTTTTCCAGCAACTATATATTGTTTGGGGCTGTCCCCAAGAGCCACCAGCTTTACAAAAGACCTTCTTCTGGCAGATAAAGATCTCCCTATACTTTGGACTTTCCATGATAGTTTTGTGATAGGGACTGTCGCTGTTGGAAATAGCAACCTTCTCAAGCCTCCACTAGCTTTTTGTTATGTAATTGCTTACTGTATTGTATGTGTGTATTGGTTTGAAATTTTACCTAACCTCTTTGTTGTGATAGGGGCTGCAGACCATGTGATCAGGTCTGGACATGTTCAGGACCTGAGACTCCATTTTAGATCAGTGTTTGCTTTGAGAAACCTGTAGACCAGGCATGAGCAAACTTCAGCCCTCCAGGTGTTTTGGATTTCAACTCCCACAATTCCTAACAGGTGATAGGCTGTTAGGAATTGTGGGAGTTGTCCAGAACACCTGGAGGGCCCAGGTTTGCCCATGCCTGCTATACACTATGTGTTTGCTTTAGACTTCAGTGGAAATAGAAACTATTAGACCCTTAGAGAGAGTAGAAATCATCTGTATGCTTAGAGATCAGACAGTTATGATTTGGATTATGGAATATTCAGCTTAAGGAAGATGACCTGTGTTACCTACACAGAGAAACTACCTAAAATCCTGTTGTAACTAGATTCATAAACAAACAGCCTGTATACTGTATATATGAAGTTTTGTGAGTAAAACAACCGTTACTTTCAAAGAAGACTGTTTTATTTTATCTCTTGAGAGAATTATTTAAAGGCAAATACATTTTAAGGGAGAATAGATGTTTTTGTGCAAGTTCAGATAACACTTCTGAGACTCTGCTACTATATATATGCTTTTGTGTATTGGCATGTCTTTGTCCGTAACAGTTCATTTCCCAAAAGGGTTATGACTTTAGCAGGTCATGTTTTTTACCAAGAGATTATGGCATCGTTTTCAAAAAAGGTTATGACTTCTAACAAGGTCATGCGTTTCCAAAGATCATAAAATCTCCAAAAGGTTCTGCAGATTTCCATTTTCCAAAAGTCACAATGAGTTTTAAAAGCAATTTTATTGTATTTACTGTATTTAAATTCAGTTTTACCACACTGTTACTATTTAATTATTTTTTTTAACTTTTGTATTGCTCTTTTTAAATTGTCTAGTGTTAATAGATGTTAGCCGCCTTGAGTCTCCATGGGGAGAAAGGCAGCGTATAAATAATGATAATGATAATGATGATGATGATGATGATGATGATGGACAATTCTGTCCACTGCTTACCAAAATGTAGCCACTGAAACTCCAAAGTTAGAAGAGGTATGAATGAAATCTTTAAAAACATACAAGACTCAAACTCCATAACAGCCTGATGTGAACTGAGCTTGTTCAGTAGACATAGAATACAGAATGTGATATGGAAAAGACAATTGCAAGGTAGTAGCTGGTAGTTTCCATGTCAGGATGGTAGTGAATTCAATCTGAAACTTAAATGAATTGCCCATGGTATTGAACCTATTTTGTATCTAGAACTATTTGGGATAGTTCTTTAAAGATATGAACTTGGTTCATTACACACTGACATGGAAACCAACTGTCAACACTGGGTGACTAGTAGTAGGCAATGCAAAAGAGGACACAACTCTTCAGAGTCTTCAAAATATTCCTTGTCCATTGACTAATAGCATGCTGGTAGGAGAGGCAAGCTAGCAGAGAACTCAAGTGTTTGACTTGGCTGTCTGGGGGAATTTAGAGGTTTTTGCCTCCACTTTATATAGAAAATTTGAATTTTTGTTACAACTTCCCAAAGGAAGTACACACAGTAAACAGCATATCATTCTGCTTCTTCAGTTCAGAACAACGGAGCAATGACTTAGACAGTTTTAGAATTGCAGCCTACAGTCCAGGTTACATTTCTGCAAACCAAAGTCTAACAGCATTCAAGCTATTTGACATATTTATTAAAATATATTTTACAGAAAGTGTAATATGAATCTTTTCCCCCCAGAAATTACAAGGCTATACACTACTATCCTATTATTTTAAAGGGTAATTTAAATCACATTTAACATTTATGAATGGCAAGTCACTGCTCCTTAATTTAAAAAATGTATTGTTGGCCACTCATACATAATGAAAATGACTTTTAAAAATCCCCAGTGAATCAGATGAAAAAGCAGGAGGGACTCAATAGTAGAGAAATGGCAAACAGGGTTAACTGCACCCTTTATATTCCTTGCTGCTTCTGCTGGCTCAATGTTTTTTCAAAGTGAGATTACCTTGACATCAGAGAACAAAATGTTATTTTCATTGTAAAGAAAGAGAAAGAAACAAACAACGTTGTTTATTTGTGGATTAAGATAAATTCTAAAGTGTTGAACTCGGACAGTATATAAATTCCATTGAACAAGCAATACAGTTTTTGTTAGAATAGTATACGGTAAACGATGGTAAAGTCTGGGTTGCTGCGAGTTTTCCAGGCTGTATGGCCATGTTCCAGAAGCATTTTCTCCTGACGCTTTGCCCACATCTCGAAACGTCAGGAGTGAATGCTTCTGGAACATGGCCCTACAGCCCAGAAAATTCACAGCAGCCCAGTGATTCCGGCCATGAAAGCTTTACATGTGGTAAAGTCTTTTTTCATATACGTTGGATCCAGAATCTTTTTTCAGTTAATGGAAAGGGTCCTCTTGGTGAACTTCCTTACTCACCAGTTCCCTACAATTCAATCCAGTTCATTAGGGTTCCCCAATTGAACCTTTGTGTAGCATTTGTGAAAAGCTAAATGGACAATAAGGAATAAAAAGGAATAAAGAAATAAGAAGGAAAGGGCTTGAAAGTCTGCTTCTGCCAATCTAGTTTAACATGTCTGTATAGATGTAGTGCTTTGAGCGTTGAGCTGCAACTCTGGAGACCAGGGTTCAAATTCCTGCTTGCCCATTGAAATCCATGGGTGACCATGAGCAAATCATATACTCTCAGTCTCAGAGGAAGACAAAGGCAAAACCCACTCTCCGTTTTTCAAGAAAACTCCATGATAGGTTCACTTTTAGGGTTGCCATTAGTTTTAAGCAACTTGAAGACAGTCTGGACTTAGCCCACAGGCACCCCATTACTGATGTAGAAGTCTAGAAATTTTAGTCAAAAAATGACCCAAAAAACCTGAGTTGACCTATCCACAAGTCATTGTGGGTACTGTATTTTAACTCTTTTCAAAATAGGAAAAATCCCCTTCTCTGAATAAAGTGGATTTTTTTTATCGTGTCAGAGAACATTCTGAAAGTCTTTTCTGGTGTGAGAGAATTGGCCGTCTACAGAGACATTACCCAGGGGGCGCCCATCTTGCTGGGATGCTTCACTCATGTCCCTGAAAGCTAGAGCTGACAGATGGGAGCTCATCCCGTCTTGCATATTTGAATCGGCAACCTTCAGGTCAGCAATCAAACCTTCAGGTCAGCAGTTCAGCCGGTACAAGGGTTTAACCTATTGCGCCACTGCGGCTCCCCAATAGAATGGTGAAAAGCAAGAGATAGTCCATCCTGGGAGATTCTGGCCTTTTAAAATATCTGGTTGGGGAAATGACAGCAGTGGCTGGCTGGCCCTATAAGGCAGCATTGATGGTTTCCTCTCTCTGTGGAATAGGTCATATCAAAATCCATAATTTTGGCCTTAAAACCTGCCCTTGAGTTATACATGAGGTCAACATAGACATGTGTGCATTCGGTATGTATATTTTGTCTATGACAATGGTTTGATTTTGGCCAGACATAAGACATTCAAAAGCTCAGAAACTGAAAGCTGAACCCTTTTAATACAGATAAATCTGTACAACAATCAAAACATTGGTCAGGATTAAACTAAACCAGTTGGCTGCAAGCCTAATCCACAGTGACTAGGGAAAACATGTTAGATGCCAAAGCTGTTGGTGGGTGATAACTTCCTAACTTTCCTACGCATCAGGGCCCAGAGAGACAGAATAACATTATTCCCCAGATAAAGATAATTTCAGATATAGATAAAAGTTAAATTCAAACATGAAGCAATTAGTAGAAGTTGCATTGGTTGTCCCTCACTCCCATTTCATTTTCTTCTTTCTTCCTTAAGGGGAAATTCCACTAGACATGGACATGTGAAAGCACTGCCATTTATAATCATTGAGATCATAAAAAGATCTGTGGGATGATATGGTAATTTGCACGACTACTATCTATGCAGAAATAGCAGGCACATTTAACAGAAAGTGTTGTTATATCTTTCAAAATTACAATATGAACAGGTAGGTATTTTATTTTCAAAAGATTACAGATGTCTGATTTAATATTGAGACTGTTCAGGGTTGAATTCAGTTGATTGGATTATGAAACTATACTTAGATCTCAGATCTAAGAATATCAGCGCATATTTAGGGAGTGTGGAGTTTATATTGGGTCCAATAAGTGGGCATCTACTCATGCACCAAGACGTCTCCATCCAATTGAACCTCTCCTCTCCACTGTGGATTATCCAGATCTGTTTGGTTTTCACAAACATACTAATAAATCAGAAGGAAAATTATATTAGGTATAATCAAGGATGGGGATATTTTGCTAACACAAATTCTGTAGTGTTATAAGAAATATTAATCTCAAAATGATGTGGGAACAAAACAATAAGTATTATGATTTTTTTTGTGTCAGAAGCCACAAGTCACTTCTGGTGTGAGAGAATTGGTTGTCTGCAAGGACGTTGCCCAGGGGATGCCCGGATGTTTTATCATCTTGTGGGAGGCTTCTCTCATGTCCCTGCATGGGAAGCTGGAGATGACAGACAGGAGCTCACCCCACTCCCCGGATTCGAACTGCCGACCTTTCGGTCAGCAGTTCTGCCGGCACAAAGGTTTTAACCCATTGTGCCATTGGGGGTTCCAGTATTAGGGTAGGAGAATTGTATGGTATTCTTGACTTCAAAAATGCTACCAGTCAGAAAATATTGTGTAGTTGTTTCAAATGTCTCTCCTTGATAGATTATCTGTATTAGAAAAGGAGAAGGAAATGATAGAATTGGAAAACTACAGGGGTGTACAAGTGGAAAACAGTGGCATCTGAACTGCTCTGCTCCCAACAAATTGTGTGATTGAGGCAGGACAACTGACCATAAAAACATTGTTTGGAAGTACACATTGTACTTAACTGCTATAAAGCTTATTATTATCCTAGTATACAAACAGGGCATTTCCACAAATACCCCATATTATTTAACTAAGACTTATTAAGACATGCAAACAAAGACATGGACAACTGAGTGAAAATGCAGATGTCATACCATTGTGATCTAAGCTTGATGTCATGTTTCGGAAGTGCTGTATTTTTATTTAAATCTGTTCAAGAGCTCCAGATTTATAAAAAACATGGCCTTTCCTATCTGAGGATTATGCATTCTGATGATGGATTCAGATTCCTGAGAGGTAGAGACACATTGCAGTTGAGGCTCTTTTTGTTGACACATTTTTACCCACTGAGCACATATGTGATGGATGTACAGAAGGTTGGATAACAAATTGTATTTACTAAGTTTCTGGGTGAGTTAACATTTTTAAAAGGCTAATTAAAAATCTACTGTATTTTCCTAATCACAATCTCGCAAAAAGGCGAATATAGTTTTAATTTTATAACAAGGCTTAGAATACATTCTACTGTCACGGGTCATTGCCCTGTTCTCTTTCCCTTATCCATTACAGTAACAACTCCAGGCACATATTTATATTATTCTGATGTCTTTTCTACTGAAATTAAGTAGCATGCAGCACTAGCTTATATGTATCTACTTACACGGAAGCTTCAGTGAGTTCAGCAGGACTTTCCTCCTAATCTATATAGGTCTACAATCTACAGTCTGGTGGAGGCTTTTAAGCAGAGGCTGGATGGCCATCTGTCGAGGGTACTTTGAATGAGATTTTCCTGCTGCTTGTAGGGGGTTGGACTGGATGGCCCGTGAGGTCTCTTCCAACTCTACGATTCTATGATTCTATGAATAGTTTACATCTGAACACTTGAATTGCTTCAGTTAAAACTATTTCCCTTTTATGTAATATGCAAATACATTTTGGTCTTTCACACGTGACAGTTAAAACGTGATCATATTAGTTGATTATCACAACTGAGTGGCGCATTGAATACTTCTGATCACCTTCTGACATAAAAATTATTTTTAATTTGCCTGTGTATGGAAATCTCAAGAAGATCAAACATCTACCCAGAGTTTAGAAGGTTACAACTCTATCGTACTTACATGTTACAAGCCATAGTGAACAGGCATTCTGTCGTTCTGGTGTAAAAAAGTAACTTTTTCATGGCCATCTAATCTAGTATGTTACTTATTTATTTATTTACCTTATTTATACTCCGCTTTTCTCTACCCCAGAAGGATCTCAAGGTGGCTTACATATGGCAACGATTAGATGCCTTAAAATACATGCAAACAGAGACTTAAAAATCAATGAAATTAAACATTAATACATATTAAACATTTAAAAAACATTACATTCAATATTAAAAACACATCACAGCAGCCAGCCCAATAATTCCAAGGAAGGTGTTATAAACAATTGTTTGTGATGAATACAATCTCTTTGAATGTGCCACCCCTTCAAACTCATTTGAGCTAGTGCCATCTTGTGAGAAAATCCTATGCATTTCTATTCAGATATTAGTTCCATTGTTATTAATGGGACAACTCCTAGTAAAAGGGGTTTCTTTACTCTCTCTCACTCCCCTCCCTCCCTCCCTCTCTCTCTCTCTCTCTCTCTCTCTCTCTATATATATATATATATATATGCGTGCCCCGGTGGCGAAGTGTGTTAAAGCACTGAGCTGCTGAACTTGTAGACCGAAAGGTCCCAGGTTCAAATCCCGGGAGCAGAGTAAGTGCCCACTGTTGCTCCAGTTTCTGCCAACCTAGCAGTTCGAAAACATGCCAATGAGTAGATCAACAGGTACCGCTCCAGCGGGAAGGTAACGGCGTTCCATGCAGTCATGCCGGCCACATGACCTTGGAGGTGTCTACGGACAACGCCGGCTCTTCAGCTTAGAAATGGAGATGAGCACCAACCCCCAGTGTCAGACATGACTGGACTTAATGTCAGAAGCAAGTTTCTTATAAGGAAGCACTACAAAATTTGTGCTTTTTAGATGGGTGGGGAGAGTACAAATAAAGAAGGTTACAGAAGTGCTTTATATAATTGTTCCAAGAGGCCTTAGTCAGTGAAGAATGCTGGCGTGGTGTAATAGTTTGAGTGCCGGACTATAACTCCAAAGACCAGGATTCAAATCCCTGCTTGGCCCTGAAAACTCACTGGGTGAACTTGGGCAAGTCTCACTCTCTCAGCCTCAGAGGAAAGCAAAGGCAAACCCCTCTAATCAAATTTTGCCACAAAACCCTTCTGATAGCTGCACCTTAGGGTTGCCATAAATCTGAAATGACATGAAAGCACACAACAGCAACAAGCAATGAAACTGTTAGGCAGAATGCCTGAATCAGAATAAAGAAGAGTTCAAAGTAAACTCACGGTGTGTGTGTGTGTTGGTGGAGCATAGCTGGTTTCCTCTGCCATGATAGAGTGATGTGCAATCCATGGACTACCAGAAACTTTGTCATTTTAAAATTTCTTATGCATCTACATATCCTTTTAGAAATGAGGTCACTTGTACTATATACAGTATTTTAAGTGCAGCTGTCCAGATAGATAAGGGTGCCACCAGCCTGAATGCTCTATTCTGAACCTTTTAATAACCCTTAATATGGAGGTTTCCTTTTTCATTGCTGCTGAGAGCAATTAAAACCTCCAGATCTCTTTCCTATTGAGAGGTGCTGTTGTGAAAGTTTTGGTTCGATCAGTTCCCATTCTTCTCATAGGAGATGTTTCAAAGTAGGGGGAAAAAGGAACGCCGTGTCTCTAAAGCCTGGTTCAGCAATTTTCCTCTTTCTGGATTCTTTTTTTAGAAATATATCTCCATTTTAAGTGTGTGAAAATGCCCCCCACAAAAACCCAGCTTAATATTTCATGCCTTTCGTATTTAATGCACAGCTTCTACAGGTATTTGTTTTAAGCGTATAGATAGAGGATTCCACCACCCCCACACACCAACATCTCTTTAGAACTAGTGCAGACCTATGTCTCCAAGAAGGTTAATGTTGTCATAGCTGTTGTTTTTAAACTCAACATGTCTAAGCTTAATTGAAAAATGAGATCTCAGAGTATCCAATATACTCTTAACTGAAGAAGACTCCATGCATTCTTGGCATCAAATATTAGTTTACAAGGCCATAGCTGTCATAACTCACCCTCTGGAGTCAGATGTTTCAGACATATAGGAGTCAGATGCTCAGGAATGTGCATCTGATAATGATACTGGTCTCCCCTAAGTCCAGGGAATTGGAGGGGAAGCAGTTGGGGGCCCTGCTCCTCAACAGGAGGTAGTGGATGCTGAAGACATGCCACCATCCTTTTTCTGAATGATAAAGAGATAGAAGTTACACAGATCTCAGCTGCTGTTGATCACAACCATCTTATCTCGGTGACTGATAGTACTCTGCGGCATTTGTGTTTTGTGTCGTTAGATTGTCTGTTTTCACAACTGCATTTACTCCTTTCTGGCTTTTTGGATCTGGACTTACAATTTATATCTAGCCTGACAACTACCCTCATGTTTCACCCTTCATCTTGTTGAAAAACCAGCGACTGATCTGGACTAAATTAACTACTTGACAGCTCTGGTACTTAATCCATCTGATTCTTAGGACATTGCTGTCTAGAACATAGGACAATTGCATGAAATGAACAAAGAAAGTGTCCTGTGATATCAAAATGATGTTTACCTAGTCCAGAATTCCGTTTTTCACAGATGAAAAAAAACTTGGAGAGGTAGGCAGAAATGTAGAGTAGAAGTGAAAGAAATATGTTTTGGGAAACTCACAGCAAACTGTGAGATGTTCCTGCCTACCAGATGATGCTCAGAGGCACATTGCATATAGTCATCATGATACTGATAGTTCCAGCTATAAGCTGTTCTTTTTACCCAAAATATTTAGGGAACTGGGACCAAGAAGATAAATAAGTTTGCTTGGCTTAGATTTCACATATGAGCAGGGAAGGAGCCTAACCTCAGCAAGTGGTTTTCTGTTACTTTGGTATATTCATTGCAGTTTTTGCATATGCCATCTAAAAAGCAACTTCACAGTATGTAGCTAGCTTGCTTGTGGATGATTGCTGTGTTGGCAATTTGGAACATGATATTCCTGGGTTCAACTCCCAATATTTTCAGTTAAATGGGCTCTATATTGGATGAGAAATACATAAACCCAAGACATTAGAAAGCTGCTGACATTGTCCAAGTCCGCACTAAGTATACCTCTAATTTTTGATAAGAATGATTCCTATCTCCCAATGCCTTACAGAAAAAGTGTGAAAGATGTGTATACAGCTTAGCCCTAATGTCAAGAGACCAGTAATGGAAGTGAGATTTGAAACTACAGCTGTCTGTTTAACATTGTTAGCTATCTAAGCTGACTGTGGCATGCTGGAAACAGTAGCCCAATAAAATAAATATTTCTATGGTCTGCACTGCACACTGACTCCAGTAGATCTAGACTTTTTCGTCAAATATCTGAATTGCTGTTATAGTGTTACAACACAGCAGCTGACTTTGGATATGTTCCAGAATGGCTGGATGCACCATTCTCTGGGAAAAGGAGCGAGGATGAGCTCAATCAGTTTGGCTGTCACTGCAAAATCCTTGCAATGTAGACAGCTCTGGTTACATGTCAGTTTAAAAATCCCCACCCTGAGTTCTTGCAGCTATAACAACTTGTTAATTATTTGTGAAGTAACAGGCTGTACAGTCTCTGGTTCAAATTTTTCATGCTGGTCATGTTGTTGATAGGCATGTAATGTGATCATAATCCTTTTGCTAACAAGCCTCTGAGGAACCAGCTTCCTCCAATCTGAAAAAATTTCAAGAATGATGAGGAAATAATGCTAAAGTGTTCCATACAGGAAAGGATAATTGTGGATATACATATGAGTTTTGCTGTTATGGCTGCTGTTACATGGTATACATCATTCAGGGTAATGGGCCACTTATATCTGTTTCTGTAAAGCAGTGGTTCCCAACTTTGGGGCCTCCAGGTGATTTGGAGTTCCTAATAGCTGGTAAGCTGGCTGGGATTTTGGGAGTTGAAGTCCAAAACACCTGGAGGTCCAAAGGTTGGGAACCACTGCTCTAAAGAAATATAGATACTCTTATTGGGTAGGGTAAAACTGTGATATTTCTGGGGGTAACAAACAGGCTGCTACTAAATGCACTTTGATATCTTGTTCCTGCCACCTCCAAACATGCCTGACCTAGCTCACTACACATGTATTTCCCAGATTGTTCAAGATATTAACACAAATCCAGTTGGTAGTGTCTACTAGAGTAGAATGGGAATCAATGGGAGTTTATTGAATTAGCATGCATGTAGATAAATTTGATCCAGTGGGTCTACTCTTTTGAAAACTAATTATCAATTTAGGCAAGGGATGGGATCATCCAGCCCTTGAGATGTTGCTAGGCTGCAACTCCTAGTACTCATCAGGGTTGGTTAGACCTAGACTTTATCTTTTTCGATTCTCCCTCAGGAGGGTAATGAATGCAGCTTTGTGTATGTATATGTGCCTTGAGGTTTATTGTAGACTTGTGATCACTAATTTTTTCCTAGTCAAATAATACTGAGAAGTGGTTTTGCCAATTATTTTCTCTGAACTATATAGTCTATAGCACTTAGTATTTGTTGGTGGTCTCCTATCCATGTAGTAGCCAGGTCTGACCCTGTTTAGCTTCAGAGATCGGATGAGATTTGACGTCTTTACGATATTTAGCAGCTATGATGGGGCACAAATGGAAAGAACTCTTCAAAATGGATGATACTTCAGACTAGTCCTATTATCCAAATGCTGGCCATCCAGATTAGCACTCACTTCTCTGGGATTCAAGTAAAGAGAGGAGGAACAGCTGCTATTGCACTTTATCAGCAAGGACATTTCCAGAATCTCAGTACTTATGCCTTACATCTTTTCAAGTATCTGTCCCGAGCCACAGGCTGGGAATCAAGTTATAAGGACTGTTGTCAGTCAGTTCTATCCCAGCCACTCTAATTCGAAGAGCCAAACTTCAAGAACCTTATCAGATGCAGTCCATGTTGCCAAAACCAAGACCCACAGATCTCATAACATGATGCATGGCAACTTTCAGCAGGACTCCATGGGGCTCCATTTCAGGAATGTGGAGAAACTGAGCCCAGAGTGCCTTTGGTGGAGTTGGATATTACCTGACTCCTGACTGAAGAACATGAAGAGGAAGTGGGGAAATGACGGGAACCCCATGAGATAGGAATCCACCCCAGAAGACAGGGAAAGACAACAGGGGATGGAGGAGGACAGTTCCTTCTGCTTGCCCTCTGCCTATCTGATGATGTTCCTAGACATAACCCCCTTGTGGTGTTACAACAACAACTTTATTTTTATACCACATCAACATCTTCTGAAGGGGCTCAAGGCAGCTTACATATGGGATAGAAAGTCCAGCATCCATAAAACTAACAATCCATTAAAACAAAACCACCAGTAAAATAAAATACTTGAAAGATGTGAGCAATGCATAAGTACAAGTGTGATGTTGCAAGGAAAAATGCTTTTTGATGTCATTATTAATGATACACACTTGCACATGTTGGAGAGTGGTCTCTGGTCAAAGTGGGCCCTGGTCAAAAAAAGGTTGGGAACCACTGATCAAGAAACTGCTATAAAAGTAAGGCTAAATCTCTCTGCTTTAGGATAATGCCCATGTAGCACCAGCTTCATCAGAACATTGAAACAGGATCTTAAAAATACGTTTTTCCCCATTTCACTGCAGCATTTGCTGACTGTTTTATTCATTTACAATGGAGATGAAGAATATGTGGCCCTTCAAATGTTGTTTGGCCACAACTCCCATCAACCTGAGTCAGTAGAGCCCATTGTGAAGATTGATAGGGTTTGCATTCCAAATACCATCTGGAGAACCACACAGGCTGATAAGCAAGTATGTTGTTTAAATAAGAAAAAAGTAATGTCTTTTATGTATCATGATGATTCCTATGGTAATGCCATTGAGGTCAGCTTGACACAGCATGATTTACCTGCAGAAAAAAGTTGTTAAATGAACACAATACATTTATATTTTAATAATAATAATAATGATGATGATGATGATAATATATGCCCTACCACCATCTTCCATAGGGACTCGGTGCGGCTGACAAACAGCACACAATGGTGCCACACAACATATAAAATACAGTATATCAACATTAAAACAAATAACATATTTAAAACTAGACATAAAAAAGTGGTAAGAGCGATAGAGTCAATAAGTTTTAAAGGCAGTATTCTTACCATGGAGTTCTGTCCTCTCACTTTGAAGACATGAGAAAAAGGCTGGGCCCTGGCATCTGGAAACCTTGATAGGGAAATGTATAACTAGGTGATCCCTTTTTAAGATTTTATTTTCAAATTTTAGTAAGAATACCATTTTGTATTTCTGCCCCCTCTCCCCAATTTTTTAAAAAGAAATGTTGCCCCCATCATCCTGGCAAACACAAGGACCTTACAGTCGTTTGGGGAGTCAGAAGAGAAGTTATCTTGCCTCCATCTTCTTCACACGTGTCATGCTCCAGTACCCAGATAAAAACATGGGTCTCTTCTGTGGCAGCCAGTGTTGGTGGCCTAGCGAACTCTGCCAAAATGTTGGGACTCCAGCATCTAGTGCTCTAAGAATGTCAGGCACTGATAACAACCTTGCGCTTAATGATGTGCTGTGCTTCTCCTCTGTAATATCACACTCTGGATATGGGTATCTTAAGCACAGATATGAAAGACATGTGGGTTACAGGGTACCTCTAAAGAAAATCATTTTTTATTCCAGAAGTTAGTCCAGTACAAAACTATGACTATATTTAAAAAGGAAAGGGAACAATACACATATATCAGTAACAATTAACAGCACGCAAACTAAATAAGCACAAAAGCTGCACGTTTGTATATGCCAAAATTAAATCTGTGAAAACTAATACCATAATCATGAAAAATTCATACTGATATGACAAGATGTTCTGTATGCTTGCATATGAAACAGGTACTTCTGCATACGTATAAAACTATTTAAAGATTGGCCTACAAAGAGGTGTCTCCAAATCTGTCAAATTGCAGCTGATAGTGTTCAGAGTAGGAGGTAAAGAGTGTCCCATTTTTATGTTTTTATTTATTACCTCCATTTCCTTAGATTCCATTTAAGCACAAGGCAACATAAAGCATATATAGTGGATCTTTAGAATCCACCTGGACTTGATTCCAGTACATATATATACACACACACACCCGTGGACACCAAAATCCAGGAAAGCTCATGTCCCATGATATACAGTGGCATAATAAAATGGTGTCCCTTATATAAAATAGCAAAATCAAGGTTGCTTTTGGGATTAAAAAAAAAACATTTTAAAGTTGTGGGTGGTTGAATCTATAGATATTGAGGACTGGATATATGCACATGCATCCTTTGTACTTGTTTACCTCATGTACTGTTTAATGTTACTTCATTGTTTCTTGTTATGTGCCTTCAAATAATTTCCGACTCACAGCAATCTATTGTCTTGGCATGGTTTACTATTCAGAGGAAATTTGCCAGAGTCTTCTTTTCAGGCTGAGAGTGTATGACCTTCTCAAGGCTATCTAGTGGGTACAATAGCTCAGTGGAAATTTGAACTCCAATCTCCCATAGTCTTAATACTCAAACCACTACAATACTAAACTAGCTCTCTCTTAATGCTACTAGCATATTTATTTTGTCCCTTCTCTTCCTGTTGGCCGTCGCCGCCCCCAGTTCCTTCAAGGTCAAGCCAGTTACTTCAAGGATACCATCCATCCATCTTGCCCTTGGTTGGCCTCTCTTCCTTTTTCCTTCCATTTCCCCCAGCATCATTGTCTTCTCCAAGCTTTCCTGTCTTCTCATGATGTGGCCAAAGTACTTCATCTTTGCCTCTAATATCCTTCCCTCCAGCAAGCAGTCAGGCATTATTTCCTGGAATATAGACTTCTCATTTTTAACAACCTTTAAAGACCAGATACATACTTCTCAACAAAAATCTGTTGGTCCCATTTTTAAATAAAAGGTTTTTTTTACATCTTGAGACTTCTTTCTTTCATGTGAGATTTTATTGCATGTTTCCAGTCTCTCTCTCTCTCCCTCTCTCTCTCTCTCTCTCTCTCTCTCTCTCTCTCTCTCTTTCTAATCTTAAGAACTGGCCTCTTTTGTATGTCTTCCATGTATGCCCTGCTCAACATCAAATGCTCTGTTAATGTTCAGTTGCCAAATAAAATCTGGCAGGCCTCCACTACAAGCTGAGCCTTTTTCGTTGTCGATTGCTCTCCACAAAGAATTTTGCCAGGCCCGTAAGTCTGTATTCTTTCAGGAGCCAGGCCCAAAAGATCTTTCTCTTTTGGAACTTTTTTGGCTCATTTCATTCTGGTATTGTTATTTAGTGCTTTTGAGGCAAAAGATGGTAATTATTTGCTGGTTTGTATTTTGTATTATAACCCCATAACCCCATTATAATTTTTCTCTTGTGAACTGCTTTGGTTATTAGAATAATAAATAATCATCATAGCAATGGGGGCACTGACAGGCAGAGAGACTGTGACACCTTTGACTGCAAAGACCTACAACAAGGATTAGTTAATGAGCCAAGATCTAAGAGACTGAGGAGAATCCACATGAAGGGATTAAAGGATGACAAAAATAATTGTCAAGATGTATATGAATTTCTTTCATTTTCTTTAATTCTGTTCATTTCCATTTAGTGGTCAAGTAGCCAATTTTCCTTCTGCTACTTTACTTGAGAAGAGTGAAATTTCTCACCTCTTGGAGGTAGACAGAAATAATAGGTTTAAAAGTCAGTGTGAGTCTCCGGTGGCACAATGGGTTAAACCTTTAGTTACCCGAGGGCCAATCAAACTTTAGTATAAAAATGTGAGGGCCAGAGAAAGAAAAGAAATGAATTCCTAAACATTTAAAGCAGTAAGAAGGGTAAATGATTTTTTTCCAAATGTTAAATTAAAACATTTTTCCAATAAGAAGGACAAGGGCCAACCAAAATGAATTAGTGGGCCACATGCGGCCCAAAGGCGGCGGGTTGGACCACACTGCGTTAAAACCTTGCTTATGCCGGCAGGACTGCTGACCAACAGATCGGCAGTTCGAATCCAGGGAGAGCAGGTGAGCTGCCTCTGTCAACTCCAGCTCCCCATGTGGGGACATGAGAGAAGCCTCCCGTAAAGATGGTAAAACAGCAAACATTCGGGCATCCCCTGGGCAATGTCCTTGCAGATGGCTAATTCTCTCACATCAGAAGCAACTTGCTGTTTTTCAAGTCACTCCTGACACAAAGAAAAAAAACTTTACTTTTTCTCACTTTTTCAATATGTGGTGATGACCATATTTCTGATTTTTCCCTCAGTTCAAATGTGCATTTCATCATATTTTAAGAAATGTTCTTCCTACTTAAATGCTTGAGCATGAAGCAAACCATTTTTTGGATTCCTGTGACCCTCAACTTGACACTTTATTGCACGTTTGTTTCACTGTGGCTATTTTATCAGAGTGAAAGCCAAACAGGGTGGGCAGTGCCTTGTGGTCAGGTTTTCCTCACCGCAAGTTCCGTTCTCATGTTCACTCCGTATCTTGTGGATTACGAAAAAGGAAGTAAACTTTGCTGTTGAAATAGTTCAGAAGATTCTGTGCCCAGCTGATGTAGCAAGTATTGGTAAGCACAGCGGAGGGATGTTTTTCATAAGATCTATCTGGAAGTCAATTGCCAATGTTAACAAGACTTCTGAATTCATTTTTTGTTAAAGCTTGCCAGCTGAGTATTACAAAAACCATATACTGTAAAGATAGCCCAGTGGAGGTTTGCGCAACAAAAGCCATCAAGACTTGTGTTTAAGTGATTTTCTAACTGCAGATATTTCTTAGTATGGGACTTCAAGATAGGGATATATTTTCAGCTAAAGCCCTGCTGGCCAACATAAACAGCATTGTGACTTATTTTAGCATGCTTATTGATGTGTTGTCAAAGGCTTTCATGGCTGGAATCATAGGGTGGTTGTGAATTTTCCGGGCTATATGCCCATGTTCCAGAAGCATTCCCTCCTGACGTTTCACCCACATCTATGGCAGGCATCCTCAGAGGTTGTATACCTCACAACCTCTGAGGATGCCTGCCACAGATGTGGGTGAAATGTCAGGAGAGAATGCTTCTGGAACATGGGCATACAGCCCGGAAAACTCACAACAACCCACATGTGTATTTACATATACAGTGCAGTGTCACTTATCCAACGTAAACGGGCCGACAGAACGTTGGATAAGCGAATATGTTGGATAATAAGGAGAGATTAAGGAAAAGCCTATTAAACATCAAATTAGGTTATGATTTTACAAATTAAGCACCAGAACATCATGTTATACAACAAATTTTACAGAAAAAGTAGTTCAATACACGGTAATGCTATGTAGTAATTACTGCATTTACAAATTTAGCACCAAAATATCATGATATATTGAAAACATTGACTACAAAAATGCATTGGATAATCCAGAACGTTGGATAAGCGAGTGTTGGATAAGTGAGACTCTACTGTATTTGTAGTGCACTTATTAATTTTATTAGTGGAGGGATGTACACAACAACTAAAGTCTTCTCATGTCTTGCAGCTTTCTGAAATTGCGCTGCTGGAAAGGAGCAGGGGTAAAAATAAAATGGGATACTTTAGCTATGACATTAGGGTAATTCCAGTAAATGTTAAAAGAAACAGTGATAGATTCAAGAAGAGAAATATCAGAAAGCTACACATTAACAAAGAACTACTCCTTTGTAAGGGCAGAGAAACAAAACTTGGTTATGTTGCTGTGGATTTGAGAACTGAAGTTGTATCCATAGACATCTGCGTCTGTGAATAACAAAGCTAGATAATAGGATTGTGCATCTCTTCAAATCTTTCTGATTTCAATGCTGTGAAGAAAAATGCCATCTGAAGAGCTAAGTAGGAAATGGTGGCCCGTTTTTAACCTTTAGTTTTGGAGATAGTCCCAGTGCACATTTCCTTAAGAACTTCATAGGCAAAAGCATTAGAGTCCAAAAGAATGAAGAAGGATGCAGCAGCTCATTGGCTCAAAGATCCCACCATCATTTTAAGCTCAGCCTAAAATGAGGTGTATGCACTAATTCATTATACAGAATTTTATTCCTGCCATGTCTATTACGTGCTCCCTTTTCTCCAGACTTTCTCATCATGGGTACAAAAAGCAGTTGTTCAAGAATACACGTTGCTATTGGAATCAAAATGTCCAGATATGTGCTAGACAGGTCCTTTTAAAGAAGCATCCTGTTGGAATTTTTTACAACTGATTTTTAAAAAATAGATGTTGTCAAAACGGAGACCCCTTAACATAATTCATGCATGAAAGACATTTTGGAACTCTGGGTTTTAGGAAAGCATGAGAAGTGGTGTTCTGTTATAATATACTGTTGTAAACAGAAATAGTTTTCCATGATATTCTGTGTGTGTAGAGAAATTTCAAGTGTGTAAGATGGCAACTTGAGCTTGAATATAGTATAGCAAATCTGGACCCACCACTATCTTGACCTATTCCTGAGAGGAATTTATTAGTCAACAGCTGTTAGTAAGACCTTATTTGCTTAATTAGTATTTGAAGAAAGTGCCAAAGACTGTCATCCTTTGCTAGTAGTCAGATAGTCAAAACAATTGTAGATGCACAGAGATGAATATGTGTCTCCTATGCATATTTCCAACCATCATATATAGAAGAGTTGTTACTTTGTAAAAGTAATACTTGTGACCATTTTGGATCACATGATGGGAGGAGGGGTATACATCAAAGAAATTAAGCAAGAAATTAGCAATGCATCAAATCTTAATGCATCCAAGTAACTAAAAGGACTCTAGAATGGTGCAGAGTATATAAGTCAACTTCAGTCTTATGTCTATGTGGGATAAAATTGAGTCTGTAATCCCATGAGTCACATTAGTTTACTATCTTTATCAGGAGAGTGAAGTATGAATAACCATTCTGATATTTGCCTTGGGTGTCCTTGATATCATTGATATAACAACCTTCCAGACCAACTCCGATGCATTAGGTAGGTGAGGTGGCACTTCCCTACTGTGGTTCTGTTCCTTCCTCACAGTAAAGTTCCAGAATATATTGTTATGCCTCCCACCGTGTTTTTCCATTGATTTATCAATTAAGGCCAGTGGAAAGGGTTTTTAAAAAAATACATTTCTCTATTTCTTCTTCTCTTTTCCATCTGAATCCGCTATGGTGGTGTGATACCTGGAACACAGATCTTCAGCCTTTTTGTATTAGTCAGCACATTTGAGTAATATGTTTGGAGTCCCCTCAGGGAGATAGGGCAGGATGAAAATAAATTAATTATTATTATTATTATTATTATTATTATTATTATTATTATTATTATTATGTTATAGGACCCATTTCAAAATGGCTGGCATCTGAAGGAGAGGACTGCTCCTTCACAAGATGGATCCCTATTGGGTATAGGTACTTACTAAACCCCTTGGAAAGAGAAAGACAAGTGGTCCAAGATCTTGAGAGTACATATTAGCAGGTAGCCAGCTGTGATGTAAAGCAATCATAGCCATTTTCATTACCTAAGAATAACTCTTGAACTTCAAGGTGCATAGAGGCATTATAGAACAGAGCTTCTTAACCTTTTTTTTATTATTCGCAGCCCCTTTTTATGTTGACATGAGCCCAAGTATTTACAGGATGGAGGGAGGGGAAAGGAGAAAGAGACATAAAAGAGTCAAAGAGAAAGAAAGACAGAGAGAGAGTGGGGAAAGCAGAAAGAGATAGATCTACAGTAGAGTCTCACTTATCCAAGCCTTGCTTATCCAAGTTTCTGGATTTTCCAAGCCATTTTGTAGTCAATGTTTTCAATATGTCGTGATATTTTGGTGCTAAATTCGTAAATACAGTAATTACAACATAACATTCCTGTACATTGAACTACTTTTTCTGTCAAATTTGTTGTATAACATGATGTTTTGGTGCTTAATTTGTAAAATCATAACCTAATTTGATGTTTAATAGGCTTTTCCTTAATCCCTCCTTATTATCCAAGATATTCGCTTATCCAAGCTTCTGCCGGCCCGTTAAGCTTGGATAAGTGAGACTCTGCTGTAATAGAGAAAGGAAAGCAGAGAGAAGCACGTGCTCATGCAAGAGAAAAAAACTTACCCAACATATAGTTATGGCAACCCCATTTGGGGTCCCGGCCCATTATTTAAGAAGCTCTGCTCTTGAACAAGAAAATGAAGATGTTAGGAAGAAGGAGATGCTTGCCTTTTTCAGATACTTAACCTACATTTTTTATAAATTTAGTGTATATCCTACCCGTTGAAAAGTTCCAGATTTAGTTTCCGTAATTTCCCATTTTATACTGAGCTAACCTAAATTAAACTGGGAAGTTGGTAAAGTGGTCTCTGGCTGTATCTGGATCTGACAAAAATGTTCTGGAATGAACTAATGTGTATGGATTTCCAAATTAAAATGGAAAAAAAACCAGAAATGAAACCAAGGACTTCCTGGTCTTTTTAGTCAGTCTCGATATGCACTCTAAAAATTAAGAGGGGCAAAGGACATTGAGGGACATCATGGGACATCTTGTGAGTGACTCATATCCTAAACAAGGATATCAGCTGTTAGATTCTAAAGTGGACATTGTGGTTTGTAAAACAGTATATCGGGGTTTTTAAGCCCATCAACGTATTTCCATTCTGTTTTAAATTGAAAACTGGGGTTTCAGTTGAAACCAACTGGGAGATTTTGCTTGTTACAGAATTAATAGGTCAAAATTAAGGTGAGCTGTTGGGAATAACTGCAGCATTACAAAATCTGTTACCCAGTTTGTTTATGGATTAAATTCAATATTGACGCTTCTGTGAAGCCGTATACTGTCTATCTGTAGTATACCTGTGGGAAAACCTTTCATATTTGCCTCCTCATGCATAATGGGCCCGTAATGAGACGTTGTTGTTGGCAGTGTCTTTCATCAGAGGTTAAATTGCCTGTAACATCGACACAGCATTTTCAGTTGTGGCTTTGCATATATGGACTCTATTTCGATCAGTGGAATTCATTTTAGTTTAAGGTCCCTAAGGTCAGAAACATGGATGTGAACAGATGTGCTTTCCAGATTTTTAATTTTTTTCAGATGACCTTTCATCTTTAATTGTCTCTAATTTTTTCCTGTGGACTGAGAGTAAACTGTTTTTACTGTGTCATATTTTATTATCACTTTGATTTTTGAATTATACATTTAGGATCCCCCCTGCTTGAAAATCATTGTAAATTGAAACCTGAGTATAATTTTTGTATATAAATAGTAGAAAAAGAGCAAAGGTGCAGGAGACAGTGGGGAAAATATCCAGATAAAACTGAAATTTTGTAAGGTAAATAGTAACACACCTTTGCTGTTTTAGAAGCATCTTAATATTGTCTTGTAAAGAACAATAATTTTCCCCTAGGGGCATTCTGCTTATTTGTGTAATGTGCCATTGGGAATGTAATTGCATTTGTTGTTATATCTCTTTAAATACATTCACCATGCATGCATATGTGAAGGGCACTAACAGAATCATTTTTTCCACTTAGCCAAGCAGAACTAACATGACTCTTGAGATTTCTCTGTAGCCTAATTACATTGTGAGTCCCAGTTAAAGTAGACCCACTGAATCAGTGGAAGCCTAGTAAGGAAACACAGTTCAGTTGATTAATGGATTTACTTTGTTGGGATCAACAACTGGATTTAGACCTTACTGTTTTAACAAGGAGTGATGAGATCATTCTGCCTTCTCTGGAAAGCTCTCAGGCTGAAGGTGCAGAAAGTGGATCATGTTCATAAACACAGAGGAAAAGACTTCTCTGCTCTTTCTACACATCCTTTCCCTGCCCTTCTCTTTCCTCTTGGTGGCTACAGCAAGAAATATTGACAAACTTGGAGGGCATTGTAATCACACAGGCAGAGAAATGAAACTATTGGTTATTATTTCTTCTTTCTCTTCTTAGCAGCTGTTTCCCTTTAGAAGCTGGAAAGGGAGGGAACAGGAAGAATTAGCCACCAGGAAGGATTGATAAAGACTATACGGAGAAAGTAAAAATATTTTAGTGGTATCTTTGCTATGCTAGTTGCAAGCAGAACAAAGCTCTATGCATAGAGTTACATTTTAAGCTCCTTGGACTCCCATTTTGGGAGAAAGATGGGATATAAATCAAATTAATTATTTAATTTTAGTATGAACATCAACATTTTCCAGCTAGAATATCCAAAAGTAACATTTCCAAAATTTGAACGAGTAAGTGCAACCCAGCTCAAAATTGCCTTAAAAGGTTGTGTGGTCCTCATGGTACCAATAGATCAGTGGTTCTCAACCAGGGGTCCCCTTATATTTTTGGCCTTCAACTCTCAGAAATTCTAACAGTTGAAAAACTGGCAGGGATTTCTGGGAGTTGTAGCCAAAAACATCTGGGGACCCCAGATTGAGAACCACTGCAATAGACAAAAACGAGGCTCCCCTGCAGTGTTCTATTACTGCAGAAAATGAGGGAGGTAAACCATCTATATGCTGATTCCTCTGTGTTTTTGTGTTCTTTGTTAAGACACTGGCATTTGCATAGGGTGGATTACGTTTTTTCTACCTTCTGTTATATGTTTAGTATTGTATGGAATTTACGGATAGTTAACATCAATCATAAGTTCATTTTTAAGAGAAAACGACTATGCAGGCTTGATTCCAGTGTAATAGAGCACCTGCATTATTGAAGAGCTCAAATAGGAATGGGGAATTAAAGAAGGCAGCAAAGAGCTATTTTCTTGGGGCGGGAAGTAGTTGGCAAACAGATTGTCTTTGGTATATTCAATTTTTGACAAGAAGGTTAGCAAAATTCCTGGAGTGGATACCTCAGGGCCCTTCCATGCAGCCTTATATCCCAGAATATCAAAGCAGAAAATCCTGCAACATCTGCTTTGAACTGAGTTATCTGAGTCCACATTCAGATAATGTGGGGTTTTCTGCCTTGACATTCTGGGATATAGAGCTGTGTGGAAGGGCTCTCAGATACTTGATCTTAGTGAATGTATACCAGCCATCGACAACGAAGGGCCTAGATCATTGGGTTACAACTCTCCCATCTCTATCCAGTACAATTGTGGAGTTACAGGAGTTGTATTTTCTTTTTTTTTAATATGCTTCATATTACATTGTAATCCTAGAGAATGCAAATCAGTACAAGGAATGTGTTAAATTTTCAGAAAAAGATGCAGGGGAAAAAACATGAACATATATGTGCAGTATGACACCCATATCAATGGACTCAATATCCACATTCCAGTTACCCACACTCCAAAAAATATTCCCTTTTGGAAGTGTTTGTGGGTTTTTTTAAAGTCCTCGAGTGCTAATCTGTGGTATGCTTCCAACCCAAGTATATTCAAAATATTGGCTTCACTATTACATACAGTTTCAGGTGTCCATGGGTGTGGTATTTGAATGTATTCTCCATAGATGCGGGGGGGGGGGGGGGGGCAATCCTTAACATATCAGTAAATTGTCAGGTTGAGGAAGGGAGGAATAGATTATACTGAATTATAGAGACCATGGATCAAGCACATAGCCTGTAGCAGCTTCCTGTGCTCCTTGAAGTAGAGGAAATGAAAGGCCTGAAAAGGTGGGTTGCTCTTAACTGAAATAAGAGGTGTGTAAGCAAAGAGAAACTTGGTTTAATTTTAGTAGTTTGTAAACAGGAAAGATATGGGGTGGGGTAGAAAACTGAAATTTAGCCAGGTTCCTAATGATAACTATTAATAATACCATGGAAAAAGAAGGGGTCAACACTAACACATTTATAGATAATTTAAGTAGGAAACTTTCCACTCAAAGGCACTGCACATATTTCTCCGCCCCCGCCATTCATATATTTTTGGCTGGTTATGCTTGCAGGTGAGCCTGTCATTTAAGTGGTGAATGGGAAGCAATCAGAGATACTTTTCTTAACTGCCTTTGAAGTGAAGAGGTTGAATCATTATTATTCATCGCCAGGCTAGTTTGTGTGCTCATTTAGGTGACAGTTGTTTTCTAAAAAAGAAAAACAGCCTTTTGAAGCTTTCTAATTCGTGAAAATGAAAGAAACAAGGCCTGTCAGGGGATCAGGCATCCGGATGTGGTGCTTTGAAATGCAGTGTACAGGGAAACCAATTTAAATCCAGGGGGGAAATGAGTGTTGTAACAGAGAAAGTGCCAACAAGAAGCAAGTCACGTCATTCCTTAAATGGTTTCGGAACAATATTAAATTGTTAAGTGCTTCTATGCTATCTTTATACACGATGCATACATCATCATACACTGAACTTAGAAAGTGAATGATTTTCTTCCTTTGTACTCATAGTGCTAGAATTGCAAAAATTAATCAGAAATGCAAAGACAAGGATTTGCCTTTGAAGTTTTCTTCTATTACAGGGAGAATGTTGGCACTGGCAGCCTCCCCATTTAACATCTAGCATGAGGTTTCTCAGTTCATCTTCCAAGGCATCCTTTTTAGAAGTATGGACCAGTGGATAATGTGCTGGAAGATGTAGAGCTGTGGTTCTCAACCTGAGGTCCTCAGATGTTTTGGCCTACAACTCCCAGAAATCCCAGCCAGTCTACCAGCTATTAGGATTTCTGGTAGTTGAAGGTCAAAAAATCTGGGGACCCCAGGTTGAGGAGAACCACTGACGTAGAGTCAGGATTTACCCCAGCTGTGACACACAGAACCATGATTGTAGCAAACACTTTAAACAAGACTTAAAACATAACTCTGGTTTGTGGTGCAATCCTTTACTACACTATAGAATTAATGTAGTTTTATACCATTTTAATTAGCATGGCTCATAGAGTTGTAATTTTTACAAGGTCTTTAGCCTTCTCTGCCCAAGTACTCCACACCAAACTACAATTCCTATGATTCAACCATGGCAATTAAAGTGGTGTCAAGCCACCTTAATTCTACAGTTTAGAGTCACTCTAAGTCTCATCAAACATTTGGGGGCTTGCAAACCATGTTTTATGAAATGCTGGCAACTAAAATGAGAGATGATGATAATAATAATAATAATAATAATAATAATAATAATAATAATAATAATCCCCCCCGCAGGTGCCACCTTGACGTGGTGGGGGGGCTTAGCTGCTCCAATGATGACTGAGGGCTGTGCTGGTGGTAGTGTAACTACCGGCAGGTCCAACCAAGCCAGAGAGGCCTCAGCTGAGGAGCACAACCAAGAGCACCTAACCCATTAGCATTATGGAGAATCAAACCCAAACGAAGTCTATACTGGCTCGGTCGTCGCCCAGGATAAAAAGGACTGCGGTGGATGCTGCTGATTCTGGACATCCATCGACAAGTGGGCTACGGAATCATCAAAACCCAAATGAACAGTCACAGAAGCGGCAAAAATATACAATGCCAGAAAACCGCACAATTATGAAATGCTACTACAAATCTGAACCTCAAAGGCGTGGCTACCAAAAAAGGATGCATCAGCTATGGAAACAAGAGTACCCTGACTCACAGATAACAGAACCCCGACTGGCTGACCAACGAAGATTCATAATCAGAAACAAAGTGTTCAGTGAAGTTGAACTCGAAGAAATCCAGAAAATTTGCAAAGTAGATTACCATCAGACCACAGCACAGACAGCAGCAGAGACTCCAGCAACACTTGGAATGGTGGAACAGATTGAACCAGAAGAAAGTGTGGCGCTTTTGCAAGAATTTGAGGAACCAGCACTTGAAACATCTGTTGAACAACCAGGAACCTTGACAGCAAGACAACAAGAGCTCAAGGATAAGATCATGGCTCATGCTGCAGCAAATGCAATAAGACAGCGGCTCCCAACTCTAAAAACAGTGCCCAAGAGACACCTGGCGCCTCTCATGAAAGATGTGAATGCAGCACTCTCCACTGTCCAAAAAACATCAATTGAACAAACAAACCAGTTTGCCTACAGTGCAGCAGTGATAGTAACAGAAGAACTTGGGCTCCTACAACCAAGGCAGCCCCAAAGAAAATCGACTGGAAAACCAAAGTGGAAGGTCAGGCTAGAGTTGAAAATCAAGAAACTTAGATCAGATGCAAGTAACCTGAAAAATATGAAAGAGAGGAAACTGAAGAATGACAAAATCAAGCAATACCTGATCCGAAAGTACTGGCTGAACACCAGAAAAATTGAAGAAGCTTTGGAAATCGTGAAAGAACAAATTACAGCAACAGCCAGAAAAATTGAAAGGTATGAAGCCAGAATCATCCAGTACAGACAAAATCAACTGTTTCAATCAGACCAAAGACGGTTCTACCAGAGTCTGAACCAAACAACAGACACAGTAACCATAAAGCCAGAGAAAACTGCAACAACAAAGTTCTGGAAAGAACTTTGGGAAAATAATAAAAACTACAACAAAAACGCTGGGTGGATAAAGGAGTTTGAAGGAAAATTCTCACAGAACAAAATGGAACTGATGGAAATAATAACTGAAATGATCAGCAAACGAGTGCAAAAAGTCAAGAACTGGACATCGCCTGGTAGTGATCAACTTCATGGATTTTGGCTCAAACATCTGATTAGTTTACATGGAAAAATGGCTCAACAATTCAATGAGATGCTGCAGAAAGGAAGTATCAGTGAATGGCTAACAACTGGAAGAACATACCTGATACAAAAGGATCCAGCAAAAGGAGCAGCACCAGGAAACTACAGGCCAATAACGTGTCTGCCCACTATGTTTAAACTACTGACTGGCATCATAGCTGACAGAATTCAAGACTATCTTGAAGAAAAAAACATCTTGCCAGATGAACAGAAAGGCAACAAACGGAAAAGCAGGGGCACAAAAGACCAGTTATTGATTGACAAAATGATTCTGGAGAACTGTAAGAGCCGAAAAGCTAATCTTCACATGACGTGGATTGACTACAAAAAGGCCTTTGACTCACTCCCACACAGCTGGATCATCAAGTGCCTGGACGCCATCGGGATTTGTAAAACAGTTGGCACCTTCATTGAAAACATGATGGAGCACTGGAAAACTGAACTGTTTGTTGGAAATGAAAGCTATGGACTTGTCAACATCAGGAGAGGAATTTTCCAGGGAGATTCATTGTCCCCTCTGCTTTTCATTATTGCCATGATCCCTCTGTCAACAATCTTACAAAGAACAAATCTCGGCTATCAAATATCTAAGAATTCTAACAAAATTTCACATTTGATGTACATGGATGACCTGAAGCTATATGGGAAAACGGAAACTGAAATCCAGTCTCTGACCAACACTGTCCGAATTTTTAGCACTGATATCAACATGGAGTTTGGTTTGGACAAATGTTCGACAGTGGCATTGAAGAAGGGAAAAATCATTGAAAATGAGGGCATAAATATGCCCAATGGCCAAACAATAAAGTGTCACCAGCCAGAGGCCTATAAATATCTGGGCATACTACAGCTGGACAACATCAAGCACGAACATGTGAAAACTGTGGTCAGCAAAGAATACACACAAAGGGTCAGAAAAATTCTCAAAAGCAAGCTCAATGGAGGCAACACCATCAAGGCCATAAACACCTGGGCCATACCTGTCATAAGATATACTGCTGGCATTATAAATTGGACACAGGTGGAACTGGACAATTTGGACAGAAAAACAAGAAAACTCATGACCATTCATCATTCACTGCACCCTCGCAGTGATGTTGACCGGCTATATCTGCCTAGAAGATCAGGGGGCAGAGGACTCTTACAAGTAAAGCAAGCAGTCAAAGAAGAAGAACATGCCCTGGGAGAATATGTCAAGCAAAGTGAAGAACCTGCTTTGATTGAAGTCAAAAATCAGAAACTCCTCAAAACACAGCAGACAAAAAACCAGTACAAGAAAACCGCACTACAAACTAGAGCTGACAGCTGGCACAACAAAACACTGCATGGAAAGTTCCTTGACAAAATTGAAGGAAAAGCTGATAAGAAGAAGACCTGGCTCTGGCTCACGAATGGGACCCTGAAGAAGGAGACAGAAGGCCTGATCCTTGCAGCCAAGGAGCAAGCCATCAGAACAAATGCAATTAAGGCCAAGATTGAAAAATCAGCTGATGACCCAAAATGCAGACTGTGCAAGGAAACCGACGAAACCATTGATCATATCCTCAGCTGCTGTAAGAAAATCGCACAGACAGACTACAAACAGAGGTACAACTATGTGGCCCAAATGATTCATTGGAACTTATGCCTCAAGTACCACCTCCCAGCAGCAAAGAACTGGTGGGATCACAAACCTGCAAAAGTATTGGAAAATGAACATGCAAAGATACTGTGGGACTTCCGAATCCAGACTGACAAAGTTCTGGAACACAACACACCAGACATCACAGTTGTGGAAAAGAACAAGGTTTGGATCATTGATGTTGCCATCCCAGGTGACAGTCGTATAGATGAAAAACAACAGGAAAAACTCAGCCGCTATCAGGACCTCAAGATTGAACTTCAAAGACTTTGGCAGAAACCAGTACAGGTGGTCCCGGTGGTGATGGGCACACTGGGTGCTGTGCCAAAAGATCTCAGCCGGCATTTGGAAACAATAGACATTGACAAAATCACCATCTGCCAACTGCAAAAGGCCACCCTACTGGGATCTGCACACATCATCAGAAAATACATCACACAGTCCTAGACACTTGGGAAGTGTTCGACTTGTGGTTTTGCGAAACGAAATCCAGCATATCTATCTTGTTTGCTGTGCCATACAACGTCGTTGTGTTGATAATAATAATAATAATAATAATAATAATAATAATAATAATAATTTTATTCTTATATCCCGCCTCCATCTCCCCGTGGGGACTTGGGGCGGCTTACAAATGTAGAACAAAAGTACAATAACATCAGGAACCGAACAACAACGCAAATGAAAATTTAAAAAGACATAAATAAAATGACAACCATTAATAAAAGGCAGGTTAAAATACAGCAATAGAATCATAAAAATGGACTGGGCAAAAGTACACTAAGTAAGACTTGTAAACATGGTGGGAGTTAAAGTGCTATGAGGTCATGGGGGAGAAACCTTAAAAAGGGGGGTGAACCCTAAGACTAGTACGGGAAGTTTATCATTAGAAGTTAGAAGTTGTGAACTTATAGTTTCTGTACTGCATTTGGGCAATGCTGCCAGGAGGGTTGTAAAATAAAGAATTCAAAATAATGTAAATTAAACCATGTTCCAATATGTACATAGAACCTTAATACATCTAACATACCCCCCAGTATTTTTCAGATTTTTTTTTATCATGTCAGGAGCAACTTGAGAACATACCAGGAAACATTTGTTCAAGCAACATCAGAGCATAGCAAGATGGCTAGAGTATTTTTTTTATTTGTTGTGTCAAAACTTGACATTATAGAGTGCCTCTGGTGTTGCTGCAAGAAGGTCCTCCACTGTGCATGTGGCAAGGCTCAGACTGCATTGTATCAAGTGGTCTGTGGTTTGCTGTTCTCTGCACTCACTTGTCATGGACTCCACTTTGTAGCCCCATTTCTTAAGATTAGCTCTGCACCTTGTGGTGTCAGAGTGCAGTCTGTTCAGTGCCTTCCAAGTTGCCCAGAATTGTGTGTGCCCAGGGGGGAGCTTCTCATCCAGCATCAACCACTGATTGAGATTCTGGATTTTAGCCTGCCACTTTTGTACCCTCTCTTGCTGAGGTGTTTCTGCGAGTATCTCTGTAGATCTTAAGAAGCTGTTTCTTAATTTAAGTCATAGGCATGCTGACAGATATCTGAACAGAGAATGGGCCATAGATGTCAATGCCTTGGTCTTTTCATTATTGGCTACTACTTCCTGGTGGTGACGCAGTGTGTTAAAGCGCTGAGCTGCTGAACTTGCAGACTGAAAGGTCCCAGGTTCAAATCCCGGGAGCGGAATGAGCGCCCGCTGTTAGCCCCAGCTCCTGCCAACCTAGCAGTTTGAAAACATGCAAATGTGAGTAGATCAATAGGTACCGCTCCAGCGGGAAGGTAACGGTGCTCCATGCAGTCATGCCAGCCACATGACCTTGGAGGTGTCTACGGAAACGCTGGCTCTTCGGCTTAGAAATGGAGATGAGCACCAACCCCCAGAGTCGGTCATGACTGGACTTAACGTCAGGGGGAAACCTTTACCTTTTACCTACTTCCTGACAGATGTCAGTTAAATAGTAAAGTTTCTCCAGTGCTGTAGAAGCGACTTGCAGTATACAACCTACACCAATTGCAAGAATTATTAATGGGAAGAACAAATAAGCCAAGAGACGGGTTGCTGTGAATCTTACGGGCTGTATGGCCATGTTCCAGAAGATTGTCTCCTGACGTTTCACCCACATCAGTGGCAGGCATCCTCTGAAGCCAAGAGATGCTGCATCAGTTTGCTCTCCAATAATATTTGAAACAACAAGATTCCACTCTTTATTTCCTTCCTCTGGCTGAGTCAATTGAGGCCCCTTCTACACTGCCATATAAAATACAGATTATCTGCTTTTAACTGGATTATATAGCAGTGTAGAAGGGGCCTGGGTGCAAACTACTTTTGTACTTTGAATTCCATTTACATCAGCAGAGGAGAAAGGAAAAGCGAAGAGAGAGAAACTGGGACGTTTTAAAGGCAAATGAAAAAGTGTGACAGCAGAAGATTAATAGGGACTGTCCCTGCCAAGTTAGGAACCATTGGAGAGTATGATCTAACTCAGTGAGAAGACAAACACTAAGAAAGGGACTATTCACCTTATTGTGAGCTCCCTACAGGGAATATTATACTTCATGTCAAAAAGGTACCGGGGGGGGGGGGGAATACATTTAGATGACCTAGACAGTTTGACCCTGCCATTCCTGAATGTTATTGCAGAACATTATACTAAATAATTTCCAAATCTCTGGAATTTCCATTTTTTATTCTAAAAGGCCTCTTCTATCGGGATTTTATATGACAGTGTAGAAGGGGCCTAGAAGTAATAACTTGAAGCCCACATTCATATTTCCATATATGATAATTGCATAGATAGATTGTTTTATTGGATGTACATCAAAGTTGATAAATGCAATTATTTCATGGCTTATATGTTATTGCAATAACAACAACAATTTATTACTTGCCTCTCCCCATGGACTATGCAGGAAATGTTTAACACGTACAGTAGAGTCTCACTTATCCAAGCTAAACGGGCTGGCAGAACCTTGGATAAGCGAATATCTTGGATAATAAGGAGGGATTAAGGAAAAGTCTATTAAACATCAAATTAGGTTATGATTTTACGAATTAAGCACCAAAACATCATGTTTTACAACAAATTTGACAGAAAAAGCAGTTCAATACGCAGTAATGTTATGTTGTTATTACTGTATTTACGAATTTAGCTCCAAAATATCATGATATATTGAAAACATTGACTACAAAAATGGCTTGGATAATCCAGAAACTTGGATAAGCTAGGCTTGGATAAGTGAGACTCTATTGTAGTATGGGCTTACATAGGTAATGCAATAGACCACTCTGTGTGTGTGTGTGTGTGTGTGTGTGTGTGTGTGTAAGTGTTTGAACTTCACAAAACTGAAAAGACCAAACTTCAAATGGAATGTCAAACTCTTAATCCATACAAAAATACAGCATTAACATAACTACACTTTCTTCTATTTAGACAATGCATTAATTGTGTGACTGAGCTCTTTTCTTTAGAGGCATTTAAAAATGGATTAATTCTGTGAAATAAATACAGTGTGCATTTTGAGGCTGAACTCCTTAGCCTCTCCCTATCCAGTTTTGTTTGGAACAGTAAAAAATGTGTTACTTCAAACTTCAGAAACTAAGTTGAAGGGTGGAGGCAAGAAAAAGAGAAATGCCATGTTTATGTAAAAGAGACTGTTTTGGTTGTACAGATCTCAAAGTTGCCGCCCCTGACACCAAAACTTTTAGGAAGGAAGTAGCATTGAAAGCTGCTTTAGTTCAGTAACTTCAGTTCAGTTGCTTAGACTTACTTGTGGCAATGATGATGCATATGGTGGAAGAAGACCCACTAATGCTTGATGAAGCCGAGGATGTATTCTGTGAAGGTAAATAATATCTTACAAATTTGTTCTTCTTTGCCTTTGTGTGCTGGGGTTTCATCATCACACGTTTCTCAAAGGGAGGGCTCAGGAAAGCAACAGGGGCTAATTTAGCACTTTCTCTAATGAATAAAAAAGAAAATATTCAGTAATGTAGTACTGTACTGAATTACATTCATTAATTACAAAGAAAAACAATTTCAAAAGGCAGCAATAGGACTCTATGACAAGTTTTCTGCCCAAACCAATGAATTGTGGTTTCATTGAGGCTATTAAGTGGTTGCAATCCATTTGCGCTTATGTCAAATAAACTTTGTCAATCTTTAAGGTGGCACAAGATATTTGGGTGTTTTTGCTACAAAAGACTAAGGCCCTATATCCCAGGATCTGATCTCATGTTTTCTGCTTTAATCTGGATTATATGAGTCCACACTGCCAGATAATCTGGGATAAACAAAAAATCTGGGATCAGATCCTGGGATGTAGAGCTTGTCTGGAAGACCCCTTAGATTAGCTACTACCTTCAGGAATTATTGTTAAAGTTACACAATGTAAGAGAGATAATGACACTCATTACCTATCAATGCAATGCATACATCTTTAAAGCCATTGCCCCTCCAATTATATTCACACCAGGAATCCCTACTTCAGGATTAAGCAACTTTGTACACTGCAGAAGTTTTGGGCTATAATCTCCTAACTGCTGATCATGTTGGCTGGGGTGTATGGTGACAAAACATTTGAAAGGCACTAAATTGAATGCTTTAATGATTTTATTTTCAATATGCAGTGGCTCAGTGGATTAAACCGCTGAGCTGCTAACTTGCTGACTGAAAGGTTGGTGGTTCCAATCCGGGGAGCGGGGTGAGCTCCTGCTGCTTGCCCTAGCTTCTGCCAACCTAGCACTTTGAAAACATGCAAATGTGAGTAGACCAATAGGTACCGCTCTAGCGGGAATGTAACGGCACTCCATGCAGTCATGCCGGCCACATGACCTTGGGGATGTCTATGGACAGCACCGGCTCTTCAGCTTAGAAATGGAGATGAGCACCAACCCCCAGAGTTGGACACGACTAGACTTAATGTCAGGGGAAAACCTTTACCTTTACTTTTATCTATGCTTCTCAAAAACTATGGCAGTTTCAGTGCAGTTTGGCTGGCATGAGATCATGATCATGTTCCTGCAATTTCAGAATTAAAGCCTTCTACCACTTTCCAATGAATTGTAAAAAGATGGATGAAGGAGAGAATAGTATCTCCATCTTCCATCTCTTATCATTCTGTTGTGTTCTGTCTTTACCACAGTCCATAATAGGATTTTCATAGAATGACAACACAAAAGCTCAGATGACGTTGTAGTGAATGAAGGTATGTTACAAGTTGTGGTCTCCAGCTGTGATATCACTTTGGCTTTGAACCTGTTATGGGCCTGATGAAACCAAATCATTACCACTTAGAGACTATTCACAAGGATCCTATCCCACAACACTTTCATTTTCTGCAGTAATGCTATTGCTGTCTTTGTGCACCTCCAGAACTATTGCAGGATTAAAGTGTCAATTTACCCTGCAGTGTTATCACATATTGTGACTGCCCACCACCCCTCAAAGGTAATATAATTATGCCTTTTCATTATTTGATGCCCATGCATCCACACTGTGCTTGGGAGGTGTAACATTTGAAAACACCCTCCAGCCATTCTCTTTGTTTCATGGTTCCACTAGCCATTTGGCAATTCAAAGCTTGGATTGAAGCCTTGTCTTTGGGAGCCACTCGTTCTCTGTGTGTGTGTCTGTTGGAGAAAGAGATTAAGAGAGCAGCATGGCTTTTGCCTAGTCCAATGGAAAAGAGACTGCCATTAGTTATCCATTGTGTATTTTCATTATCAAAGCATTTTCATTTTCAGGTCTATTGATGTGTGTTTTTTGCTTTTAGAAGTATGGAATGGAATTTAAAAGAAATTATCACTGGCGAAACTGATCAATACAAACCCAAAATGCTTGTTAGAAATCAAGATTAGAATGACAAATCGATTTAAAATGGAGATGGGGAGGGGACAACAACTATAAATCATAATGTTAATTATTTGGACGAAATTATTTGCCAGTGTCCCTTAAAGAAATTGACTATTTTTTGTTTTTATGTAATCATAAAAGTCTGAGACAAGGCTTCAGAGAGAATGACACAGAGAGAGATAATGAGAAATTAAAACCCTGCTGTGGTAGCAGTGCAGCAACAAAGTGGCAGAGATTCAGTAAACGGATTGATGGCCCTTCCACACAGCCCTATGTCCCAGAATATCAAGCCAGAAAATCCCACATTTTCTGAGTGTGGATTCAGATAACCTAGTTCAAAGCAGATATTGTGAGATTTTTTGCCTTGATATTCTGGGATATAGGGCTGTATAGAAGGGCCCTGAGTCTCCCCTGATCACATTTTCTCACCCAGGCCCGTAGCCAGGATTTTGATTTTTTTTTTTGGGGGGGGGGGGGCTGCATCTGAGTGAGAGATTATCTACCCTAGCAAACCTTTTGTATTGTTATCCCAATACCCCCATGCATATGGGATAAAAGGTAAAGGTTTCCCCTGACGTTAAGTCCAGTCATGTCTGACTCTGGGGTGTGGAGCTCATCTCCATTTCTAAGCCGAAGAGCCGGTGTTGTCCGTAGACACCTCCAAGGTCATGTGGCCAGCATGACTGTATGGAGCGCCGTTACCTTCCCACCGGAGCGGTACCTATTGATCTACTCACATTGGCATGTTTTTGAACTGCTAGGTTGGCAAGAGCTGGAGCTAACATATGGGATATATTGAGCATAGTGTTCAAAAGGAAAGAGAGTGCGTCGAGGGCCCAAGCGCAGATAAGGATGCCACCATGCCACATACCAGTAAGGCCTTCTCATGGACCACCCTGAGAATTTCGAGGGGGGGGGGGTTGAAGCCCCTCAAGCCTTCCCCTCCCCCCGGTACATGCCTGTGCCCACCCAAAGCATACAACCCACTGATAATACCCAACCACCCAAAATCAGCAGAAAAACACAATTGAAGTTTTGCACAGGAAATCAAAGAGTAGCAGAAGAAGGAGGCTATTACCAGCTGTTTCCTATTTATAAAAAGAATGGCTTTTAAATCATTTTCAGTGCAACAGCAATGGAAGAGTCCCAGGTGAAAGCGCTATAATCTTGGCACTATCGTGCTTTATTGGCCCCATGTGATAAGGACCTTATCCCATGTTCGTTCCCCCCCATTTTCTCTCAGTTTTCATATGCTGGCAAAACAGAGCCCCACTGAGGCCGTCTCATGATATATGCTTCTGAGGGCAATTGATGGGACTCTGTCTTACCTGCGTGCAAAAACAGAAAGAAGACTATGTTTTCAGAAGTCAGGTGTAACCCAACTCATGACTGAAGAAAGAGGTAGAAGATGTGGAAAGGACATGTGATGTCTGCCCATCCCCAATAATGCACCTTGAGTCCCCACTCTTGGGACCATATTTGCTCTGTTGGTCTTTTACCTCCTCCATGTTATGGCTATTGCAGGCAAATATGCCTAACTCAGAATGAAACTCCCTGATGACCAGCAAGAAAGAGGGTGACAGCAGGGACACAGACACCATCCATCCAAGAAGGGTGATGGTGGTGGTGCCATCTGGACAGTGGGTTGGGCTGAATCTGACCCAGTTCTGCTGTCCAGACTGCTCCAAAGCCCTGAATCTCCAGAGTTTCCTGCAAAGTGCTGAGAATTATTTACCAAATCAGAGCTGATATCACAGTCCAGACTGATCAGAAGCTCCAAATACTCCAGTTTCTTGCAAAGTGCTGAGAGTTTTTAACCAGTAGGGACCAGTAGAGACCTCTGCCACTACTACTAACTCCAACCTTTCTTGGTTTTACTGAACCAAGGGTGAGATAGGGTACTAGAATTCCCAAGCAATAATATATTGTTCAGACTATCCTTGTTGTAATGCAAAGTATTAGGAGTAAGCTAAGATCTTGTGGCAAAAAAGCGAGAAAGAGCAAAGGCTAAGGTAAGGGAAGAGTGAAATTATATTGATCCAAACCTCCTTTGGCCCAGGAACACAGTCTCAATGCAGCCACAAATTTGTATCAAAATGAGGGTTAATAAAAATATTTTTCAGCATTACCTTGGCTGAGGAATGGGAATGTGATTCAGAGAAGTTTTCCTGGACCTCATGTTGGTTCAGCTGGCCTTTAAACATTTTGGCCAGTTAGGATTTTGCTCTGCATCTTTATTCTCATTAATCGTGTATGCTTAATCCATAAGAATTCAGATTATACTAACAACTCAGTCCTACTTCCTTTTGAGCAGCTGGTGATGCCTTTTTTTCTCTCAGCTGTGAAGTTGAAATATATGCAGGGCAGCTAGAAATATACAAACTAGCAGACAAAAATAACTGCTAATACAGTTAAGCATGGAGGATTTGTTTCCAGTCACATACTCTGAATTACAGTATATTGCCCATTAAGAAATGTACCTATTTCTGATTTTAAACAAGAACCTTTCAAAATTGTAAACACATGCTAATCTGATGAAGGAGCTAAAGAAATTGAAGGTAATGATTGCTTCTTGTTAGAAGTTATATCCTTTCTTGGTGTTATCTTTATCATCATCAGATTCTGACACATTGAAATCACTGTAGGGACAGTTTTATTGTTACATGCTATCAAGTAAGCTTTGACTTATGGCAATGCTATGAATGAGAGACCTCTAAAAGACAATCTATTAAAATCACATGGCCATGGCTTCCTTGATTGAGTGTATCCTTTTGAAATGCAGTCTTTTTTCCCTGCTGTAACCTTAATCTTTCCTTTCACCTTTACAAACTTTTCCAATGATGCGTGCAATTTCATATGTCTGGAGAAAGAAGCCTCAGTTTGCTCATTTTGTTTCAAACTTGATTTGTTCTCACATCCATTTCACTGTCTTCACTTGTGTTTTGTTGAACTTTTCAATCATCACATTTCAGTTGGACTGATGCTTTCTCTTTCGACTTTCTTCACTGTCCATCTTCCACAACCATGCACGGAAATCAGAATTCTTATGGCATGGACAATCCCAACTTTGGTATTTAATAATACATTTTCTTTATAGTTTCCCTCCCAATATTAGTCTTCTTTTAATTTCTTAACTAAGTCTGATCTCTTGACATTGTTTGCCACACAATTTAAACATCTTCAGGGTTGGTAGTAATGCTGGAAACACATCTTTAAAAACCCACATCTATTTCAGACTATTTTCTGATGTTGCTTGTTAGGAGATTCTTCTTTGGCTGGGAGATTTTGTGATTTCATGTGGCTAGCAGCCAGAACAGTTGGGCACCTTCTGGCATACTTGACCTATTTTAAATGGAAAAAATGTGGTTTTTAAAATTCAGAATATCTAGAGGTTGACTGTTAAAAGTCTTCATGAATTTGAGTCACTAATATTAGACTGAGAGCCAGTGTGGTGCAGTGGTTTGAGAATCAGACTATGACTCGAGATCAGGATTTGAATCCCCATTCAGCTTTGGAAACCTGTGATCTGGCCTTGGCAAGTCACATTCTCTCAGCCTTAAAGAAAAGCAAAGAAAAAATCTCTCTCTGAACAAATATTATCCGTAGGTTTGGAAATGACTTAAAAGTACAAAACAACAACAAATTATTAGACCTCTGTTAAAGCACCAAAATGTGTTAATATTAGATCTTAATTTATCACAATAATTACAGTGCCTATGCTACCTAACACAAGACCAATACTTGCCTTTAGAGTCTTCCTTGTTCCCATTCTCTCAGTTTTCCAGCTGAGTAACTTATCTGGATGCTCTTATGCTTCATGACCCAGTTTTCAACTGTTTCTGCGAAGATGACACATGATTTCCCATGCATTCTGGCATATTCTAGATATTTCACATCAAGCAGTTTTCCAAGTCTCTTCTGTAGCAGTCTCAAAAGAAATGCATATATCCCAAAACACCTTATAATTTTAAAAAACTATAGCATTGAAAAAGATTTTGCTGTTCTGAAGACAAAAAGTTTCTAGCAGTGATTTGTGCTACAGCCTGCCTACCATGGAAAAGCCTCTTGATTGCCACTAGTTTAGTTGTTTTTATTGTTTGCCTTCAAACCTGAATGCAAACCTACAGGATTTTCTTGCCAAGATATGTTCAAAAAAAGAGACCTGGGATACAAGATAGACATGCAGGGTTGTGGGAAGCTGAAAATTCGATTCTTGATTTGGAATAACCCAGTGGTTCCCAATCTTTTTTTGACTAGGGACCACTCTCCAACATTAGCACCAATAAGGTTACAAATCAGTTTTTGGTCAACTTTAGATTTGGTTTGGTTATTCGGGGTGCTGATTCAGAAAATTGCATTGGATAGACCACATCAGCTCTAGTTTCTGATACAGAACATATGCCATCCAGTCATCACCATCCGCTCACCCACAGAAAACCATATTTAATCATCTATATCTGATGTGGTCTATCCAATGCAATTTTCTGAATCAGCACCCCAAATAGCCCCAGGAACAGGCCTAAAAACAAAAACTCCAAGGTGCCCCCACTTCCAAGCACCACATGGAATGGCTCCATTCAGGGGGAGGGAAGAAGAGGAGAAGCAGCAGTCAGGAGGCTTGTTGTCATACTTTTTGTGGGTAGTCAGCTTCTCCCTACCAACATCCCTGTTGCCTCAGCACTATAAGAGGGTTTCATGAGACCAGTTGTTCTCATTGCAATGGTGTAATAACGGTGAGGCTGCGGACCATATTTTAGTTCTTGGAAACCACTGGTGGTCCATGGACCACAGGTTGGGAACCACTGGAATAACCAGTGGAATATTTGTCTGCAGGTAACCAGTAAACAGAATATTTCTAGCCACATAACGTTTCCTAATAAAGTGTGTTTATTAACATGAAGAATCAAAAGCCTTTGATCCAAGGAAATGTTTGCATCTTCTAGATGCTGGACCTTAGACACCTGTAGGTTCTCCTGAGTTTGGAAATCCAGAGATCTCTAGGTCTTGCTCCTAACTCTCACAGGTAATTTACTGCCTGGAGCTGATTTGCTTATTGGGTCATGCAGCCATGTTCTGCTTCATCTTCTATAGAGGAGCTCCCTCCAGGATTGTAATTGCATTGAGTTTGAATGGTATGGTTTAAAAATTCATAAGCTGCATTTTTCCTTCTCTGTGTTACAAATTCATTCTTGGAATCCTTAGTATATTATGAATCTACACTCTTGAATACCAAAGAGTCTAATATAATACCGCCACAAGGATAGTACACTGGAAGTATTTTTGTTTAAAAAAATGAGTATGAAGGCAATTGAAATGCAAAATTTGAGCACCGGATTAAAAGATCGAGATATATTGTTGTATACGAGGATCATTAACATTTCATAATGTTTTGAGAAAATGTACAGATGACGTCTTTAAAAAAACATTTCCTTAAAATTCTATCTTAGTGTTTCTATATTAAAAGAGAAATTGTCAAAGGGGTTCTGGAAATAATAAATAAGCCCTTCTTGCAAGTGGCCGTGGAATCATACATAATGTATAAATATGTATAAAACTTCCTCCCTTAAGGTTTCATGAGACATAAAACATGACCTAGTAATGTTCGCCTGTCTTTTCTGATCCTCATGAGGCAGTATGATCAATTAACAGCAAACAGCTTATTGCCAGCTTTCAAAGCCACTTTATCTAGCCCCTGGTGACTCTAGCAGTTTTTAATTACAACATGATAACTGTTTTAAAATGTTCACAGTTTCATTACTGAAGGGGAAACCACTGTTTCTTTGTGTATTTCTTCTGCCTTTTATTATGTGTTCTTTTCACACTCATTCTGGTATTGTCAGAAACCTTTTGAGAGTGTTTACAATCTTTGATCCTCCAGATGTTTTACACAACAGCTCCCACTGTCACTTTTTATTGAGTATGTTGAATGTGGCTGTTGGGATTTGTAGGACAAAACATCTGGAATGCCAGGATTACCCAAAATTGCTAAGATTTCCCAGGACTGCATAATCTTACTGGTAGGTGAACAACCTTTTTTTGTAGCTACAGGAATAAGGGAACCTTTATGCTTCTATATTTTTTAGAGTAGGGTTTATACAGTAGCTTGTCATATTGTCTGGAATATTGAGAGAAAGCCCACCTGGAAGATCTGAGGTTCATCGCTACTGTTATAGGGCCTAACCTTTTGTGAGGGAAATTGGATTCTTCTGTCCCAAACTACGTTTGTTATCTGTCCATCCCACTTTTTATTATTGATGGAAAAGGATGCCCCAGTGGCGCAGTGGGTTGAATTGCTGAGCTACTTTACTTGCTGGCCGAAAGGTTGGCAGTTATAATCTGTGGAGTGGGATGAGCTCCCACTGTTAGCCACAGTTTCTGCCAACATAGCAGTTCAGATGCAGACTACAGCCAGGAAATCAGAAGACGTCTACTTCTTGGGAGGAGAGCAATGGCCAACCTCAATAAAATAATGAAAAGCAGAGACATCACACTGGCAACGAAGGTCTGCATAGTTAAAGCAATGGTATTCCCCATAGTAACCTATGGATGCGAGAGCTGGACCATAAGGAAGGCTGAGCGAAGGAAGATAGACGCTTTTGAACTTTGGTGCTGGAGGAAAATCCTGAGAGTGCCTTGGACCGCAAGAAGATCCAACCAGTCCATCCTCCAGGAAGTAATGCCCGAGTGCTCACTAGAGGGAAGGATATTAGAGGCAAAGTTGAAGTATTTTGGCCACATCATGAGAAGACAGGAAAGCTTGGAGAAGATCATGATACTGGGGAAAATAGAAGGAAAAAGGAAGAGAGGCCGACCAAGGGCGAGATGGATGGATGGTATCCTTGAAGTGACTGGCTCGACGTTGAAGGAACCGGGGACGGTGACGGCCGACAGGGAGCTCTGGCGTGGACTGGTCCATGAGGTCACGAAGGGTCGAAAACGACTGAACGAGTGAGACGACGACGAGCAGTTTTAAAACTTGCAAATGTGAAAGACCAATAGGTACCTCTCAGGCAGGAAGGTAACAGCACTCCATGCAGTCATGCTGGCCACATGACCTTGGAGGTGTCTACAGACGTCATTGGTGCTCATCTCCATTTCGGCATAGAAATGGAGATGAGCACCAACCCCCAGAATCGGACATGACTAGACTTAATGTCAGGGGAAAACCTTTACCTTTAACCTGGCAATGGTGGTAAGCCACTGGTAGATCACTTTGAAGGAAGTAGGATGCAGAAAAAACATGCAGTTTTCCCTCTGAATCATCCTATGATTGTTGCAGGCCAGTAAGGTAGAGAAACTGGGAAGACTTCTTAGCCAAAACGAATCACTCCAGGGTCAGTGTGTAGCACTACAGATTAACTTTTCAGTCCTATGCATGTATAATTAAATGTATGTTTCATTAAGTACAGTAGGATATATTCCTAGGAAATTGGGTTTAGGGTGATGAGCTATATTATATATGTGTGTGTGGAGAATGTAAGTAAATGAACATTTCTTTAGCTTGAAGATATTTGAACTTATATGGAATCTATAATGATATTATAAATCTCGAGAAGATCCAAGCTAGAGAGTATTTAGATAAGGTTTGCAGAGCATGTGAAATATTTTGATTTATAGCTAAATTAAGTCTTTTCTGTATTCTACATCAGTTACATGGTTATGCTTGTGTAATGCGGGAATGTCTCCTGGCCTGAATCCTTTTCCCAGCCTATTAGTCTCATCAGACTGATAGGGATGCAAGGAAGATAACATTTCCACCCCCCTCCCACCAGTGATATGGAATTGTAGTAGGTGTCCTGTTTCTGAGTTTCTTTAGATTATAAATTCATAACTGCAGAATGCCAGCCTTATTCCTAACAAATGGCTTCTGCAACAGCATCCTTATAAACTTATTCATTCAGATAGAGGAACTTCATTTATAGGACAACGGCATTAAGTCTAGTCGTATCCGAATCTAGGGGATGGAGCTCATCTCCATTTCTAAGCCGAAGAGCTGGCGTTGTCTGTAGAAACCTCCAAGGTCATGTAGCCGGCATGACTGCATGGAACACTGTTATCATACCGCCGGAGCAGTACCTATTGATCTACTCACATGTGCATGTTTTCGAACTGCTACGTTAGCAGAAGCTGGGGCTAACAATGGGAGCTCACTCCGCTCCCTGGATTCGAACTGCCAACCTTTTAGTCAGCAAGTTCAGCGGCTCAGCAGTTAAATCCGCTGCACCACCTGGGGCTCTCATACTATAATAATAATAATAATAATAATAATAATAATAATAATACCATTAATTGTCTTTAAATCACTTCTCCCTTGAATTCTGTGTTTTCCATGAACATGAATAATGTATCACAGGGCTTTCAAACAAACATATACCTTTCAAATCCTAATGCATTTTGTGAGAAGTGTTAATATTTTTCAATATATGTATGCTTTCAAGTTTTTGCATTTATTTTGTCCACATCATCTCCCATTCCCATGAAAGCACGGTCTTGAGTGTTCCATGTGTTTTCTTTGAAACTGATTGTGCAATTACCTGGTCTGCAAGTTATTTTGCTTGTTGGGAGTCTGAGAGCAATTTCTCCTTAAAACTTTTATAGCTTATCACCACTTTAACTAACCCTTTCCACACTCAGGGAACCTGAAGGAATATAGAACAACATGAACTCCAATGTAAAGAAAAGGAAATGCCCTGCTGTTCATCACCAAGGCAACAGAGATTTTTCTGTAGCATATACTTTTCCTAACAGTTTTTTTTTGTATCCCTGCTGAATGCTGACCAGAGCTATTGGAAAGGTGGTACAGCATGTCTCTTCCACTACGGATTTGAGAACCTCTTTCAACAATTATCTTCCTTAACTCTTTCCCACAAAGTGAAAATGCCTTTATATAACCTTGCCTTTAAATGCAGTCATTAAATCAGAGGTTCACCATTGAGAGAGAGGCTTTGCATAGACTCCATATTTAAACCTTCATTCTCATTCATATATTACTTGTGGTCTTAGTAATGTGGAGGAATGGTGTGTTCCTTTCCATCACAGAAATAATTTAAAGCCTGCAGAGGGACTCCCAATTGAATGTCTGCACCTCATTCTCCACATAGTTTCCATCCCTTACTTCACAAAGTTGCCCAGAAGTTTTCCAGAACCAGAATTACTTCCAGGTGTAAAGGATCCACATTTCTGTAGTAAAGAATTTTTTTTTGAACTATAGGATAGGAATTTTGATCTAATACATCAAGAAAGTGCCAGGTTAGAGGAGGTTGTTCTTCCCTAGGTGATATATTAACTACTACTTTGATATTATGTATAAAACTGTTAGCTTTTTTATAGCAAAACAGCTGCCTAGCTTTTGATGATTTTGCTTTCTCATTTTTTCACAGTGGTCTGAGGGTGCTGAGACATTGCTTTCAAACAGCTCATCTTCAGCCATCATACTACAGATACAAATTGATTTGATGCAGCGGTTCCCAACCTTTGGCCCTCTAGGCCAGTGGTTCTCAACCCGTGGGTCCCCAGGTGTTTTGGCCTACAACTCCCTGAGATCCCACCCAGTTTTACCAGCTGTTAGGATTTCTGGGAGTTGAAGGCCCAAACATCTGGGGACCCACAGGTTGAGAACCACTGCTCTAGGTGTTTGGAACTTCAACTCCAAAAAGCCCCACTCAGCTTGGCCAACTATCAAGAATTCTGGGAACTGGGCAACCAAAAACTGGGGACCACTGTGAAAATTGTGGTTTTACTGATGCTCCTGGACTCTATTTCCCATCAGCCATAGTGAGCATAACTGATGGTCACTAATAGACTCATAGAGTTGGAAGAGATCACATGGACCATCCAGTCCAACCAGTAGGAATAGTAATATCTGGAATTAACTTCTCCATTACCAGTGTGTTCCCAATTTGGCTCACTCTCTCTTGGTATCACCCTGAAGTAGGGCAGAGCCATTGATTCATTGGAATTTGATGTTACACTTAAGTAAATTCAGTTGAATGATAAGTTGATGCAAATTGGGACTAACAGTTTCCCTGTATGAACATTTGTGCACATACACATAATTATGTGAAATAAGAGGTTTTCAAAGAAGAGAATTTGCCACCAATGACTACACATCCATGGTGTTGACTGGCCCTTCTTTCCCGACAATATCACAAACATGCATACTCACTGGCATTTCATGATTTTCAATGTGATCAGGAGAAGTTCAGTGATAGTGTTTGATCTGTATGTGTAGTGTTCACTCACTAAAGTCTCACCAATTCTATAGATCCACTCTAGTAGCAATAGGTGAGCAATAGTTTAAGATTAAATTCCCACTTCCCTTAGTGAGATCATGTCTTTAAAATTCTCCCCCTTTATAGTACCAATTGGCATTACTGCAGAAGGAAAGATGTTGGTCTTGAAGCCTTCCACTTGCCACTGTACTTATTAAAAATTGAAGTATCATTCTTTAAAACATTTGACACATATGACTAATGAAGTGAAATAACACTGCCCAAGAAAAAATCCATAGTATCTTGGCTTTTAGACCTGTTCCTGTGGTTATTTGATATGCTGATTCAGAAAACTGCATTGGATAGACTGCATCAGGTCTTAATATAGTTATGATTTTCTGTGGCAAGTAGAGGGCAACTGGTTGATGGCATATGTTCTGTATGTCAAAAACTAGAACTGACGGGAAAACAGATGCCATTTTTTGAATCAGCAGGTCAAATACACCTAGAAACAGGTCTAACATTTGAGGCACCAAAATGTGCGTTGCCCGGTGGAATTGGTTATAATTTCATTTCATTCATTAGTAATAATTACTAAAGTTTTTTGTACATTGGGTTTCTGTGAGTTTTCTGGGCTGTATGGCCATGTTCCAGAAACATTCTCGCCTGACGTATCACCCACATCTATGGCAGGCATCCTCACAGCTTGTGAGGTTTGTTGGAAATTAGGCAAGTGGAGTATATATCTGTGGAATGTCCAGGGTGGGCAAAAGAACTCTTGTCTGCTGAGGCAAGTGTGAATGTTTCAATTGGCCCCCTTGATTAGCATAGAATGGCCTTGCAGCTTCAAGGCCTCACTGATTCCTGCCTGGGGAAATCCTTTGTTGGGAAGTGTTAGCTGGCCCTGATTGTTTCCTGTCTGGAATTCTCCTGTTTTCTTAATGGTGTTCTTTATTTACTGTCCCGATTTTAGAGTTTTTTTAAATAATGGCATCCAGATTTTGTTCATTTTCATGGTTTCCTCCTTTCTGTTGGAATTGTCCACATGCCTGTGGATTTCAATGGCTTCTCTGTGTAGTCTGACATGGTGGTTGTTAGAGTGGTCCAGCATTTCTGTGTTCTCAAATAGTCAAGTTATATACTGTGTCCAGGTTGGTTCATCAAGTGCTTTGCTATGGTTGACTTCTCAGGATGGATTAGTCTGCAGCGCCTTTCATGTGGCTTGACTTGTGTTTGGGCCATGCTGCATATGTTGGTCCTTACGTAGACTTGTCCATTGCTGCATAATATACGATAGACTCCTGCAGAGGTGAGAGGATCCTTCTTGTCCTTTGCTGAATGTAGCATCTGTTTGATTTTCTTAGTGGGTCTAGTTTGTAGGTTGTGTTCCTTCATCAGCTTCCCTATATGGTCAGTGTACATTATTTTCAAATGTAGATATGGGCATTGGGCAGCATTCCTCTGAATTCATGTGCAGTACAGAGTTTCCCTTGAGAAAGTTAAATATATACTGTATATTAGTTTACACAGAGTACAAGGATCCTGCAATTTGCAGTTGCCCCATTAGCTTGCTTTCCCCCCTCTTCCTCTTGCTACACCCCAGAGGAAATAACAAAGTGACAAATTTGTGCAACTTCTTCGATGCTATGTTGAATTCTAGTAAAATGGTTTTGCAATAGATTTTCCCCGCCCTCCCTTCCTTTGCTAATTTCCATGACATAACAGGAATATTCAGTGAAAAGGGTTGCGTAGGATTGGTTTCCTTTAAAATCAGAACAACATGTACCCTATATACTCATGTATATTGTATAAGGTAAAGGTAAAGGTTTTCCCCTGACGTTAAGTCCAGTCGTGACCGACTCTGAGGGTTGGTGTTCATCTTCATTTCTAAGCTGAAGAGCCAGCGTTGTCTGTAGACACCTCCAAGGTTATGTGGCCGGCATGACTGCATGGAGCGCCGTTACCTTCCCGCTGGAGCAGTACCTATTGATCTACTCACATTTTCATGTTTTCACACCTGCAGCCTGTTAACAGTTAAGATATAGTACTCACATTGACCTATGAATAAGTCAAACCAGTTTTTGGGACCATTTTTTAAAATTAAGATTTCTAGACTTGTATATTGTATAAGTCTAGAAATTTTAATTTAAAAAATTGGTCCCAAAAACTGGTTTGACTTATTCATAGGTCAATGTGAGTACTATACCCTAACTGTTAACAGGCTGCAAGTGTGAGATTTGACCAAAATCATCCAATTAGATGCAACCCGTAGTTTAAAAAGTCATGCTATTTTGTAATATGGTGCAATGTAATTATTACATATTTTGAATAAACTAACACAAATCATTAGTTTTGTGTGTTAACTCAATGGCTTAATCAGATTTCATTCTGCTACGGACTTCTAGTTGTAGATACTACTGATATAGATGAAATTATTTTTAAAAATCATCATTTGATGTTAATTTTTATTAATATATTTGCTATGTGAATTATTAGAAGTTTCTTCAGTTGATAACCACAGAACAGTTGGATAAATTCATTCCATGAGAATCCACCGTTCATCAATATTTATGGGGGGGGGGGGGGAATCCAATTTATGAATGGCGAGTCAAATTTGTTCCAGGGCTATGAAATATCCAGATAGCAGTATCTTTAAGGTTGTTGAGAGTGGTATAATTCAAACAGTTGTAATTGTGTGTGTGTGTGTTTACATGTCACAGTTTACTTTCTGCTTAAACGAGCCTTCCAGGCATTCAAAGCTCTACAAAATCTTGCAAAACCTGTTCATTTAGACACGATGTTGGAAGGAATGCACACACAATGAGCATATTTTATGCCATTGTCGACTGTCATTTTTGGCCTCCTGCCCCAATTTATCCACAAATAACACTAACATTCTTAGATCCATAAAAGATCTCTATGTGCACATCAACTTCCCATCAGTTAAATGATATGGTCTTCTACAAAGTATGGGATAGTCATGCTTTGCTATTCAGGGTTACTGCCCCAAATCACATTATTAAAGTATGCATTCTAGTTTCCATCACACACAGGCTCTTCTTTCAGTTCTCTCATCTTATTTTTAATGATGGGGGATATAAAGCTATCTAAATAAAATCTGCAGGCTAAATGAAATCCCAGTCAAGAGAATTCATCTCAGCCATACACTGTTTTCAAGTTCCATTGTATACAGAGTGCACTCCTGCTGCTGCTGCTGTTTTTATTTAGGTGGGGAACAGAATCTAGCACCCAAACTGAGCTTTTATCTTTTTCTTAACCAGTTGTCACATAGAAAAATAAGTAATCCTAATAGGAACAACAAGCCAAATTAGCTGCTGGTGCTATACTTTGAGAAATGATAACACAGCCCAATAAAACACATTCTTTAGTCCTGTTCCTGGGGTTATTTTGGGCACTGATTGAAAATTTGCATTGGATAGATGGTATCAGCTCTAGTTTCTTAGATAGGATTATCATGATTTTCTATGGGTGAGTAGAGGAAGTCTGATAAATGGCATATGTTCTGTATTTCAAAAACTAGAGCTGGTAGGGGAAAACTGGTGCCATATTTGGAATCAGCAGGTCAGATATACCCTGAAACTGGGCTAACATTTGAGATACCAAAATGTTTGTTGGCCAGGGTAACAGCATTTGGTTTCATTAAATTGGGGAAGCAATTCTGTTCATCAGTGCTGTGATGATAAATGCCCTGCATTATTTCTAATGCAGTCTTTCTCGCTTTTTAAAATCTCTATCCTGACAGCTAAGCCAATATCACTGTGTGGAAAGCTTTGCTGTGTTAATGCATAGTAGTGGGCTTAAAAGACATGCGTTTTTTAAACCATGGAAAGTGTAGTGAGTTTTTTCAATAAAATAAATTGGTGAATTTGGTTTGTTCTGTTTTTCCTGACCCAAATGCCTTTATTCCCTAACTGCTCTGAAGCAAAGGGTGAGTATGTGATTTCAATCAGACTTCTTTCTTTAAAGACAGATGCAGAAAACTAAAACCATGTTGGGGTAGTAAAATGAAATATATAATACCAAATATTATTGTGGGAACTAGAAGGAACTTCGGGAGCCCTGGTGTCACCTCAGGTTAAACCGCTGAGCTGCTGACTGAAAGGTTGGCAGTTTGAATCCAGGGAGCGGGATGAGCTCCTGCTGCTAGCCCCAGCTTCTGCCAACCTAGCAGTTCAAAAACATGCAAATGTGACTAGATCAATAGGTACCGCTCTGGCGGGAAGGTAACGGAGCTTCATGTAGTCACATGATCTTGGCTGTGTCTATGGACAATGCCAGCTCTTCGGCTTAGAAATGGAGATGAGTACCGACCTCCAGAGTCAGGCACAACTGGACTTAATGTCAGGGGAAAACCTTTACTTTGTTAGAAGGAACTTGTTCCTTTGATGTACCATAGATAGACATTGGCATTGCCTGATGCACTGAATGCTGCTCCAGTTCTGTAAAACACACTGTAGAGGAAATCTCCAAGGTGGGAAGGGCAGAGTAAGGCAGCTCAGTCAGCAGATGGTGAGGAGCAGCAGCCACAAGGCCCTTCCTTTTGAGCCCTCTGGTGATCTTCCTGTATCAGAGGACACAGCTGTGTGTGCCACATGGACTTATTCTATTCCTGCAAAATAGCTCACTGCTATCTGGTATTGCAAAATCTGCCATTTCATTATGCATTTCAGCTATCTGAAGAATAGAGAAGAGAGTATAAAAAGTTATTCTCATGCATTAACATGTCTTGCGCTGACCCTGACACGTAATGCAGTTTTAGTTTTGGGCACTTAGCATCTATGGCAAATTGATTCCTCCTGAAGATAGAGATTTGAGATCTTTGGGGGGGGGGTCTTCCTGCATTTTCCCCCTCTAATATACTGGAAACTTTTATTTTTTAAAAGAAGTTCAGAGACTGGCAGGGGGGCTTGAGGGTGTGTGTAAGTGGAGCAAGAGACTGTACTTTCCCCACCCTGAGTTATATAACTGAAACAGAGTGAGATATATATTTATTTCCACAAAATCCTCCTGCGAGCTTGCTACTTAAACGGAGCATGCACCTCTCCTTCTTAAGAGTGTGAAAATATAGTACCTGTAGCTTTAGATCCCACTGTTATGTTTGCATTGATATAATTTTTGCAAATATCTGACTTTTGACTTTTGAAACAAAATATAATAGGTTTCCAGATGCTTTCTGAGGCATATTAATTAAAGAACACAGAAGTCTCACTCTCACCCAGACATGTACACATGGAGGCACCATGCACAAAGGCTGCTCCTGCCTGTTCTGGTTGCTAAGCATTATGAGAAATTGGAATGTACCGTTCCATCAAGCCCACTTGTGATTTCTTTTCTTCTGCCAAAAAAGTAGAGGGAGTGGAGAGAAATAACAAGAGGAATTCTAACCAGTTATGCACAAAATGCATTATTTGCAAGTCTTGAGATTTTTTCAGGAATGGAGCAGGGGGCTTTTGTTGAGTGAGGGACTCTAAGCATGAAGAGAAAACTATTCTACTCTCTGGCCATTATAGGTCCATGTCTCTATAGTCTGAAATAACTGTGTTTTAAACAACTGGCAATAAAAACCAAAATTGAAAAATAAATATTTCAGGCATGCCACATTGATGGTGTATTAAGTACGACCAAAGCAGAGACAAATCCCTATATACATCTCTATGTGTGGGGCTGTAACATCTCTAGTGGGATATTGCCTGTCTGTGTGATGCTTGTGATCTCAAAGCTTTGCAGTAATTTCACACAAAAAAAACCCTAAATGATTTTGCAGGACTGAAATGGTTGGATTTTGGGTTGTAATACTTCAGACTGTATTGGTTTCCCCCTCCATAACCCCCCCTCCTCCCAACACCATAAAGTTAACTAGCACAACAAGGGCTCACTCCACCTCCCAGAATGCCAGAATAACCACCCTGTTTGGTGTCATGTGCAGAGGCATGTGATGGTGCTCCTGCCTGTGCCACAAAGGTAATATCAGAATGAAATCTCGGTATGAGAAGGGATATTCAATTGGCATTCATTTGCAAACAGAGTTACATAGTCAGAAGAAACAGACAATGTGTCCTAGTCTGATCCTCTACCAATTCTGAAACTCACAGCCATAGCATAAATAAATACCATAACAAGGCACAAATATTTATGAATCTTGTTAGGGTATGATTACTATGTTGGTTGGCTCAGGAACATCTCAAACAACCATCTCCAGGCTACTTTCTCTGTTCAGGTAATAAAAATTTCTGGAAAACAGAGGACTGGGTTGGTTTTTTTGTTAGTTGTGTGCCAGGAAAATTGTTTTCCAAGGGGACTCCCAATTTTTGGCTGTTTGAAATACAGTAGAGTCTCACTTATCCAACATAAACGGGCCAGCAGAACGTTGGATAAGCGAATATGTTGGATAATAAGGAAAGATTAAGGAAAAGCCTATTAAACATCAAATTAGGTTATGATTTTACAAATTAAGCACCAAAACATCTTGTTATACAACAAATTTGACAGAAAAAGTAGTTCATTACACAGTAATGCTATGTAGTAATTACTGTATTTACGAATTTAGCACCAAAATAGCACAATGCATTGAAAATATTGACTACAAAAATGCATTGGATAATCCAGAACGTTGGAAGTGTTGGATAAGTGAGACTCTACTGTACCAGCTGTTATCTATCCAGTAGTGCCACTCCAAAGCTAATGTGATTTGAACTGAAATGTACCAACAGTGTGAGGAACAGAGACAGATCAGTCTGAGAAGCTGAGTAACCAGCTCAGATAGACCAGAAGGGAACAACAGAGGTGGAAATTCATAGAATCATAGAGTTAGAAGAATCCTCACAGGCCATCCAGTCCAACCCCCTGCCAAGAAGCAGGAAGATGACATTCAAAGCACCCCCGACAGATGTCCATCCAGCTTCTGCTTAAAAGCCTCCAAAGAAGGAGCCTCCACCACACTCCAGGGCAGAGAGTTCCAGTGCCAAACAGCTCTCACAGTGAGGAGGTTCTTCCTAATGTTCAGGTAGTTTCCTGTAGTTTAAAGCCATTGTTCTGTGTCCTAGTCTCTAGGGCAGCAGCAAACAAACCTGCTCCCTCCTCCCTATGACTTCCCCTCACATATTTATACATGGCTATCATGTCTCCTCTCGGCCTTCTCTTCTGCAGGCTAAACATGCCCTGCTCTTTAAGCCACTCCTCATAGGGCTTGTTCTCCAGACCCTTGATCATTTTAGTCGCCCTCCTCTGGTCACATTCCAGCTTGTCAGCATCTCCCTTCAATTGCGGTGCCCAGAATTGGACACAGTATTCCAGGTGTGGTCTGACCAAGGCAGAATAGAGGGGAAGCATGACTTCCCTGGAGGTTTTATTAGGAAAGTATAATGGGCGCGGCATGATGTAGTGGTTTAAGCTTTGGACTATGATTCTGTACACCAGGGTTCAAATCCGCACTCAGTCATAGAAACCCATTTGGGCAAATCACATTATTTCAGCCTCAGAATAAGGTAAAGGCAAACCCACTCTGAAGCAATCATGCAAGGTCACCCCAAAATTAACTAATAGTGATTTCATAAATGATTGTGCAATTTGACACAGATTTGAGTTGTAATTGTGCAGCATAATTTCAGGAAAATAATGTAACAGAAGGTGTAGCAAGAGTTGAAAAGAGAAATGGTAGGTTGGAAGGGAAAATGACATTACAGATCACCCCCCCCCTCCCTCTCCCTGATGTTAGCAAAGGCACCTGTCAATGGCCTGGAGTTATCTGATGCTCTGTGGATATCCAGCTGCAGCAACAGGGACAGGAAAAGTGAGGATTAAACCAGTTTCCGCTTGGTTGGAGCATCTGGACTCCACCTTGCCACTGTTGTGGGACAGACATGGAGTGTGTGGTTAACTCCTGTGCCAGTCTGAAGAATATCTATTCTGGACTGGTTCCAGATTTTGTGGTACATGTAGATGTTCACTGCCCTTGGAGGCACATTTGTTGAGGTCACAATATCTTGGGGGCTCACTGTCAGCTCTAGCTTCCATGTGAGGACATGAGAGAAGCCTCCCACAGGATGGTGAAACATTCGGGTGTCCCCTGGGCAACGTCCTTCCAGACGGCCAATTCTGGCACATCAGAAGCAACTTGCAGTTTCTCAAGTTGCTCCTGACACAGAAAAAAGAATGTCAGTTGAGTCCAGTATTTTCTTTAATGTTTTTGAATTGTGTTTACTTTGTTTTAAACCATTCTTTGAATCTGTTTTGTGTCTTCATTGTATCTCTTATTTAATATTGGAAACCCCTCAAGACCTATTTTAAACCCAATAAAATAAAGGCAGATTTTTTTATGACATGACTTCAGTTTCACCAGTTTCAGTGACACAGAAATACAAATAATTTAGTCTTATTCCATTCCATTCTGTTTATACTCCTAATAGAAAATTGCAAGCAAGTTGGTTATTGAGATTGTGAGGTCTCACTATAGGATGCTTTTAGGCACCAATAAAATTGAAACACTTCAAAGATGTGTTCAGATGCTGTGTTTTGATAACATTAGTGTAGAAAATCACATTTCTCTTAATGTTAATATAATCCAGTCCATAGTTAATTATAACACAGATTGGCTTTGGCAAGCCGGCTTTTCTTCAGCTGCCCAAGGCAAATCTTGCATTTGTGTTTCTTGCTCCGTGCACTTGACAGCATCCTTGGTGACCTAATTTTAATGCAATGGCAGATTACTCTTCAATAGAGTGAATAATTCATAGCAATAGTAGCACTACCACACTAGCAGTACAATAGATGCTTTTATGCCTGCTTAATTGTGTAGAGAGACAGCATTCTCTGGCATTTTCTACTGAAATAGCAAATCAAGATACGTGTGAAATGAATGATTCTTTCAAATGCAACATATCAGGAGCAGTGAATGAATGGTGTGGAAAAAACTGTAAGGGCTAGTCATCTTTGCTCATATGTGTTTTTTACAGAGTTGTTGCTATTTCTTGAAGATTTGAAAGGATTTGACACTAATGAACAGAACCTAAGCGGCTGAGAGTGTGTGATTTCCCAAGGTGACCCATTGAGTTTTCATGGCCAAGCAGGGTTTCAAACCCTGGTTTCCAGCATTGTAGCCAAATGCTCAAACCAATGCTCTATACTGGCTCTCTTTCTTATATCTACATAAAGAAAACTTTCCCCAGGGATAATTACATACAGTTGGACAGAAAAGAGGCCAAGGAAGAAACCAGGATTGGCATTACTATGCCAAAGCTTTCTGAAAAATGTATAACTCTTGGAATGTTTGCCCAATAATAAACTAAGGCATGTTACATAAACAAACACCAATTAAAAACGTATACTTTTCTCAAACAAATTGGCCAAACTTCCAGTCTCTTAACTAGCCATTGGTCTCACAAAAGCAGGCTACACATTAGATCTTGTACTAATGGAAACAGAAGTGATGATTTTGCGTGACCAGGGATACAATTTTTACTGATTTTCATTCCTCTATGCGCGAACATGTTCAGAAAGCCTGACCCCACTTTCAATTTTATTACTTAATTTTCTGCATTTCTTGTTTACACAAAAAATTGGCACCAAAACAAGAAAGCAGTTGTCTCTTTCATCTTGTGCAAGAGCAAAGAATCTCTTTAAGCTGCATTTTTTAACCTTTGTAAGCTCTCGAGTCTTATGATGATCATGATCATGATCATGATGATAAAGATATCATCTCTTCACATTGGAATGTTTTCTTAGTGGAGTGTCTTAATATCTCTTCTTGTCAAGAATAACACTTTGTGAATATTCTTTGAATGGCAGGAAAGTAGAGAAAGATTTGCCCATAGGTTCTTCGTGATCAAACTGTGTGTGTATGTTTATGTATCTTTAAGCTTCCTGTTGGTTTATGGAGACCCCATGAACTTCATTGGGTTTTCTTAGGCAAGTAACACTGAAAGATTGTCTTGCCAGTTCTTGAAATGGTAAAGGGGGCAATACCTGCACATACCTTCCACAACTGGATGAAAGTTGCACACGTGGATTTGTTTCTCATTTATTGCACCCTTCCTGCACATTTTCCCTAGAGGAAAACACTGCATTTACTTAGCAGTTGATGTAGATCAGGGGTTCTCAAACTGTACTCTGGGGAGCCCTTGGGGCTCCATGGGTGATAATGATGGGCTCTGCATTATCATGGGATTTCTGCTATTATTGCTATTATGATTGTTGTTGTTGTTGGGTTGGACTGTTGGTTAAAATAGTTCTTCATTTTAAATATTGTATTGTTCTTTCCTTTTTTTCCCCACTGTGTGAATTAGTTCACAAACACTCTCCATCCATCTGCCACTTACCCAGCCCATGCCTGATAGATAGATAGATAGATAGATAGATAGATAGATAGATAGATAGATAGATAGAAATTATATATAATATAATATATAAGCATTTCTTGGAGCTCCATGAGAAACTTTTGCTTCAAAAAAGGCTCCACGGCTGAGAAGTTTGAGAACCACTGCTGTAGATTAAGAGGCAAAAAAGGCAAACCTGTAATCAGAATGGTTATGCCCTCTTCCACCTTGAAGTTTATCAATTTTATTCCTTCTGCCCGTTTGCGGCTGCTCAGTTGCAGTGTATTGAAGAAGGTATTTCTGCCATGTGATCGGTAGTAATGGAACAGGTAAATGAGTTATTCTCTCTGCTCACTGAACAATCTTCCAATGAAAGCTAATGTTGTATTCACTTATTAATGGAGTAAAGAATTTGCAGCTTTTTAGATGTTGGATTTGATCATCCAGAGCAGGGCTTCTAAAATCTTTTTCACCCATGGCTTCTTTCTGCCCAATAAATTATTTTATGACCCTTTTCCTCCCATTTTTTTTACATGACCCCACGTAAATCTATATACAGTAGAATCTCACTTATCCAACACTCGCTTATCCAATGTTCTGGATTATCCAATGCATTTTTGTAGTCAATGTTTCCCGTACATCGTGATATTTTGGTGCTAAATTCATAAATATAGTAACTACTACATAGCATTACTGCGTATTGAACTACTTTTTCTGTCAAATTTGTTGTAAGACATGATGTTTTGGTGCTTAATTTGTAAAATCATAACCTAATTTGATGTTTAATAGGCTTCTCCTTAATCTCTCCTTATTATCCAACATATTTGCTTATCCAACATTCTGCCGGCCCGTTTATGTTGGATAAGTGAGACTCTACTGTATTTAAAAATGTAATGTGCGTTTTTCCCTTGGAGTAAACAACAAAACCACTGAACCAAATCACACCAAATTTGGCCACAAAGGACATAATCATCCCATCTATGTCTTTCAATAAAAAACCTTTAAAAAATAAAGTTACAGAGGACAAGGGAGAGCTGTTCTCCCCCTGCTGCCAGTCAAGAGGGTAGGCTCTGCCCCCTTTCAGCCTCGCTCACTTTGTGTCCTAGCAACCCTCTCAGCCACAATGGCTGAGGGTTCACTTAGGCCTCTTCCACACTGCCTATAAAATACAGATTATCTTATTTGAACTGGGTTATATGGTGGTGTAGATTCAAGGCCCTTCTACACAGCTATATAACCCAGAATGCCAAGGCACATAATGCACAGTATCTGCTTTGAACTGGATTATCTTGAGTCCACACTGCCATATAATCCAGTTCAATGTGGATTCATACAGTTGTGTAGAAGGGGCTTCATATAATCCAGTTCAAAGCAAATAATACAAGATTACAAATATAATATATATAAATTACTGTGGTATAATAAAACAGAACAATATAATCTCTAAAGTCAGGACAGTAAATAAAGAACAACACTTTGAAAACAGGGGAATTCCAGACAGGAAACCATCAGGGCCAGCTAACACCTCCCAATAAACTATTCTCCCAGGGAGGAAACAACCAGGCTTTGAAGTTGCAGGGCCATACAATGCTAAACAAGGTGACTAATTACAACATTCATACTTGCTTCCACAAACAAAAACCCACTTATGACTATGTCACAGCAACGTGTTTGAAAAGCAGTGATCTAGAGCAGTGGTTCTCAACCTTTGGTCCACCAAGTGTTTTGGATTTCACCTCCCACAGTTCCTAACAGGTGGTAAGATGGCAGGGATTTCTGGAAGTTGTAGTCCAAAACACCTGGAAGACTAAAGGTTGGAAACCACAGGTCTAGAAGATAATTCTTTGTCCACTTATTTAAAGATGATGGTGAAAGTAATTGTTTCCTGCCTCTCCTCATGATTCAAGGAGAGGTACAACACAGTTAAAACATCCAGATAAAATGCAATACTATAAAATACATATATTTAAATATAATATACAAAGATTAAAACACATTAGCAATAGAATGTAAATTTAGAATTCATAATTTAAAATTGGTTAGGTAAGTCTGCTGGAAGAGAAAGGTCTTTAATTGTATCTGAAATTCTGTCAGCTCATTTAGTTGGAGCTCTTTTGGTAGGTCATTTCAGTCTTGGGGTGGCCAGTGAAAAGGTCATCTGGGTGACAGTTGTCAGTCAGGTTCTGGCTGACTGGAGTAAACACCCCTCAGAGGACCTCAGTGTGTGGGGTGGATTGTACGGGAAAAGGCAACCCTGTAGGTAACCTGGACCAAAACCATGTAGAGCTTTAATAGTCAGAACCAACACTTTGCCCGGAATCTAACTAGTGACCAGTGGAGTGATTTCAGTAGAGGTACAATATGCTAGATCAGTGGTTCTCAACCTGTGGGTCCCAAGGTGTTTTGGCCTACAACTCCAAGAAATCCCAGCCAGTTTACCAGCTATTAGGATTTCTGGTAATTGAAGGCCAAAACATCTGGGGACACACAGGTTGAGAAACACTGGACTAGATGTTTCCGTGACCAATCTGGCTCTCATATTTTGAACTGAAGTTTTTGAACTTAATGCAGAGTAGCCTAATATATAGCATGTTGCAGAAGTCCAACCTTTAGGTTACCAGTGTGTGCAGTACCAACTATATGCCATTATAATACTGCTGAGAGTAACAATTAAACAGTATGATGACATATAGTGACTGAATGTAGGAATTAAAACATATATATATCTTGCTCCAAACTTAATTGTACAACGTAATCTTTGACTACTTGCAGAAGTAGTAGTACAGTAGAGTCTCACTTATCCAACACTCTCTTATCCAACGTTCTGGATTATCCAACGCATTTTTGTAGTCAATGTTTTCAATATATCATGATATTTTGGTGCTAAATTCATAAATACAGTAATTACTACATAGCATTACTGCGTATTGAACTACTTTTTCTGCTAAATTTGTTGTCTAACATGATGTTTTGGTGCTTCATTTGTAAAATCATAACCTAATTTGATGTTTAATAGGCTTTTCCTTAATGCCTCCTTATTATCCAACATATTCACTTATCCAACATTCTGCCGGCCTGTTTATGTTGGATAAGTGAGACTCTGCTGTATATATACTACTTGTGTATAATACAGGGACCACTTGTATGGTTGATGCAGATACATATCCAGCCTTTGTTTTAGCTGACCTCTTCCTAATGTACTCAATTTGTGGCAATAACCATTTGGATAGAATTGGACTCAAGAAAGTTTTGGCATAGTTGTCAACACCAGTAGAACAAGCAATGTCTGTGTCAGAAAGTGAGCTTGACATATTGTCCTGGCAGCACTGTGTAAAAAATAAACCTTGTCTCCACTGAGGTATGGTGGGGGTGGCTGCATTGCATAAATATTTGTGGAGAAAAGAATGCAAGAGTGATCAAATGAAGGAAAAACGGAGAGCCTTCCACACCTACAGCAGCTAGTTTGGTCTCCGATAAGCAGCTGTTTCAGTGATCCTTGTAAGTCACTCACAGCAGATGACGCTGCTGGAGCCAGACTCTGCTGTGAGACCCCCACCCACACACCCCACTCCTCCTTTGCATCTCCCTCGCCATACATTCCCTCTTCTCTCTACTGTAACTTTACCAGGGTGACAGAATCGCTGATGCTTCTCCTGGCAGAAGAGTGAGTCAGACCAGCTAATGACTGAGCACAAGCTGGTAACTGCTGCTCTCACCCCCTCCCTCCCCAGTACTCTTTCTCTCCCCTTTTAAATCAGACACACTAACTAAGCCGGAGCTGGCTGCATAGTACAGAGCAGTACAGCCTGCCGCTCAAATCCTGTGCTGCTTTTATGAGGATCAGCTATAGAAGAGGAACTTTGGGGTTGCGAGCAAGTGTGTTCAGCCTCTTTACTATGAGTGTGAGTCTGTGCATTTAGGTGGGTGCCTTTCACCTTCCCTTCTGCTTAATTTTCAGACTTTGTAGGATTGTTGCATGTTCCTTCCCAATGTTGCAATGTTGGTTGTTCTCCTGTGATGTATGTTTTGTGTCCTCTGTCGCCCAGCTCATAAAGTTATTTCAGAATGTTTCAAATGCAGCCTTGATTCATTATGACATTTTGAAGTCAATAGCTGCAGGGAAGTTGTTAAAAGCATGATAGTGTTGCTACTGTTAAACAGGAAAGTGTGCCTTTTAGATATAATAGTGTTTTTATGCTTTGCATGGGATATTATTGACTGAATTCTGCGATACAAAACATTTAGTAAAAATTATTCTCTTTTTAACGCCGCAGGATCATAGGTCTGGTTAATGTTTTAGGTAATAACTGATGTGTAAGCAAATAAAATATAGACAAATATATTGCTGTGAAAGGGTAAATGTCTTAATGCATTTCCTAGTCAATGGTGTAAAAAAAGGCCTTTTGAGTTACTGAGTTGCTTTTTCATGTTGAAAGCTGTCTAGCTTTATTAAGTAATCCATTTTGCCTGGAAATGCAGGTGCTGTCTGAAGAAGACAAGCAAACCTTTTAAATCTATATGATGGATTATTATTATGTTTATTTATACCCTACTTTTCCTCTCCTCAAGGAGACTCAAACTGGCTACGGTAACCAGGATTGTATTTTTCTCCTTTTCCTTGTTTGTGGCTGCCTTGTTACAATCAATGATGGATGTTTCTGCTTTTTATAGCATTTCCAGATGCCCCTTATTTTAAGGACTATTGTTTAGTTGAAAAGGCTTGTTCATCCCTTTGGAATGTTATGGTCCTCTAAATATAATTGGCAGAGCCTGGTTTCTTTTCTTGCTTTTTTACAAGCCCACAGCACAGATATACATCACAGCACTTTAGTGCCCCTTGACAATCCTGCCATTCTCAGTTGCACACTGATAGATTTGAAAGTGCTTAACAAAATCCTTTGCATTGTTACACATCTTGACCACTATTCTTCTCAAAGTTGACGTTTCCATTCATTTCAGTTGGACTTGAGTGGGAGAACATTTCAGGGGGGTTGTGTGTTCTGCTTGGTTTTAGGGAAAGCACTCTTCCATACTCCATACTTTCTCTAAAAACCTATATGTTTTCCTTTGGGGAAATATTTGAATATATTGTCTATTATCAAATGGAGTTTCTTAATAATCTTCCCAGGAATAATGAGGCTTTCAACGTGCAAGCCGTATTTCTCACTTTGTAATCATAATATTCTTCTTCCAACGTAGCAGTTTGAAAACATGCAGATGTGAGTAGATCAATAGGTACCGCTCTGGCGGGAAGGTAATGGCACTCCATGCAGTTATGCCAGCCACATGACCTTGGAGGTGTCTACGGACAATGCTGGCTCTTTGGCTTAGAAATGGAGATGAGCACCAACCCCCAGACATGACTGGACAATGTCAGGGGAAAACCTTTACCTTTACCTTTAATCATAATATTATTAACTTTTAAATGAACATGCTAACATATTTGAATGGTAGGAATCTTCTATGTGATCATATGCTTGCTGCCTTTTGAAAGTATAGGAGTGACAAGGAAATATAATGTTTGTATTCAGTTTTATCATATTTATTTACTGTATTGTTATAGTGTAATCAAGTCCTATCAAGCCTTGCTGTTTGGTTTGCTATTGTGATACGATATAAGGGCTAATTAATAAAATGTATTACTGATTGTCAAAAAATTATGTGACAGCAGTGGTGATTGTAGCCATTTGTCCAATTACAATTTTAAATTCCAATAGTTGTTTCCATTTCAAGCTGTATATCTTTTTTAAAGCATTTATTTTGCATTGTTTGGTTGCTGCCACACACTAAGAGACCTTAGGAAATAGCAGTTCCAATTAGAAACATTATCATTTGTCTTTGCCCACAGCTAATTGGGATTCAGGAGCAATTCATCCTTTCTAGAGGAACAAAGGCTGGGGTGTGTTCAGTGAAGTTGGCATGGGAAGGGGGAAAAGTTCCTTTTCCACTTAGGGAAACTGCTCAGTGGCAAGTGCCAGACCTTGGTAAGACATAGTGCTAGCTTGGAGGTTCTTGTACTTGCACTGTTCTGATTTACATGCGAGGCTGGCCTTTAAGGAAGGGGTTGATTTCTGGGTCAGATTCAATCCCCTTAATGGTACAGAGAGTAAAAACTTGGCAGCCCTCCTTCTACTTGTACTCCTTCACTTTTCTTTGATGGGAAGGCAAGGGAGGATAGGCCTGACAGGAACACATGAGAAATGGCAACAGCAATAATTGTACAGAACCTACTTATTTCACTCCCATGTTCCTGTCTCCCTGTTCCTATAGATCTCTTCAAGGGCCATGCCTTGAAAAATGCATGACAAGGAGGAAGTTGTGGACACTGTAGCTATTGTTGTTGTGCGCTTTCAATGGTTTCTGACTAAGGTGATCTGATCACAGAGTTATATTAGCAAGATCAGAATATTATAATTCTGTAGTATGAATGGACCCTTGGTCAATATTTTCTAAACAGTCCCCTTACTTCTCATACGACATTGGTAGGAATTGTATATCCCTTCAGATGCTTCTGGACTGTATTTCACAGCAGCCCAATTTAGGATGATCATTGGTGAGATGTTTCTAGGAATTGAAGTCCAACAAACAGCTGCAGGGCAAGATGTTCCCAATCTATAATTCCCTTAAGAGCATTGGTCACAATTCAAGATGGGGAGCTGATTGGACAGGCAGGGAAGCTGGTTGGACAGGCATCTAAACTTTACTTTGAAGAGCGAGAGAGTAAGAGATCTGTTTGTTCTTCTCAAAACCCATTTCGAAAATCAGCAGATGTTGGTAGTGTACCTATTCCACTGGAATAACAATCTGCATTGCTACAGTAGCACTATACATTGAAGTAATGTTTTATTCATCCCGTTCCCTCCCAACTGACAAACACAGTATTCCTTTCTAGTGATCTTGCAACATTATTCTTCTATCCCATTCTGTTCAGAGGCCCTATCCCTAACATTTTTAGTTCTTGCTGAACAAATTCTGAGTTCAGTGCTAACTACAGGCTCTTTAAAGGGCAAAATGAAAAGGAAGTTGAAAAAATATAAACCATCCTATTACAATTGTACAAAAAATATACTGTAGTATTGCCTTTCCACTATCTGCTGCTGCAAGGGACAGAAATATCAGTGACAGCATAAAAGCAGAGCTGTAATCAGCATCATTCATACTTGTTGACAGATCTTCATAATATATCAAGATGAGTGAAGCTGCTAACACAGTGATCATGTACCTGCACCTGTTGTTGCTTCTTGTGGCACTGAGCTCTAAATAAGGAGCAAGGTGATTTTACAAGAGTTAAGCAGAATAGGTGATTGTCACAAGTGATGACTTCTACCCGAGCAGTTCTAGTGATTGGGTTTTTTTTAAAATGTATTATTATACAGAGCTCTCTTACCCATCATTTATTCCAGAATGATGGGTAAGAGAGCTCTGTATAATAATACATTTTGTGGACAGTAGATACAAAGAAGACCCTTTATCTGTAAGCAGTTTGGTGTTATTTTCATTTGCCAGGCTAAGCCATTCTGTTTGCAAGATAGACCTCCCTATGTTTATGAGCATTCAACCGTCAAAAAGTACCAGCTGAAAATAGACAATGTGGAAAATGAATGGAGTAGCACCCTCTGAAATGCAAAGCATTCCTCGAAGTAGACTGACTGGGAAGTGCAGTAACTCCGCTGAAGCAATCTTAATGACAGCCTCAAGTCATTTTCACTCAGTGAAGTGCAGAAAAAAAATCAAGAAATCTCTAGGATTTTCTCTTAAGTTCATTCAGTTTCATTAGCGCAATATGCACCATCTTTTTATTTAAAAATTCCAGCCTAATACCAGCTAAAATCAGTATTTTCCTGAAAATACCAACACATTATTGTAGTCTATATAGCTTTCATCTAACCAGAAAGGCTTTGGTTCAATATAATGCAAGATGCAACAACAAAAGTGCTCTGTAAAATGCATCCCAAAAAGGAGGCACGTTATCTAACCTTCTTGTACATAGAGGAGATATGTGCATTTGACCTTCCCCAGAGTGTGGAAAGCCATTGGGAAAGAGCAATTACATGCAAAACATGGGAAGCAGGAAAAGGATTAAGTTACTTTCCTTCTCAATTCCTGATTGCTCCCACCCAAAAATTAAACTTCCACATAAAGGCCCTTTGTCGATGTGCGTTTGCATGTTCATGAACATGGACAAATCTGTTACATATGAACATGAACATGGACTGAGCATCCAGTTAGCCTGCATGAATATTAAATGCAAGACAATGATCTTCCCATTGTTCTCCTCCTGTCTTCTTCTCCACTCTTATTGTCCAGAAGAACACTTCTGTACAGTCCAACTTTCATTTTCCACACACAGTTGTTTCCTCTGCTTTGAACAAAATATATTTAAGATGTGAGCTACTGTACACATTTGATTTGGTCACACAGGAATGTCTACTTGGATAGAATTGAAGGAACATGGAATCTGTCTTGTATGAACCAGCAATGAGTAGACCCACTGAATTAATCCAGTTGTATGTGAATGTAGGATGTCCTCCTAACAAAGAGTCCAGGATAGTGAATAGCAACGATAGACATGTTCTCATAAGCTTTGTAGTCATGTGGTTCCATGTCCCAGTTTCATTATAATATATACCCATTGTGTATTTGTAGGTTTAGGTATAACAGTAAAGCATGGGTAGAGGAAGCTAAGGATGGCATAGTTGCATGTTATTTGGCTACATCATGCAAGCATCATTTGGAGATTTTCATAGGCACACTAAGTATGATACAGTGTGTGATAATCCTGGATTTGGGTTTATCATTGACCTACAGTGCAATGTGAATGCAAACAAATATGGGAAAACTTAATTTTGACTTCGCCAGCAAAGCTTCCCTCGCTCCAACTTTCTTTGTCTCTCTTTTGAAACCATCCTCCAGCCCTAGATGCAAGAATAAGTACCTGGAAGATTATATAGCACAGCAAGGCATTTGAGCCTGTGATTTGAATCAAGCTTTTTCATCTTACCAAATTGTTCAGAAGTCTCCAGAATTCAGGGGAAAGAGGGAAATAACCCTTTGGGTGAGGAAATTTGTGTGTAGCCCTTAAGATATATAGGGATATACATGTTGAATGCTTCCTGCTGTTTCACTGTAATACATTTTTTGTTTTTACTTTATGTCCAACACTTAAATCCCATCTATTTTCCTGAGAAACCAATCTTTGGGTCTCACTGCCTACCAAAAAGCAGCTGGCCCCAAACTTCATGATTTGTAAAGGCCAGGCTCCTGGGAGTCTTTGAGCCAAGGCAATATGGGAAAAATATCTTGGATAATTGCTTTTGCTGTATGTCTAACATGCATTCAAATTGTTAAAACTAATACAGTGAAGAATACCTGCTGTTATTAACAAGCTCCATTTATGAATTCTTTCTTGTAGCATCTGAACTCCCCAGTGGTAGCTGAGTTGAAATTTTGCTGATGGAGAGACATGTCTTAATAGTTTCCCTTGTTTTTGTATACTTTTAAGCAAAGAGAACACTGACTTTTTCTAATGCAATATATGTCATCTTTGGGCAGTAATGCTCTTCTATGTTGGATAAAAAAGAACAGTTGCAGTCAGGGCCGGTTAAGCCACGGCCTCGGGCGCACGCCGCTAGGGGTCGCTGTCGACGCCTCGACAGCGCCCCGTAGCGCCGCCGCTGCCGCCGCGCCACCGCGCCGCACAGCAAAGTGCTGGGAGGCGGGGCCAGGGCACGCTGGGCGGGAGGCGGGGCACCGCCCTGACGGTGCCCCGCCTCCCGCCCAGTGAGCACAGCTCAGATCGGACATGTCGCCCTAAATTGCTGGGGAAGGCCAGCCAGGCCACAAGGCCAGCTAGACCAGGGCGCACTGGGCAGGAGGTGGGACACCGTCAGGGCAGTGCCCCGCCTCCCGCCCAGTGTGCCCTGGCCCCACCTCCCATGCTGCGTGGGAGGCGGGGTCAGGGCGAGTAGCGCGGGAGGTGGGACCAGGGTTGGGACCTCCGCTGCAGTCTGGCCAGCTGGAAAAGGCCAGACGGGCGAGGGTGAGTAGCGCGGGAAGCGGGGCCAACCCTGGCCCCGCCTCCCGTGCTACTAGCCCTGACCCCGCCTCCCACGCTGCGTGGGAGGCGGAGCCAGGGGACGCTGGGCGGGAGGCGGGGCCAGGGCGCGGGAGGCAGGGCCCGCCGGTGCCGCAGGAGGCGGGGCCATGTGCCTCCCGTGACACATGGCCACGCCTCCCACTGCGCCGGCGGGGGGGGCACTTTTCCCCACCCCCGCTTAATATTTTAAATTTTCTCCGGCCGGCCCTGGTTGCAGTGCAAGAGGATAAATGGCCAAAAGTTTGATATCAGAAATACTATTTCTACCTAACCAGTGGCCAACAGTTGAATGTTCTTGGACTTATAGTCAATGAGCTTCAAGTTGCTTTTTTCGAATCAAGAAATTTCTAGAGAACATTAGAAAGAGAAACAGCCAAGTTAGGATTTATTCACAAATCCCAATCTATCAGCAACATTTGGGTCCTCATATCTGCTTAGATACCTAAAAATTGTCCTCAGACCATTCCATCAAGGTAATTTTCTTAACTATGTTTTCACATATTTCTTGGGCACTGACTTGGGTACTGCTTAGGCAGCCTTAAGTATCAGTTTTCTTCAGAATTACTTCAAGTACTGACTTTTTAGTATTGTTTGTAATTCCAATTTGCGTGTCATTCTGCATTTGAAGACATGGATTAATATATATAAAAGATTGTACTGAAATCAGTCTCAAGGGTGGGGCTTCATTTCTTTACTCTTCTCTTTCCATTTTATATTAGAATGTGAGAAATAGAGCACTACTACGCTTAATCTTTTGGAAAAAATGAAGTGATTGAAACTTACTTTTGAGTCAGCATACTTAATTCTAAACAACTCCTTAATTTTCTTTGGACACAGAGTAAGATTCTTGTGTCCTTTCTCTCTTTTTCCTTTCTTTCCCCTTTTCACCTAAACAAAAATTGTGATGTAGCCCACCACTTGTATTTGTAATGAATATTCTGGTATTTAAATAAACCCAGGTATGATTTAAAGGGGCTAAATGAGGAACATACATGGTGTATCGGTTCAGGTTAGTGTGATTTCGGATATTTGAATTCGTTCATATTCAAAATTAGCATGACATCGAAATAGTTCTAAAGTACAATATCATCCCAATATGTGTGGGCAATACATTGTGCATATCTGAAGTCATGGATAATAGCAAACCTTGTATTTTGACTATATTTAAGCCAGGTGCCCACTACAGAATTGCCTCTCTGGAGGATCAAGAGAGGCTCATAAACACTCGTGTGGGGAGGGGGGTGTTAGAGTGTAGGTAAGTGATATTTTGGATATGAAATCATGGCTGTATGGCCATGTTCCAGAAGCATTCTCTCCCTACATTTTGCCCACATCTATGGCAGGCATCCTCAGAGGTTGTGAGATCTGTTGGAAACTAGGCAAGCGGGGTTTATATATCTGTGGAATGTTCAGGGTGGGAGAAAGAACTCTTGTTTGCCTGAGGCAAGTGTGAATATTGCAATTGGCCACCTGTTATGATTGAGCCTCATGGCTCTGTTACTGACAGACGTGGGCGTAAGACTCCTCGGGAGTCAGATACTCTCGAGGAGCGAGAGAGAAAAAGACTGCGAGACATATTTGCAGCACCATCTGACGAAGAATCTTTCGAAGGGTTTACGGAGAGAATGGAGGAGGGGCTGGTTAGCTCAGAGGAGGATGAGATGGATTGGACTCGGGTAAGGGAGGAATTGGGTGCCACTGGCCATGATGGGACAGAAGATGAATGGGGACCTTCAGGATTAGACCCATGGCTTAGCTGGAGGGATGGGACGGGATCCACAGCTGGAGATGCTGTTGGGCGTAGTCAGAGGTGTTCCAGCTCTGACGAGGAAAGTGATGAGGAAACGCCCGGGTTAAGGAGGACAGCTGACAGTGATGAAGATTTGTAACTGGCATAAAATGGGGCTTGGGAGCAATTGCAAATTGCGTCGGGCAAGGTAATCTGGGCAAACGCTTGGGATCCGTGTGTGTGTGGGACGCTTCCCTGAAGACTTGTGTGCTTTCCTGTGCTGAGACGTAAGTTGATTGGAATCCAAGGTCAGACGGCGGGAGGGATTGTGTGGGCATTTGTTTGTGCAAACCTGTGCTTACTCTTATTAGCTTGACCTTCCGTCGTCTTTCTGACGGACGCCATCTCCTGCTTTGAGAACCCGGACTGAACTGACCACGGCTTGTCTTCCCCCCTTCTTGGACTTGGAAAAACTACAAACGTCTGCTTCTGGCTTTGATCTACGGAACGGAACTGGTCTACTCTACTTCTGCAATCCTTGGCTGAATTGCTCGTGTTGGAGATCCTGTCTACTGTGTGTGTGTGGGAGCGACGCAAGTTACTCTAAGCACAGTGCTGGCAGCAGAGAGGAATCTGCTGCCAATTAGTTGCATTCTTTGTATCTTTTGTTCCTTGGCTTTTGTTCTGTTAATACCTAGGCTGAAGCAAGCAGTTTGTTTTTACCCGGATTAAACTCCGGTTTAATCCGGTTTATCTTTTGAACATTTACTTTTGTCCCTTTTTGCTACTAAAGGCAAAAACTGCCTGGCCCTTGTGTTTTTACGGGCATTTTTGAGTTCTGTAATCTAATAAACTCTGTTACTTTGAATCTTGTGGCGTTCTGTCTTTGACAGATTGCCCGACGCCCATAAAAAGTTTATTGCAGCAATAAACCCGTCAGGAAGACGATGGATGAGTTAAGAGCCAAAGTAGACCAATTGCAAACGGCCTTTACCGTAAGCCAAACAGCTTTTGTTGTGAAAGGACATGTTTTGACTCCTGAACGCTTTGACGGAACCAGGTGCAAGTTGCCAACCTTTTTGGCACAAGTGGAGCTTTATTTTTCACAGCTCAGTGTTCATGCTTTTCCTACTGACACTAGTAAGGTGGCTTTTATTTTGAGTTTGTTGACCGGTCCCGCAGGACAATGGGCCACTAATTTAATTTTGGGAAATGACCCAGTCAAGGACAATTTGAATAATTTCAAAAAGTTGTTAACTGATACTTTTGGGGATCCTCTCCGCACGGAGAACGCTGGGTGGGCTCTGTATCGGTTGAAACAGGGAAAGGGGACTGTTTTGGGTTACTTAAATAAGTTTAACCTGTATCGCCACCAGCTGGATTGGGGGGAAAATGCATTCATGCTTTTATTTACTGCCGGGTTAAGTGATATGCTCCAGGATGAATTAGCACGCTTGGAGCCGGCTGAAAGCTGGGACGCCTTAGTAGCTAAGGTGCTGCGTTTAGACGCAAGGTTCGAGGCTCGTAAACACTCAAAAGCAATGTGTGCGCCACCCATGCATGTAACCAGGGCACCTGTGGTGATGGGGGAAGAGCCCATGGAGTTTGGGGTCTTTAAAAAACTGTCTACAGAGGAAAAGAGCCGTAGGAGGCAGCTGGGCTTGTGTTTGTACTGTGGGAATGCTGGGCATTTTGCCAAAAATTGTAATGTGAAACCTTCCCAGCTTTCGGGAAAAGGCCAGCCCTAGTGCGACGTGAGTCCAACGCACTAGGGCTCCTCAAGCAGTCAACTGAGGGGAGGAAGCATGTTTTCGTACCCATTACATTATCTGTTGGGGGAAGGGAACTTGTTTCTACTCTGGCACTGCTGGACTCAGGAGCTACGGTCTCCTATATAGATATTGAGTTTGCTAAGAAGCATGGCATTCCTAGAGTGCGCAAGGCATGCGACGTGTGGGTGGAGGGAGCAGATGGGAGACTGCTGGAGACTGGGGTGGTTAACCAGGAAACCTCAGCAGTAACGTGGGAGGTGCAGGGAGTAACGGGAACGTTTGTGTGGGATATTACGAGCTTGCCTAGATATGATGTGATCCTGGGGATGGATTGGCTAGCTGTAGTAAACCCACAAGTGGATTGGGCAACACGTAAAGTGATCTTAAAGAGGCAGGATTGTTGCACTTTAAACGTTACTCATGCTGATATGGAGGGAGTGCCTGCTGAGTATGGGGAGTTCTCTGATGTATTTTGTAAAAGAGAAGCGGACAAATTACCACCGCACAGGCCATATGATTGCGCCATCAAGCTGGCAGAAGGTGCGAAACTGCCAGCAGGGAGGCTGTATGCCTTGACTGTACCGGAAAGGCAAGCTTTGCGGGAGTTTTTAGATGAAAATTTAGCCAAGGGGTTTATTCGCCCATCTAGTTCTCCAACTGCGGCACCAGTATTCTTTGTAGCCAAAAAGACTGGGGAACTTAGGTTGGTCTGCGACTATCGGATCCTAAACAAATACACCATTCGGGATAGGTACCCGCTCCCTTTAATCTCGGAACTGTTATCAAGGGTGCAAGGGGCTAAGGTCTTTACCAAGCTTGACCTGCGGGGGGCCTATAACTTAATCCGTATACGGGAAGGGGATGAATGGAAGACGGCATTTAACACGTGTTTCGGATGCCACGAGTTCCGAGTCATGCCTTTTGGGCTTTGTAATGCTCCTGCGGTCTTCCAGAGGTTCATGAACGATGTGTTCAGGGACCTAATTGACCAATTTTTAGTGATTTATTTGGATGATATCTTGATTTTTTCTAAGGACGAGAAAGAACATCGTCAACATGTCAAGCAGGTTCTGCACCGACTGCGGGCTAATGGGCTTTTCGCCAAGGCTTCCAAATGCGTCTTTCATGTGCCTGAAGTGGAGTTCCTAGGTCATGTAGTGTCAGGTAGGGAACTTAAAATGGACCCACATAAGGTTGACGCCGTCAACTCATGGCAGGAGCTGAAAACTAAGAAGGATGTACAAAGGTTCTTAGGTTTCGCTAATTACTACCGGGAGTTTATTCCGAATTTTGCAAAGCTCACGGTACCTTTGACGCAGCTTCTGCGCAAGAAACAGCCATTTGTGTGGGGGCGGGAAGCTCACGAGGCGTTTCTACAACTTAAGTCTAGTTTTCAATCGGACAACATACTAACCCATCCTGATGTTGACAAACCGTTCGTGGTAGAAGCGGACGCTTCTAGCTACGCGTTGGGGGCTGTATTGTCTCAGAAGGACTCCTCAGGGACCTTGCGTCCCTGTGGATTTTACTCGCGGCAACTAACACCCTTCGAGCAGAACTATACCATATGGGAGAAGGAGTTGTTGGCGATTAAGGTGGCGTTTGAGGTGTGGCGGCACTGGCTTGAAGGGGCACGGCACCAGATCGTGGTCAGATCTGATCACAAGAACTTAGAGCACTTGCAAACAGCAAAGAAGTTAAACCAGCGTCAAATCCGATGGGCTTTGTTTTTCTCCAGGTTTAACTTCAAGGTGCAGTTCGTAGAGGGGAAGGCAAACTTGCGGGCCGATGCTTTATCCCGCAAGCCGGAGTTTAAGACCAATGAGCAGGTTGTATGTCAGACCATCTTGCCTACTGCCTCTCTGTGTGTTGTAGATAATGAGCTCGGGTTACATGACCAGATCCTTGCGGCTCAGAGGGATGATGTGTGGACACAGGAGCAACTGATGCTGCTCTCAGCAGGTAACCGTACCATACTGCCGCATCTACAAGATCAAGACGGAGTATTGGTACGCAGGGGGCAGGTCTACGTACCAGTGGGGGCCCTCAGGTTGGAGGTGATTAGAGCCCACCATGACGAACCCATGGCTGGGCACTTTGGCAGATTCAAGACCGTGCAGCTCATTACCAGGAGCTATTGGTGGCCAAAGATGCGGCAAGACATTCTGCGCTTTTGTGACAGCTGCGCCGTTTGCCAGCAGAGTAAGACGCCTGTTGGGCGCCCTAGAGGGTTGTTGTCGTCTTTACCTGTTCCGGACAGGCCATGGCAAATCATTTCCATGGATTTCATTTCAGATTTGCCTAAGTCTGGGGGTTATACTTGTATTTGGGTGGTGGTGGATTTATTTAGTAAACTGGCTCATTTTATTCCTTGTTCAACCATTCCGGCGGCCCCTACGTTGGCCTTACTATTTACTAAGCACATCTATCGTTTGCACGGAGCACCCGAGGTGATTATTTCAGATAGGGCTCCGCAATTTGTGTCACGCTTTTGGAAACATTTCCATGAGTGTTTGGGGACTAAGTTAAACGTTTCTTCAGCTTTCCATCCGCAAACGGATGGACAGTCGGAACGGGTTAATGGGCTCTTAGAGCAATATCTGCGTTGTTTTTGTTTAGACCAACCCACGGCTTGGGTGAAGTGGCTACCGGTGGCGGAATTTGCTTACAACAATGCGGTGCACACATCTAGTCAGCATACGCCGTTTGAGCTAACTTATGGTTTTCACCCACGGGGAGGTGTGGCGCCGTCGACCAATGTGGTCTCTTCGGACCCTGTGTACCGCTCTACGGAAATGGCTGCATTGCATGATGTTGCCCGTCGCTTACTGCTGGAAGCTAAGGCAACGCAGAAGACTCAGGCTGACCGCCACAGGCAGGCAGGGGAGGAGTTGGAAGAAGGGGATTTGGTGTGGTTATCTTCCAAACATATTAAACAGGCTGGGGGAAAGTTTGCGCCTCGGTATTTGGGTCCCTTTCCTATCGTTAAAAAGATTTCTTCCGTTGCGTTTCGTTTGCGTTTACCGTCTAGTTTAAAGGTCCATCCAGTCTTTCATCGTTCACTGTTGAAACTTGATACCTCTAGTCGTCGTGGTGCTATAGCGGAGGGTATCACTGCCACTTCTCCGCCATCGGGGGAGGAGGCCTTTGTGAGAGGGGATAGTGTTATGATTGAGCCTCATGGCTCTGTTACTGACAGACGTGGGCGTAAGACTCCTCGGGAGTCAGATACTCTCGAGGAGCGAGAGAGAAAAAGACTGCGAGACATATTTGCAGCACCATCTGACGAAGAATCTTTCGAAGGGTTTACGGAGAGAATGGAGGAGGGGCTGGTTAGCTCAGAGGAGGATGAGATGGATTGGACTCGGGTAAGGGAGGAATTGGGTGCCACTGGCCATGATGGGACAGAAGATGAATGGGGACCTTCAGGATTAGACCCATGGCTTAGCTGGAGGGATGGGACGGGATCCACAGCTGGAGATGCTGTTGGGCGTAGTCAGAGGTGTTCCAGCTCTGACGAGGAAAGTGATGAGGAAACGCCCGGGTTAAGGAGGACAGCTGACAGTGATGAAGATTTGTAACTGGCATAAAATGGGGCTTGGGAGCAATTGCAAATTGCGTCGGGCAAGGTAATCTGGGCAAACGCTTGGGATCCGTGTGTGTGTGGGACGCTTCCCTGAAGACTTGTGTGCTTTCCTGTGCTGAGACGTAAGTTGATTGGAATCCAAGGTCAGACGGCGGGAGGGATTGTGTGGGCATTTGTTTGTGCAAACCTGTGCTTACTCTTATTAGCTTGACCTTCCGTCGTCTTTCTGACGGACGCCATCTCCTGCTTTGAGAACCCGGACTGAACTGACCACGGCTTGTCTTCCCCCCTTCTTGGACTTGGAAAAACTACAAACGTCTGCTTCTGGCTTTGATCTACGGAACGGAACTGGTCTACTCTACTTCTGCAATCCTTGGCTGAATTGCTCGTGTTGGAGATCCTGTCTACTGTGTGTGTGTGGGAGCGACGCAAGTTACTCTAAGCACAGTGCTGGCAGCAGAGAGGAATCTGCTGCCAATTAGTTGCATTCTTTGTATCTTTTGTTCCTTGGCTTTTGTTCTGTTAATACCTAGGCTGAAGCAAGCAGTTTGTTTTTACCCGGATTAAACTCCGGTTTAATCCGGTTTATCTTTTGAACATTTACTTTTGTCCCTTTTTGCTACTAAAGGCAAAAACTGCCTGGCCCTTGTGTTTTTACGGGCATTTTTGAGTTCTGTAATCTAATAAACTCTGTTACTTTGAATCTTGTGGCGTTCTGTCTTTGACACCACCTTGATTAGCATTGAATAGCTTTGCAGCTTCAAAGCCTGGCTGCTTCCTGCTTGGGGGAATCCTTTGTTGTGAAGTGTTAACTGGCCCTGATTGTTTCTTGTCTGGAATTCCCCTGTCTTCTCAGTGTTGTTCTTTATTTACTGTCCTGATTTTAGAGTTTTTTTAAAAAAATACTGGTAGCCAGATTTTGTTCATTTTCATGATTTCCTCCTTTCTGTTGAAATTATCCACATGCTTGTGGATTTCAATGGCTTCTCTGTGTAGCCTGACATGGTGGTTGTTAAGAGTGGTCCAGCATTTCTCTGTTCTCAAATAATATACTGTGTCCAGGTTGGTTCATCAAATGCTCTGCTATGCAGACTAATCCAACTTCTGTGGCTGGATTAGTCTGCAGTGCCTTGTATGTTCCTTGATTTGTGTTTGGGCAGTGCTGCGGTTGGTGGTCCCTATGTAGACTTGTCCACAGCTGCATGGTATACGGTAGACTCCTGCAGAGGTGAGAGGATCCCTCTTGTCCTTTGCTGAACTTAGCATTTGTTGGATTTTCTTAGTGGGTCTGTAGCTAGTTGGTAGGTTGTGTTTCTTCATCAGCTTCCCTCTGCGGTCAGTGGTTCCCTTAATGCATGGTAAAAACACATTTCCTCTGGGTGGATCTTTGTCTTTGCTCCCTTATCTATTGATAAGGGGTTCATACAGTAGTCTTTCCCTAGTCACACATATACTCTGTTCTTTACTTGCAGTTAGAAATGGCCAATCCAGCAAAAGATAAATTTATGAGTCTACTGATCCTCTGTTTTAGCTATAAACTGGGAGTACTTTACAGAGGACTATATGGAGTAAAAGTGTGTGGTTTTTATTTTATGAAGTATTTTGAACTGGAAAACATATGCTGATGCTTTTTGAGCCTGTCCTTCTATGTAAATCCCAGTGAATATAACAAATATGTTTGTATGCATTTGTGTGTGGGTGTATTAGAGAACCGTCGAAAATAGGGTTGTTTGCTACAAAATCATACAAATTTAATGTAAGCAATGGAAGAAGATAAAGGATAATTACCTTGGCATTCGGTGATAACGAATGCTGTCAGATCTGGTTAATCCATGCTTCATTTATCCTTCTGTCTCTGTATTGAAAAGACTTAAGTGATTACTAATCCAGTAGCATATGCAGAATTACACTGCCAGGATCTTAAACTTGAAGGGTTTTGTAAATCTGCAATTCAAATGGAGGTTGTTGTTTTGAATTAACAAGATTGAACATAATTACTGAATCAGGGACCTAATCATGTCCTCAGAAACACATGCCTAAATACTACATTTAAGAGAAATTAAAGCAGAAAAGCTAACTGGTTACATTCTAAAGGACTACAGTGATGCAATGTATGTGTCTTAATTCCCATTAGCTTTTAAAGAAACAGGTATTTTAAATTCTATATTGGGGTTTTTATGGGTCATTTGATAAGCACAGGTATTAGCAGAGCATCCTTGATTATTTATTTTGGTACTTTACTTGTTTCAGATTTTATAAGAAGGGAGTGTGACTTGTAAAGTGAGGAGCAATAAGAGACAGGATGTATAATAAACTCCATCCCAGTTTTAAAAATCTTTCTAAGACGGGTCAGGTCTGCTTAGTACTTGGACAGTGAACATTAAGTGGAGTAAGCTGTATTTCAGAGGAAGGAACTGGCAAAGCCACATCTAAATATTCCTTGTCTCAAACCCAACAAAATTCATGGGATCGCCATAAATCAATAAACAACTTGAAGGTATGTACACACATATTCATATAACTTAGAATTGAGAATATACTGTCTGGCTATGCCTAGGGTGACATAAGCTAGCTAGCTCTCTCTCTCTCTCTCTCTTTTTTTTTTCTTTTTTCTTTTTGCCATGCTAGCTTTCTCAGGTTTCCAATGTTGACATTGATGGCTTCCAGTTTTTCTGACATATACAGAGAGGCCTAATTTCATTATCTTTGACCTGCAGGACTGTGCATCATTAAGTCAGATTGAATGTCAGTGGCATGATAAGACACCAACAAACTCCCAGTTCAGTTTATCTTACTGGTTCTTGATTAGGAGGCCAAATTATGCAAATGTTGCACAAATATACAAAAAGATTAAAATGTCCTCATTCAGTCATTTATTTATGGTACTCTTGGATATAAGCCAAGGTTTGATGTTTTGTTTGTATGACAGTAAAAACCAGGAGATAATGCGGTATTTTCAAAGAATGCTTATCTTAGTTTCTCTCTTTATCACATGCTGATCCAGTAACACCCGCCTCTCCTCATGTAATCTGCATATAGATTATTCTTTTTTAATACATGCACTGCCAGCTAAATTGGTTGAATTTATACACTTACAGCCAAGGTACAGTTTTCCTCCTTGGAAATACAGCCTAAAGATTTCACTCCTTTCATTCTTACACATAGTTCCACCATCACAGCCAACGTTCAACTGCTGTTTCCATATTTAATATTTTTCAGCATCAGTTTCATGCAAGACTTAATCAGGGAATTATGTTCAGGGTCCCAAAAGCTTGTATACTGGTGATGCTAGCAGTACAGTTTTACAGTATTGATACAAAACAAGGAGTGATAATACTTGTCACATTCTGCAACTGATACTTAGGGCCCTATGTCCCAGGATCTGATCCCAGGTTTTCTGTTTATCCTAGATTATCTGGTAGTACGGACTCATATAATCCAGTTTAAAGCAGAAAACCTGGGCTCGGATCCTGGGATATAGGGCCTGTCTGGAAGGACCCTTAGTCTGAACAATCATTGTCATACAGTCTTGCAGAGGTGGAAGAAGTGTAGCCTGTAGGCCACAGGCAACCTAAAAAAAAACCCTTTTAGAGCCCTCAAAGTCCCAGAACTTCTTTAAAAAAAATTTTTAACTCTCAGAGCTTGGTTTTTGTTTTTGCCCCTGAACAACAGAAACAGTTAGACCCACAAAATCCAGTGGACCTATTCCCATGTAGCTTTAAAAGCTTTAGAATATAAAATGGGTTACAAAGGTCTGTGATCCTTCTCAGATACAATAATAGGTTTATAGCGTGCAGTTCTTTTGAAACCCATTGCTCTTCATGGAAGGCCAGGTGATTACAATGTAGTCCAGCATTGCCTTTGCCTTGCTTCAGTATCAGCTTTGCCCTTTCTTTGGGTGGGAAGATCAATCCATAGTACTTCATGCCTTAATCCCACTTCTATAATGCACTGTCTATAGGGCTTTCTTTGAATAATGTTCAAAGGTTACAGCTAGGGCAAAATGTGGTGGCCAGACTGTTATCAGGGGTATATTTTAGGGACCACATAACACAAGAAGTGCACTGGTTTCCTGTTTGCTTCTGAGCACAAATCAAGGCGCTGGTCTTGAACTATAGATAGGAACAGACTTTAGGATTAATGCAATTTGACAGCGCTTTGACTGCCATGGCTCAATACTATGGAACCATGGGAGATAGCGTTTGGGGGGCAACAATGATCTTTGATCAAAGACCTTGTAAAACTACAACTGCCATGATTCCATAGCATTGAGTCATGGCAGTCAACATGGTGCGAAACTGCATTAATTCTGCAGTGGAGATGCACCCCTAGTATCAACACCCCAATTGTAGAACTCTCTCCCAAAGAAGGCCATGTTATATCCACCATTTCATGTTTGTTTTGGCAGTTGCTACTATGCTACCTTAAAATAGATCTTAGAATTAGGTGTATCTGCTCTGGCTATTTTAAAAACAGGCTTTAGATCTATTGGTTGGACTGGTACTGTATTTATTTACTGTTGTGTGCCTTGTCCCAAGGATCCTAATGGGTCCAGAGGCAAATTGTTGTTGTCCAATAATAGGATTCATGTGGCTACAACCAATATGAAACAATACAAAAACATTAATAAAAGTAAAACTATAATATTTTATGGTAGTTCAATAATATATGAAGTTAAAAACATTAAACATTAACAATATTAAAATCTATTAAAAGACTTTTACAACCTTACAACCAAACCAAAAAAGCATTTAAGCATAGATGCTTTAATAGCAAATTGGCTGAAAACAAAACCAACAGTGATGTGGTGTCTGTCATTTCTATTTGCACCAAACTGACCAGAACAATCCCCAAGGGGACATAGGGGTGAAAAACAGCTTTCATTCTTCTACAGTGCCCACATCTCCAGAACTGCCTGCTTATAAAAGGGATGATATAATGTGATTCGTCTTCATTAATGCATCAGACTATTACCATTACATGAGCCTATAATGCATGCTGATGCTACAGAATGTTTGAACAGGTGTCTATATAGAATCTTGTCTTTTTGTTGCGTTGGTTTTCTACCGTATTTTCAGATGTGTGCTTACATTAATAAACTGCCAGCAGCCCATGGAAACATGACTTTTTGGGACTATAGCTTGCACATTTCCTTGGCTGGCTGGGTGATTCAGGAAACATAGTCATGACAGTCATTTTTCTAAGCTCTCTCTCTCAGTACTGAATTTCATAGTGGAATTCCTAAGAAATTCCACTCAAGTACAAATTGTTGCTCACATATGGAGAAAGTACATTGCATTCATTGTTTTCTATTTCAGGAGAAGTCATATCTTCCATTATTGTCATTGTTATGTCTTTCGGTGATAAATCCTCACAAAGCTATACACACAAACACACCCACTTATATAGGTCACCATGCTAGGGATTGTGGCTGCTGTTCAATGAGTTGCCAGCAATTTGGTGGAAACTGTTGCAAAGTAAAGGAATGGATAACAAATTAAGGATTTCATGGATGATCTTATAGTATACTCACTGAGTTTAGAATAGAGTATAAACATAGCTTGACAATGAACTGGAAAGATGGCGCAACAACCTCTATCTAATTGAACCCTTCAAAACCATAAATGCACTTTACTTGAAAGTATCAAACACTAGTTTCAGTATTATACAGTATCTTTCAGCCAGGCTTACTCCCATAATGAGGATTATAGCCTTCAGCTGGGTACAGATGTCTCATAGCAATAAAGTATACTGCATTGGAGGTATTATCTGTTCTCTGGAAAACAGTGAGACAATACTGAAAGGATTAGGTGCAGTACAATGGAAGGTGTAGCTGAAAAGCATACAGGTCTGGCATTTGATCTAGTCTAGATGACTGTCCTCACACATCAGTAACAACAAGCTATGCCTTATTTTACAAAATTGTTTTTAGTTTTTGCCGCAGCTGCTAAGCCACTTGGAAAGTCACAAAGTTATATCTATCACTATACAAGCTCAGAGCCTCTGTGAATTCATACTTACAGCATTCCTGACACATAAATGGCTACAGTAGAAAAGTTCAAAAGAGCGCAAGATTTCTCAGACCTGTTCTGCTTCTTATTAAAGATTTACCAAAAAACCACACAGCTTCTAGACTTGTATTCATAATGTATGTCAGTGGCACAGTTGTGTAGCCTTTCCTTAAGGCCTTGGGCTTGATTCCAGGTGTGTGTGTGTGGCTGTGCTTTCAAGTCAGCAATTGACTCCATGAATTTCATAGAATTTTCTTAAGCAAGGAATACCCATAGGTAGTTTTGCCAGTGTACATCCTCTGAAATATAGCCTGCTGCACCTCATATTAATTTATGGTTTCCCATCGAAGACTAGATCTTTTACCTTTAGGCTATTTGTGCTTTAAGGATCCTTGAACAGGATCGAATATTTTGCAGCACATGGTAAGATTTTCAATAGTCTCCCTGAACGAATGTGCCATTTGTACTATATTGTCTTGAAGGGATTGTGGTCCAAAATGTGGGCCACAGGTTTTTTAAAAAGAGCACATTGTATGTTATTCCGCTGATTAACCTTATTATGTCATTGTGATTCTGCTATTGGGAGATCTTCAGGTCTTCTGTGAACAGGGCAATTAGTGAGTTTCGTTCATCTTCTTAGGAGCAGTATTGGTAGGAAACTGTCATTCTGAATCACAGGCCTCAGGGCAGTTATTTGAAGTGCCCATGTGGGCATGCTTTCCAGATCATTTCACCTTGTTGGCAGCTTGGCACACATTTCCCTTGCATGCACAAGTTTTAAAAAATCTATCTATCTGCTTGTATCAATGCTAAACCCTTGGAGAACTGTCACTTCCTGGAATACATCACAAACTGCTGGATTGGGACAATGCTGCTAAAATATAGTTAGGCAAAATTTGTGGTGCATTTCAAGATACAAACCACCCACGCTTATTTGACAGGTCAGGGACCAGGGGTGCTGTCAAAAATAGTTGAAAAGAAGAACATATTCTTTTTTTAAAGCTTGCAAATGCAAGACTGAACACTCCATGCTACTGAATTGACTGTGTGAGAGAGAAACAGTGCACTGAGTAGATCAAGGCCATGTCTACACTGAACATTCTGCCCTGAATAGACCATGATGGTGGCCAAATTCTCTGTGGTGCCATGTGGATGTCTAGGTGGTTTAGCCAGGCCAAGACCACACCAGCTTTTTGGGACATCCCCTTGCCTCATGTCACCATTGCTGCAGACACACTGGCTAAGGAGCTCTCTGCGAGAGCCTGGCTATCACAGTGGTGTTTGCTGAGATCATGACTTGGTGCCCATGCAATCAACAAGAAGAGGGTAGAGTGACCCTCTATTTCAGTAGTTCTCAACCTGTAGGTCCCCTGGTGTTTTGGCCTACAACTCCCAGAAATCCCAACCAGTTTACCAGCTGTTAGGATTTCTGGAAGTTGAAGGCCAAAACATCTGGGGACCCACAGGTTGAGAACCACTGCTCTACTTGATCAGATGATTGAGTTATTCCAGCAGAGTTTACCACAACAACCAGGCTCTCACAGGGAGCTGCTTGGCTGGCAATGAGTGGCAGTGTCATGATAAGGACAAACCATTTCCTTCTCTATGCGAATCAGTGCAAGAGAAGGGTAATGTCAGCAGTGTGCATGTGAAGTATGGATCAGGCTGAATGGATCTCAATCCAGCTTTCCCCCGGCTGCAGACTACCAATGACACTCCACAGTATCTCTCAAATTTGCAAGTTCAGCTTCAGTAGTAAAAGGATACTTGCCAGATGTCATCATGCATTGTGAAGACTGCTGGTGCTAACTTCAGGGAGAATATGAGGGGGTTTTTTACTTGTGTAGACTCGTCCTGAGAAGAGGGGGCAGGGGAAGAGACATTGCATAGTCAAAAATGTGGTCTATGGCTATAATTCAGTTGAAAGAACAAGGAATAAAAGGTGAGGTGTCAAAATGCAAAGGAAATTGTGACAGAGGATAATAGAACTTCATTGTGTACACAATTATGTGTCAATTTAAGAGTGTGTGTACCATTTTAAGGTCTTTACATCTCAGAAGGATTTTATTGCATTGACTTTAACATTTGTAATTCTGCTAATTGGCCTGTGATCAGCAGAACATAACAATCTGCATAAGTAATGGAACAGTAGAGCCTCTCTAGTTTATCATATTAAACTACTCATGGGGAAAGGACTATAAATCAATTTATGAAACAAATACTTTTCTAAACTCTCCATTAAGTAAACAAACCACTAATGAAAGTGGGGAAGAACTTAGAATTAATATTAAACTACACGACTTATTTAATTATCAACTTACAGTTGGTAAAAAAAAGTCTTCTATTTACATTGCAAGGCATTAAAATTATTCAAACACAACAGTAAAAACAATCCTTTGCTTCCTGCCTACAACTGGGGATTTTCCAATTTTCAGTCTTGCACTGAGCTTGCAATGAAATCTTCTTTGCACAGCTTTCTGTGGATGAAGTAAAATAACAATTTGGCCATTGGCCTTAGAACAAATTATGGGTGGTTTGTCAAACCTTAAATGAACTTTGATTCATTACCAATATATTGTGATAGAGCCCTTGGTGGTGCAGTGGATTAAACTGCTAAGCTGCTGAACTTGCTAACCAAAAGGTTGGCAGTTCGAATCCGGGGAATAGGGTGAGCTCCCGCTGTTAGTCCCAGCTTCTGCCAACCTAGCAGTTCAAAAACACGCAAATTTGAGTAGATCAATAGGTATCGTTCCGGCAGAAAGGTAACGATGCTCCATGCAGTCACGCCAACCACATTACTTTGGAGGTGTCTACGGACAACGCCGGCTCTTCAGCTTAGAAATAGAGATGAGCACCAATCCCCAGAGTCGGACTCAACTAGATTTAATGTCAGAGGAAAATCTTTACCTTTACCATTATATTGTGATATCATATGTTGTGGTTTCTTCCAAAATGTTACAGGTTGGGTCTCCCTTACCTTGAAATGCTTGGGATCAGAAGGGTTTTCTTTAGATATCAGATTTTTTTTTATTTTGTAATACTTGCATTTGCATATACATAGTGAATGAGGGATGGGGAGAGGGGCTAGCAACATGTCAGTACCCACTGAATTTTTCCTCAAGGAGCTTTCCTGTTAGAAAGCAAAGAGGGGTAAGAGAGTAGAACCTCGCTTACAAAACTCCTGTGTAGAAGATACAATGTTTCCAGGGCATCTTGGATCTAGGTCAGTGGTTCTCAACCTGTGGGTCCCCAGGTGTTTTGGCCTACAACTTCCAGAAATACCAGCCAGTTTACCAGCTGTTAGGATTTCTGGGAGTTGAAGGCCAAAACATTTGGGGACCCACAAGTTGAAAACCTATGATCTAGGTCAATGATGGGCAACTTTTTGTGCTTGGTGTGTCAAAATTCACCAAAAAACCTAGCATGACTTGGGTGGTGTGTCACTTCGAGAAAAAAACCATGATTTCGCAATATGTATAGTTTAAATAACAAAAATGTATAATTGTAATATATAACTGTGTTTAATAAATCAAAAACTATTTACTACCATTATTTCCATGTACAACCATCTATGGTATCTCTTGCAGTTTCCACACTGATTTCTCTCTATTCTAGTTTCAATGTAGTCATGAAAAATGAATAATAATATAACAATGTAATGGTAATAATATGATAATATACTACAATAATAATAGAATAATAATTGAATGATATAATATATATATATATATAAATGTAATGTGCATAATTCCCATGGAGTAAACAACAAAACCACTGGACCAAATCATACCAAATTTGGCCACAAAAGACATATCCAATCAATCTGCATGCGGCAACGTGTCAGCAAAAATGGCCAGGCGTATCAGTGCTGACACACGTGTCATAGGTTGGCCATCGTTGATCTAGGTGGAAGGCAAGTGCAGAAGCATCTCATATGTGTGCTTTCTACATAGGCCTTCTCTTTCTTCCATCTGGTTCCTTGAATAAAAAGCTAGGTGGATACTGAATGTGTGACTTGCTCCCTTTCCTCAAAGATGGAAGTGTGAAGCTGACACTTGATTTTAGATAACGGGGGCTCAACTTACAGTTCCAAATACTTTCTTAAAACATTCAAAAAGTGCCTTCTAAAAATTGAAAGAATGTACAACATCTGCCCTTAATGTGAAATGCAACACAATGAAACCCCCTTAACATTGCTCTTGTATGAAGGGAGATCATATCAAGAAAGTGACTGTGGTCCGCCATCTCTATCTCATCCCTAATGATGCATTACCCCCCTACTCCTACTGTCCATGTGTTAGTATAGACAGTCCACCTGGTGAAGACTACTGTGCATTTTAGCCTGCCCATATCATGCAGCTCTCCTCCAAACACATGCTATATAATTTGTTGGATACTTTTTTGTATTTAGTCTCAATTTAAGTGTAAGTGTTCATTGTTTAAAACTCATCTTATCTTATAAATAGATGCCTCCAGGGTCACCTTTTGCTTTATAAACCTGTCCACAATCTAATGATGGCTTCAAAGACTCCTTTTTCTCTGTACCTCATCATGAATGGGTTGAAGACCTGGGATCTTTTTAATAGTGGTAACAAAATAGTGAAAGGGTTCCCTTGGGGAAATATCCTTTGCTCTCTATTCTTGTTGGTGTTTGCTTTATTGTTTGTTTGTTTGTTTGTTTGTTACTTAGATGCTACAAAGGCACCCAGAGCAGCTTACAAAAATGTTAGTTTTTCCTCAGGCTTACATAAGATCCATAATTATTACATAAATATCATATAAAACATAATATTACTGTGGCTGCCTCCCTCCCACTCAATGGCCAGCAGAAGGGCAGTCAAAGATGTTGGGAGGGGCTCTGAACAGCTGCTGGGTGTTACTTTCAAGTCATTTCCAAAGTATGCCAATGTTAAGACAAGCCTATCATGAGGTTTTCTTGGCAGGATTTGTTTGGGGTAGATGGGTTGTATTTGCCTTCTTCCAAGGCCAAAATCACCCAGTGGGTTTTCATAGTCAAATGAGGATTCTTGTTTGTACGTGCAGCACTGTATGTACTCAAGTATAAGCTGACCCAAATATAAGCTGAGGCACCTTATTTTACCACAAAAAACTGGAAAAACATATTGACTCGAGTATTGACATATTGACAAGGGTGGGAAATACAACAGCTACTGGTCAATTTCAAAAACAAAAATAGATACCAATAAAATTACATTAATTGAGGCATCAGTAGGTTAAATTTTCTTGAATATTTACATAAAACTGTAATTTAAGGTGGTAATAAGACTTTAATAAGATAAGACTATCCATCTTTGATTACCTATATACTAGAGTATTAGCCGACCCAAATATAAACTGGCCAGGACCCTCACTTGAGTATAAGCCGAGCGGGGCTTGCTGTCTGCAAGGATGTTGCCCAGGGGATGCCCAGATGTTTTGATGTTTTTACCATCCTTGTGAGAGGCTTCTCTCATGTCCCTGCATGGGGATGGAGCTGACAGAGGGAGCTCATCAACTCTCTCCCCAGGTTGGATTCGAACTGGCAACTTCCATGTCAGCAACCCAACCTTCAAGTCATCAGTACTGCTGGCACAAGGGTTTAACTCACTGCATCACCAGGAATACCACCTAAAAAGTGCCGAAAAACTCGGCTTTTACTTGAGTATATGCAGTAATATATGTCTTCATGCAGTTGAATCTAATTGTGAGTCTCTAGTTGAGTAGATCTACTGTATTTAATCATTTTAAAATACATTTTAAGTAGCAAAGCAGGAGAAAAATCTATTAAATAAATGAACTTGCCTTTGATTTGAGCTCAGTAGGTGAAACTGGAATAGGTAAGAATGGCTGATATTGTTGTTGCTGCTGCTGTGTGCCTTCAGCCCCCAAAGTAAACCTATCATGTGTTGTTGTTGTTGTTGTTGGCAAAATTGCTTCAGATAGAGTTTGCCATTGCTTTCCTTTTAGGATAAGAGCATATGATCTGCCCAAGGTTATCCAGTGGGTTTCCATGTCTGAGCAGGGATTCAAACCCTGTTTTTGGGCCAATGCTCAAATCACTACATTATCCTAGCTCTAACAACAGGAAATTCACACCAAATAGGAAAGTTGCTGTGGTGGATGAACATTTGGATACCGAAATAGGAATTTATTAATTCTGCCTTATACTAAAAACATATTTGAACTATATAAGTAAAGGTTAAAGGCACATTCTGTTCACAAGCTACTGTGAAGAGCAAGCATATGCTAACTTCTGTTTTAATCTTTGGAGTTAATTTCAAGGCTAGTAGGGCTGAGATGTGTGGTAGCATTTTGAATAAACATAATTATCGCCTCTTGTACAACATTATGTTCCTCAGTGAAAAACTTAGTATCTGCCTAAATACAAAGCAGAGTGTGCCAACAAGCAATCCTGTATTCCACAGTTATTGCCGCAGTATTCAGTGTATTGCTAAACAATTTAAACTGAAAAAGGAAAATAGGTCACCATCAAAAGAACTGACAAAAAGTACCATATGTGTAGTGTATTAATCTTTCTCTCACAAATTTCCCATCAAAGTATTCGGTGTTATTTAAAAACCTACAGATTTCTATCTAATATAATTTGTTCAAATTAAAGGTATCCTTTTATAGTTACATATCACACATTCAAGCGGTCTTCATAGACCTGTCAGCACCATATGATACTGTAAATCATTGCCTTCTCCTGATAAAAATATATAATATCACAAAGGATTACCACCTCATCCACTTTAGGCTTGTGATCCCTCCAGTTCTGGTTACAGAAAATGAATACGTCAAACTACTCACACTGACAAGAGTTTTGAAGCACAATACTACTGGCTTCACAATCGTATTAAAAAACAAAATATGGATAGTTGATGTTGCAATCCCAGGCGACAACAGGATTGAATAGAAACAACTGAAAACGCTGACACGATACGAGAATTTAAAGATCGAACTGCAAAGACTCTGGCACAAGCCAGTAAAGGTGATCCCAGTGGTGATGTGCACACTGGGTGCAGTGCCTAAAGACCTTTGCCTGCACCTAAAAACAATTGGTGCACTTAAACACAATTACCATCTGTCAGCTGAAAAAAGCCACCCTACTTGGATCTGCACTCATTATTCTCCGATACATCACACAATCCTAGAGACTTGGGAAGTGTCAGGCGTGTGATTCAATACAACAGCCAGCATAGTGATCTTATTTGCTGTGTACTAATCTTGTTGTGTATCAAATAATAATAATAATGATAATAATAATGGGATCTGCGCGCATCATCTGAAAATACATCACATAGTCCTAAACGCTTGGGAAGTGTTCGACTTGTGATTTTGTGATACGAAATCCAGCATATCTATCTTGTTTGCTGAGTCATACAATGTTGTTGTGTCAATAATAATAATAATAATAATAATAATAAACTTTATATCCCACCTATCTTCCCGAGGTAACTCAAGGCAGTTAACAACAAATATTGGCAAATATTCAATGACAAAATAATCCACCCCACCCTAACCCAAAACAAACCACATCAACATCAAAAGTAACAAATTAACAAGAATTAAATAATAGCATGACAAATATACAATTCCACAGCTTACATTGGGGAAAAAGCCAGAATCTAAACAAAGCAAAATAAGGTAAAATATTGGAATTTTTGCAGCCAGCAGCCAGCGTGACCAGATAGTTCCGCTCCATGGTGACTATACATGATATTCTATGCCTCCTCATCTCAATATGTTTGGGAACAAAAATAGGTTTTTAATTGTTTTTAAAAATCTTCTACAAACGATTTGAGGATTCCTCCCAAAATACATCCAGGGTTAATTTATTTTTCTTTCACCAGCTTCAACCTGTCTTTTGATTTCTATTTTAGTAGCCAAACTTGTAGATCTATGCTTTGTAACATGCTAAGGACAACAAGTGAGACATGGTCCTCTGCTTTCCGCTTTTCTCTGGGTACTACTCCTCATGCATGCTCAGTAAAGGATTCTGTAGGCAGCTGCTGTATGCCTTTTGTTTATTCAATATCCTTTGAAGTGGTGGAAGATAATTAGTAGATATGCATGCATTTGTGCAAGCTAGGCAAAGAAACTTAAGACCATTACAGTTGAACATGAAAATGTGCACTGAAATATACCTCCAAATGGAGATGGAATGTGCACTATGATTTACAGTCATTCAACATATATCTGCTGGTTCACCGTTGTTTGGAACCAATCATTTTGTGAGGAGAGGACAATGCGTTATAGTAAAGTTGTTTTTAAAATACAATCTGAAATACTATGGAGACTTTCTATGTACCGTATATATGATAGCAGGGACAGTCACTGCTATAAAATAAATAAGAATAAAGGAAAAAAAAATTAGCCCTTCTACTGCAAAGGTACCTCTTAGGTAAAGATAAAGGTTTTCCCCTGACATTAAGTCCAGTCATGTCCAACTCTGGGGATTGGTGCTCATCTCCATTTCTAAGCCCAAGAGCCGGCATTGTCCATAGACACCTCCTAGGTGTGACTGTTTCAGCGGGAAGCACCATTACCTTCGCACTGAAGCGGTACCTATTGATCTACTCACACTTGCATTTTTTCAAACTGCTGGGTTGGCAGAAGCTGGGGCTAATAGCGGGAGCTCATTCAGCTCCCTGGATTCAAACCGCCAACCTTTCGGTCAGCAAGTTCAGCAGCTCAGCAGTTTAACCCACTGAGCCTCTTACGCTTATGGGGGAAAAAACTAACAAACCCCAACGTATTTTGAACTAAATGTGTAAGATCAAGTTTCAGGGATACAGAAATCTTTAATATTCTCATGATCCATATACATTTAATCATTTGTGGCTCCGATCGAGAATTTGACATGCTGCGTCTTAAATCTGCTAGATGTTTGCTATTGTGAATGACCTTCTTACTGTTTTCTTGCAGGAATATCTTCAAGATTCCCAGAAATCATGTCAGTAGGATCACACTCATTCTCCCCAGGAGGCCCTAATGGGATTATTAGAAGTCAATCCTTCGCTGGCTTCAGCGGTCTTCAAGAAAGGCGATCCAGGCAAGTACAGATTTTGAAGCAAAGCTGTAAACTGAGGGTAATGTGCGTATACACAGAGAGAGCTTGGCCTCAGGGATCTGTTGTTTTTATCTTATTTTTATACTCTAGTGAAAGAACCAGCAAAGCCACCTCTTTGTAGTCCTTGGCTAGGAAAACCCTATGAAATTCATGGGGTTGCATTAAGTTGGCATGTGACTCGAAGGCACACACACATGCACACAGAGTATGCTTCTGTAATAAAACTGGCAATCGAAACTTCAATTTAAACAAACCAAAAAGGAGGAAATAGCCCCAGCTTTACTAAAGGTTATCTCTTTGACCTGTCTGGTTCTTTGACGCCAGCAAGCTCATCAACCTCATAGTTTTTAGAGGGTGGGAGTGGGGAATGATTTAAATGGAACAATTTTCCTTTTGCCTCCCAAACCCAGCCAAGTTTTGACCCTTTCCTTAGAGCTAAGCCAAACAGTCCTGTTTTGTTTCAGATCCAATCTAACTATAGATATTTTACAGATTGTCTTCACAATTGTTCAGGGAATGTGACATGATCTGTCATTCATAACTAGGTGGACCAGTTTTGTTTAGTCCATGATATATGATTTTAAATTTATTTTTAACAGATGGGAGTGTAAGTGTGGATTGGAAGAAGTAACACTTGTAACACATTTTTTTTCCTGGATTATAAATTTCATTTCCTAATTGGTTCTATCATAAAAACATGGGAAAGGCTTATTAAATTGAAAAAGGTTTGTTTTTGTGGGACATCCTGTTGCACATTTTGCTATAGTTTTTCAACGACTATCTCATAGAGTCTCAACCAATTCAACATAGTTTGTGGCAGCTACAAAAACGAAGTTTCTAGAGTATAACAATTACTTCCAGAGCAAGTACCTCACAATTAAACAGGAAATAACACTTTCAAACCAGGAACGGTCTTTTTTGCTAACGCTGTTACCTAATCTAACAATATTTGGCAAGCATTTTTCTTCACTCTAGGACAGTGCCAGGACTTGGTATTCTTTGGTTGCTGCCTGGCATGGTCCACCACTAATCTGTAATGTGGAACTGGATTTAAATATTTATTTTGTACTCTGATGAGCATTAGGCTGCTGGATATACCTACTATTTTAATTACCATAATCACTTGGAGCAATACTTTATCTATAGTACTGTAGGGACTTTCAGTGATGGATATATCTGGAATTTTAGTGGCATTGTCCATCGGTACAAGAGTTCTTCCCCAAACGCAGAACAGACCAGGATCTAGTCCTACCTCTAACTAATTTCTGAAAGTGTTTTTGTTTCTGTGTTAGTTTTCCTCTGAGGAAAAGACATAATTGCAACCTGTATTGCAAAAGTCTTGTATGACTGAAGCTTAGGGCCTCATCACATTTAGATGTCTAAATGCAGCAAATCCATAGGGCAGCGGGGGAATCCATCTCTCTGCACCCTGCATCGCCCACAGCACTGCCTTCCCCATCACACAGGGGAAAGCATTGCTGCATGCCTTCCACCTGCACTGCTCCAGTTGCTGGCAACAAGAACATGGGAAGCCTCCTGTGTTCTCTTTACTCCGTCAGAAGATACTGAGAGCAGAGTTTGGGGATGGAGCCCCACCAGAAGTAGCTGTGTGTCATATGAAGGGCTCCGTCAGTCTCCATCCAGGAACTGTGCTCTTAGCGTCCTACAATGGGTCTGAAAACCCATGTGATGAAGTCTTTAGAGACAAACTTGTAGCTATAAACCTTTCTCAACAATTTCACAAAACATTTTCCCCTCATTTAGGTTTTATTCTGTGACCACATTTAAGATCTATCTTGTTTGGCATGGGTTAAGGCAGAAGCCACCTAAGTATATTGTTATTCTCTGTCCATCCAAACAGCAGTGGATTGTGCTTTTGTTTCAGAATACTTTACATCTTGTCATACTATAAATCAGTGTAAGAACCAATAGTACAACTATGCCATTGTAAGCAAGAGAGTAGTTTATAACAATAGCTGTTTATAAAAGTTACTTCCATTCTCTTTTCTTTTCCACTTTATGCATTTGTTGTGTAATATGTATACAGTAGAGTCTCACTTATCCAAGCTAAATGGACTGGCAGAACCTTGGATAAGCGAATATCTTGGATAATAAGGAGGGATTAAGGAAAAGCCTATTAAACATCAAATTAGGTTATGATTTTACAAATTAAGCACCAAAACATCATGTTATACAACAAATTTGACAGAAAAAGTAGTTTAATACGCAGTAATGTTATGTTGTATTACTGTATTTACAAATTTAGCACCAAAATATCACGATATATTGAAAACATTGACTACAAAAATGCCTTGGATAATCCAGAACCTTGGATAAGTGAGTCTTGGATAAGTGAGACTCTACTGTATATGGTATGTTTAAAATATTTTGCTACCTACACTGAAACTTTGCAAGTGGGAAGCAAAATATAAAGGCATTGGATCCATCCCCAAGTAGAATATCAGATGCTGACAGCCAAGTGTCATGTTGGCTCAGACCTCTTAACCCATAAACACTGAATGCTCTCTGGCAGGCAGCCTTGTAAGCAGATTGCTTTAAGCTGGGAAAGATTAGGTGTTAGAGAAAGCTCCTTAGGTGATACTCCTTTAAGATAATCGTGATTTATCATTCTTCTTCCCTCCCCACACCCATGTTATGTTCACTTTGTAGGTGCAATTCGTTTATTGAGAATTCCTCTGCACTCAAGAAACCTCAGGCAAAAGTGAAGAAAACGCACAATTTAGGACACAAGAGCAGCAGCACATCTAAGGAACCTCAGCCTGAAAGGATGGAAGAAGTCTACAAAGCCCTAAAGAATGGACTCGAGTAAGAATTTTATCATCCCAGAGCAACAATAAAAATGTCCTTGCTGCTTGACAAGGAAAACTTGATTTCTCCATAGAAAATTAAAATTCAGCTTCTGGTATCAAGTATAGATTTACCAGCTACAGAGCTTGGAAATGTTCCTTTTTGTACAATGATTTTTTAATGCTGCAGCCAGCACTATCTTTCTTAAGATGAGAAATTCTGGGAGTTGTCATCCAAAAAGAGTATGTTAGCTCTCAAAACTCTGTTTCCTCTGACAATTGAGAGCTAACATACTCAGCAGCCTTTTGATGTATGGTTAATATCATATTCTGTACCCAAGCCTGCTTTTTGTGTGAGATAATTGTTTTATCCACTCCCACCATTGCACTATTTTACAGTTGCAAGAAATGTCTAGCCTTGGTTGACTATAGTCTTAGCATCAGTTTTTCTAGTTTATGCCAGGATTACTTTGTCTATCCCATACCATGTCATTTTTTCATGTCAGGAGCAACTTGAGAAACTGCAAGTCGCTTCTGATGTGAGAAGGAGGTTATCCAGGGGATGCCCAGGTGTTTTGATGTTTTTACCATCCTTGTGGAAGGCTTCTCTCATGTCCCTGCATGAGGAGCTAGAGCTGAGAGAGGGAGCTCACCCACTCTCCCCAGATTCAAACTGCTGACCTATTGGTCAGTAGTCCTGCTGGAACAATGGTTTAACCTATTGCGCCACCAGGAGCTCATACCATGTCATACAATGCAGAATATACACAGTACACTTTGGCTTCCATAGTTTTTGAATTCCGTTTTCCAAGAAGATAGAGGTATTGCCCATAGTTAATTTGTCCCCTTTAGCCACTTCATGTATCTTCTCCAACCATTATTTTTGTGAAGGAACATATTTTTTCATTTTAGAGGAAAACGAATTCTTGCAGCTATAATCATATATTGTAAAACCCCTTCCAGTTGTTCATCCATCTTTCCCAATAAGTAGAATTCTTTCTGGATTTTCATGTTTAAAATGTCATCCAGGTCATGTAGATTTGAGTCCAATATTTCACATAACCAGTCCATTTCCATATTTCAAATTGTACAATCCCTCTTCCTGTTGCAAATTTCATGTTTACCATTTCAGTTTCATAATGTAACACCATCCTTTATGATGGAAAAGGCCATTTGCAGCACTGCAACTTGTTGAACTACAAATCTCATGTTCAAACACCATTGGTTATGCTATCTAATACTGGTCAAAGTCCTACAGGTTCTGGAGGACCACAATCCTATACACACTTAGCTAGTAATATGAACTATTTACGTAATTTAATAATCCTTACTTCTATACAATAATGTAGATCAGTGGTTCTCAACCTGTGCGTCTCCAGGTGTTTTGGCCTACAATTCCCCAAAATCCCAGCCAGTTTACCAGCTGTTAGGATTTCTGGGAGTTGGGGACCCACAGGTTGAGAAACATTGATGTAGATGATTACTCGGTTATTTTCTTAAACAATTATTCCTCCAAACAATTTTTCTTTTTACAAAATCCAACTTTTTAAATATTAGAGTGTAATAAAAGTAATGTTTTGCTTTTTGCCCTTTCTCTACAGTGAATATCTTGAAGTGCATCAAACGGAGCTAGATACGTTAACAGCTCAGTTAAAGGACATGAAAAGAAACTCACGTCTGGTAGGTCATTATCATAGATTCAATCTATAGGGGAGTGCTTATTAAGTAGTTAAAACAGCAAAGGAAAAGTAGATTGTCATCCTGAGGTGCTTTATGAAAAAATTTAGACTTCCACAATAGAAGTGTTATGGGAATGAAACCATCTCTGATTTCAGGTTAGGATGTGTTTGTTAGATATTGTCCCCATGTCAGATAAAACTATTTCTTTAATGTAATACATTTATGATCAGGAGGTTTTCACAGAGAAATGTGTTTGCAAACACTTCTCCACTGAAATAAATCACTCAACAACCACATCTTAAGGACTATATTAGAGATGTAACTTTTTGCTAATCTTATCCTTGCACAGGAAAATAAAACAATTTTGAAAGTTTCCCCCCGTGGATGAGATTACAAGGATGTTGATGCTTGTGTTGTTGAAGGCTCTCATGGCCAGAATCACTGGGTTGTTGCAAGTTTTCTGGGCTCTATGGCCATGTTCCAGAAGCATTCTCTCCTGACATTTCACTCATATTTATGGCAGGCATCCTAAGAGGTTGTGAGGAACTCTGTAAAAGGACATCTTTCTGTAAAAGGACATCTTATGTGATATTAATATTTTCATTTTCTTTCTTACAGGGAGTGCTATACGATCTTGATAAGGTGCGTTTTTTAATAACTAGTTAAACTGAAATAAACCGATCAACTGAATCTTCTTTTGTAGCAAAATATAACATTAGCTGAATGATTTCTGGCGCAAAAGAGGCCTTTGGAATGTTCCATCATTACTTATGGAGATAATGTTTCAATGTTGTTGTTATGTGCCTGAACATCAACTCCAGTGTATAGCAACCCCATCATGGGCTTTTTTTGAGAAGGTTTATTCAGAGAAGGTTTGACATAGCCTGCTTGTCAAGCTAAGAGAATATAGCTTACCAGTTGTTTGCATTCCTGAACAAAGATGAAAGCAAGGTCTCCCAGAGTGCTTGGCCTCCATTCATCGCAATTTGTCCATCTATCTGCAGCAAACACTTTCACTCCAGAAGAATTATTTCAAAGAAAGTGGCTTGAGGACTATTGACATGGAAAGGAGTAACCAACTGTAGCCCAGTTTTCTACCCTCGGTATCATTTAGGATTGCTAAATATGCAATAAAATTTGGAGAAACAAAAGTCAGCATTACCAGAAGTGCAATTGTGTAGTTGAAACATTCATATTTTCAACATTAGATAGTGCAGAGGTGATTTCACACCTTTCCATGAGAGCAAGTTCACTTTTAGAGCCGCAGTGACGCAATGGATTAAACCCTTTTGCCGGTTGAACTGCTGACTTTAAGGTTGGTGGTTTGAATCTGTGAGGCGGGGTGAGCTCCCATCTGTCAGCTCCAGCTTGTGGGGACATGAGAGAAGCCTCCCAGCTGGATGGTAACACATCTGGGCATCCCCTAGGCAACGTTTCTGTAGGCAGCCAATTCTCTCACACCAGAAGCGACTTGCAGTGTGTTCTCAAGTCATTTCTGACTTTTAAGAAGACTGTCAAAGGTATTTAGAGAGGTTTAGAGCCATACTGTAGGTCCAAATGAACACTTTCCCTCACTGGTTTAAATGGTAGATTAAACTCAATATTGAATAGGTACTTGGCTGTTTAACATAGTATTTTGGTATATAGTTTTATTCTATTTTGAGGAGAATTCTAAAATACCCAAGAAGGTGTTTATCCCTATAAAATAATCAAACCCTTTTTATCAATTAAAGTACTAGGGTTAAATTTGAAGTACACTGTTTTAACTACATAGGCTTACTATGAAATCAGGCATATTCCCCTTCTAAAGAAAGTGTTCTGTTTATTTTGAATCAAACCAGTCTGCTATGAAATTATCAAGAGTTCTCCAAAAACACTAATCAGTTCTCCTAACAGAGTCTATCTATCATTCTTCTCATTCTAATTATTTTAAATATATTTTTTGCAGCAAATGAAAGCAATTGAAAGATATATGAGAAAGCTGGAGTTCCACATCAGCAAGGTAATCAACTATCCTTTCATCTTGCTTCTAACTTTGTTCTTAAGCAATTTATCAAATGCCTGTCTAACAATATCCAGTATTCCAGAAAAAACTCCTGACAAAGCAGCCCTTCAAACAGACTTATTCTAGGTCTAGCGCTGTCAGCTAGAAACCGTATATGGAGTTCACAGTGTGTTCCCATTGTTGCCTTCACACAGTCACTCAGCATCAAGCTTTCCTGCGTCATGTGGCAGAGTTGGGGATGCAAGACCTTGATAACTCTATACATGCATCCCTTGCCTATGCATGCTGTAAATGCTGTGCCTGGGTTTCTACTAGTGGTGTGCATTTGTATGGAATTGCTGTTCGTTTTGTTTAGTTTCATTTCTTTTGAATCAGTTTTATATTTGTCCCGTTTCTGAAAACAGGGCTCCTATACAAATAGAATTTTCGCCACACATGGAGGGAATTTTGACCCCTTTTAGCCCACCAACTTTTTAAATGTTTGGGTCTTCCTCAGAGTACTGTTGTTGTTGTTGTTGTTGTTGTTGTTACCACCCATTGGCACACATCAGCTGTCATGGGAAAGCATACCTCTCTCAGACTCAGCTTAAGGTCTCAGAATAACTATTGTTATTATTATTATTATTAACACGCATTGGCACACATCAGTTGTAATGGGAAAGCAGCCCTATGTCAGTACCTACTTCTTGTTACGCAGCCCGAAATGAAAGGAAAATGAAAGCAAGCATGGTGACCGTGGAGCTTTCTCTTTCATGTCGCCTTTTGTTTCATCCGAAAATGGCATATTTTGTTTCGTGCATCCGAATGGACAATACTGAACGAATAGTCGAATGAAACAGATGAAACAAATACCATGCATATCACTAGTTTCTACCCAGTAGTTAGGTATTTGTATTTCAAAAAGATACAAAGAACTTTGAAAATGCAGGGTTTCATGTCTTCTGTAATAGTGACTCATGGATCAAATAAGGAGATCCTCGAAGATCCTGAGATTTGGTATCAGACCTGTTGCTCTGATGTTACTGCTACCTCTGTTCACCAACCCAGTCCTCCAAATGTCAGCAGCAAAAGCAAAGGGATGGAGTCTTGCAGTATTGGAAAATGTGGTGCTGAAGAATGATGTGTTCAATTGCTTCCCATGGTGTGAAAAACAGAAGCAGGGATCCTGTTATAACTCCTTATTGCACTATATCTGATTCATTCTTCAATGCCCACCTTATCAGCACAACAGAACTCCTTCACTCCGACATGCTATCCTGGATTTTATAGTGAAATCAGAGTGTAATTATAGTCATGGCAATCTCATGCTCATAATCCTGATTACCAAACATAGTTGCCTATCAGGGTGCCAACCCAGGTATTTTGAGCATGGAAGCCCTGGCTCTCCTATAGCATTTCTATGGTACAGCATTCATGATGTGTCTTTGTTATTCCCATATGCACATATCAAATATTCATCAAGAGAACAGATTCCATAAAAACATGTTCGCTGCCAGAAAAAATCTCATGCAGCAGGGTACTTTCTGTTCAAGTCCCTCCCACTCAGAACAAAGTGATTTCAGTGTGTTTAAAGCAAGAATGAATTGCTACAGAGAGGTAGGGGGGAACAATATTCAAACCCTTCAGTACATTAACTTTTTGTTCTGTAACCCATGGTAACAAGTAAAGGCAACTTGATGTGAACCAGATTTTAGAAGACCCAAAATGTAAGCAACAACTGCTAAAACATTTGCATGGAAAACAGCAAAACCTAGATAGCTGCAAGGATAGGTAAAGGTAGGTAAATGTTTTCCCCTGACATTAAGTCTAGTTGTGTCCGACTCTGGGGGTTAATGCTCAACTCTGTTTCTAAGCTGAAGAGCCATAGTTGTCTGTAGACACCTCCAAGGTCATGTGGCCGGCATGACTGTATGGAGCGCTGTTACCTTCCTGCTGAAGTGGTACCTATTGATCTACTCAGACTTGCATGTTTTCGAACTGCTAGGTTGGCAGAAGCTGGGGCTAACAGCAGGAGCTCACCCTGCTCCCCGGATTCAAACCGCCAACCGTTCAGTCAGCAAGTTCAGCAGTTTAATCCTCTGCACCATCGGGGGCTCCTAGTTGTAAGGATAAACACATTATTTTCCAGTGACAGTTGTATCTTAAAGTTAAACTCTAAAGAGAAAACACATGGAGGAAAACAAGAAACATGGTCACTCATTATCAGAGCTCTGTATTCTTGCGGATTAGTTCTATTCATGTAGAAAGAGAATGGTATACCCTTATTAACAAAAGTAAGCAACAAATGGCAACTATTTATGATAGCTCTTGGTGGCGTGATTCATTGAAATAAATACATGGCAGTATTCATAATACTGGGGTTTAGACTATTGTTGTTATTACTCATACATAGCTAGGCCAACAGAGAGGAACTGTCACCACATTCTGGCCCTTTAAAGTCCTACACATTAGAACTTGTTTGGATGCCTGCCTAGTAAAATATTTCTTAGCTGCTGAGTTGGAGTCTTCCTTAGCAAAATCTGCTGTTAAATTGAGCTTATATTGAGAAGTCATAATGGCTTATCTCCAATGATAATTTTTTGCTAGATGAAAATGCTTCTATTCATGATAGGTTGGGGCACACAGCATCCATAGCTCTAAGAGTATAGCCTGTTAATATCGATTTGATTTCACTTTAACTGCCGTGACTTCATCATGTAGAATGGAGCCGCGGTGGCGCAATGGATTAAACCCTTGTGCCAACTGGACTGCTGTCCTGAAGTTTGGGTTGATGATCTGAAGGTTGCTAATTCGAACCCACGAGAAGGGGTCTGTCAGCTCTAGCTTACGGGGACATGAGAGAAGCCTCCCAGCAGGATGGTAATACATCTGGGCACCCCCTGGGCAATGTCTCTATTGACAACCAATTCTCTCACACCAGAAGTAACTTGCAGTATGTTCTCAAGTCGCTTCTGACACGATAAAAAAAATCACATGGAATGCTTGGATTTGTAGCTTAGCAAGATTTTGAGAAAGCTGGGAACTGTAATTCAGGAAACTGGACTAGGATTCCCTAGCTGTGAATTATAGATCCCAACCAGGCAGAAAACTCCAGGATTTTTTTACAGAATTTTTAACATCTCCTCAACTACAAAGACACTCAGAGGTGCCTACAAAATATTAATTTATCTTCAGGCTTACAGTGTACATAAGTATTACATAACTATTATGTGAGATACATTTTTGCTGTGTCTTGTGGGCTACCTCCCTCCCATATATAGCCATGACAGAGTAGCGTCAAACTGCTAAAAGTGTGTATTGCAGACGGATTCCACATGTAAAGGATTGTGCTGTATGCATCAGGAACAAAGAGGTTTCAACTTTAATTTGAAGCCTTTGCCAAGTATATCTAACAGCTACTTCAAACATGGATATTGTACATGGTTCATATTTCATTGCAATGATTGCCAATATTACTAGGTACTGACAGATGGCTTTATTCCAACTGATGTAGAAGCCTAATTGTTCTCCTTTCTTTCCTCTGAAGTAACCTTTTTAATGCAAAACTATGTTACTGCCATATTTCATCCTATACTGGGAATTAGCCAAAGATGGTAGAGCTAACAAGCTAGAATCCTTTATTTAGAAAAACTTGGTTTTTAAAGAAATCTTAATGAGAAGAGGAAGCTTTAAACAAAATCTAAAGTCATCATGTCTAGAAGCCTGTAAAGATGAGGTACAAATTCCTGACAGTTGCTTTGTTCTCATCCCAAAAATGGAGAGTGCTATTTTCACACTGAATTATTGTCTAAATATGTGGCATCAAATCTAAGGATGTTTACTCATAGATTTTTCTAAGGAAAAATACCAAAACCTTTTCAGTTGCTCTGTTTTAAGTTTATTTTTGTTGGCTTTTGATTTTTTTGAAACCTTAATGAGTCATTGTTGTTCCTATCAGGTTGATGAGCTCTTTGAAGCATATTGTATCCAAAGACGGCTGCGTGATGGTGCGAGTAAAATGAAACAAGCATTTGGGTTGTCCCCTGTCAGCAAGGCAGCTCGGGAGAGTTTGTCTGAAATCAACAAAAGCTACAAAGAATACACAGAGGTACATAGTTATTTAGTTTTGTCTGAGGAATTTACCACTAAGCATATGGGATCATTGACAGAATGTCAATAAAATTGATTGTGAAAAGCAGAGGATTGAATGTCTAAAATATAGAACCGATCGCTACTCCTTATCAGTGTGCTTCAATATGCGCTCTTGTAGACAACATGGTAGTGTATGGTGCGAATTTCCTATTGCCATCTTAAAATTATGAGAGCAGTGTTCTGCTAGTGCTTATTTGGCTATTGGTGAAAATTAGTTGTAGGAGGACCATTTTAAAATTTAATAATTCAAAGGTCTGAGGAGCCAGAGGAAATGGCCTCTTAACTGGAAAGAATCAAGTTGCAGCGGAATAATAAGGAAGATTAAAGTCAATATTAGGTTAAATCTAGGTAGCGAACTTTGAAAGATGCCTTTAAGGCAAGGATTATTTATTTATCGTGTCAGAAGTGATCTGAGGTACAGTTATAATTTATTTTTAAAACACACGCGAAGTCAAAAATTTGGCATTATACTAGATTTCCCTTGACCAGAAGCTGGCCATTTGGAGTGCCTCTGGTGTCACTATGAGAAGGTCCTCCATTGTGCATGTGGCAGGTCTCAGGCCACACTGTAGCAAGTGGTCTGTGGTCTGCTCCTCTCCACACTCACATGTCATGGATTCCACTTCGTAGCCCCATTTCTTAAGATTGTCTCTGCATCTCGTGGTGCCAGATCGCAGTCTGTTCAATACCTTGTTGCCCAGTCTTGTGCATGCCCAGGAGAGAGTTTCTCATCTGGTATCAGCCATGGATTGAGGTCCCGGGTTTTAACCTGCCATTTTTGGACTCTCGCTTGCTGAGGTGTTCCTTTGAGTGATTATCTATGTGCAGCCTGTGGTCTCCACAGGGTCCAAAAGGTGCCCCTTTGATATCCCCTTTGTTTGCTTTCTTGAAAAGATTCTTAGACATCATTGCCCCCTGCCCCAAATATTGCAGTAGCTGTGAATAACTGCTGTAGCCCAATATGTTTTTTATTTCAGTTTTGGGAGGAATGATCCTAATACATCTGTATGTGAAAGATTTGTTTGCAAATGACCAATTGATAAAAATATAGAACAGACCATAGCTTTTTAGATGTCCTGAGAAAATTTTAAGATTGCGTCTTGCTCCAGTAGGCCATGACTAGTGACAGTATCAGGTTATCTCTCTGGATATTGGGGCAAAGTCTAGAACAGTGGTTCTCATCCTGTAGGTCCCCAGATGTTTTGACCTTCAACTCCCAGAAATCGTAACAGATGGTAAACTGACTGGGATTTCTGGGAGTTGCCAGCCAAAACACCTGGGGACCCACAGGTCTGCTCTAGGAGAAAGGAACTGGCAGTTTCCAGGGACGCATTCTCAACTTCATCTGTTCTCATTTACTTGACTAGGAGTTTCTTTCTTTCCCCATCCTCTAGGTTCGAGCCTTTCAAACATTTCGTGTCAGTGTCACACTTTTTAGACATACATCATTTTATGACACAGTAATTCAGTGTTACTAGCAAACTGGAAGTTAAACCAACACTTTTTAAGATATATGGACACATACATAAATTGTAATAATGAAATGTATGGGGACACAATATGGTTCATGAAAACCTTTCATCTATATATTTTTAAATATATGATTTGGAAGATAATAACACATATTTCCAAGGGTTTTGTCATTTGTGAGTAACAATATGTTACTAATACTAATATTAATGTTACTAATACTAATCAGCACTGCTGCTGTGTAAAAATGCATGCAACTTGATGTTGCTTATTTCACATAGACTCAGAGGTTTCTTGTTGTGTTCACACAACACATCTACATATTGCAACCGACATATTGTTTTGTGACACATAGTTTGGAAAGCTCTACTCTATTCAGTGGTTCCCAACATTTGGTCCTCCAGATGTTTTGGACTTCAGCTCCCACATTCCTGACAATTGATCATGCTGGCCAGGATTTCTGGGAGTTGAAGTCCCAAATACCTGGAAGACTAAAGATTGGGAACCACTGGTTTACAACATTCTTGTTAGCCTCTGTTTTGGCGGCTTCAGAAATAATAATAATAATTCTTACCCACTTCTTCTGACAGCTCAAGGGGGGGCACAACATAGTTAAGACACCTCATCATAAAAATGTTAGGTAAATACATATCTTAAAACATATTTCCGTAAAATATTTGAACACATGGAACAATTTAAAGTTCATTGTTGAAAACTGGAAGAAAGAGGTCTCCAGATGTCTCTTAAATTACACCTAATCATAAATAAAGAATGTGTGCTATGGTTAGTTTTAAAGAACTTTTATATTTTTAAATTGGCATGGTTAATCTGATAATACATTTTCTGTTTTTCCGTACAGAACATGTGTACTATTGAAGGGGAACTGGAAAATCTAATGGGAGAGTTCAGCATCAAGATGAAAGGTAATAGTATTGCCTTTCATCCCCTTTTGTGCACAAATGTTTCAGTGAGAGCTCTGTATGTATGTTTCTCAAAGCATTGAGAGCTCAAACCAATTTAGATAAGAGGTTTGTTTTCTTTTCTTCTACCACACTGGTTATGGAAGTTTCAGAGCTTATTTTTGCTTCAATTGAGTCAGTTGTATATACAGGCAGTCACTAAATTACGAACAAGATAGGTTCTGTAGGTTTTTTTCTTAAGTTTAATTTCTATGTAAGTCAGAAAAAGTACATTTTTAAAATGTGACTCCAGCCCAAAATATATCATTTTTAGCTTCAGATAGCTTCGGGAAGGGTTAACACTCCTGTGGTGTTTGTTTTTTGCCCATGCCCCTGTACAGAAGATTTCACCACACTTTCTGCTCTTGTGATAATTGAATTTTGAAAAAAAATGGCTTGTTGTGGAAACAAGGGTTAGTGAGAAAGCTTCAATTGAGACACCTTTCCCTCATGATAACTCTTCTAAGAGTGAATTTCCCTTCCGAAGGGTAGATTTCTCTCACTTCCTGTTGTCTCATTCCCCTTCTTTACTATGAGTTTTTGCTAAGTTGAATGTTTGTAACACGAGAACCACATGTACTGAAATATCAAGTATTACAAAAAACTTTGCACAGAGTGTTTGTGCTTGTTTGTTAAATTTCACTATGCATTCCTTGTCAGAGAAAAAAAACTTTTAGTGATTCGAAGCACATCTTTTGTATAAACCTTTTAATATCCTAAACTCTGCCACTACCAGGAATTTTGAATGTCACATCACAACCGAGATGTTTTGAAGAGTAGAAACAGAGAAATAAGCAGTGAGAGAGATAAATGTCTTTAATATGTGTCTGGATATTAATGGGAATGTAATATGTTTTCAGAACTAAGTTTTTTAATCAATAGCATGCCTGTTCCACTCATAAGATTTAATATATTTGAATGGAACAGAAGCATCATTAGGAAAAGAAAGACTGTTGTCCTTTTTGTCACCATGGTTTTGTCTCTTTTCTCTCATTCTCTCTGAATAAGGTAGAATTACTTCCTTTATGTGTTTTGATCACATGAAATTGAACAAACCTTAAAATGTCTACATCAGGCATGGGCAAACTTCAGCTGTCCAGGTGTTTTGGACTTCAACTCCTACAACTCCTAACAGCTGATAGACTGCCAATTCTCTCACATCAGAAGTGACTTGCAGTATGTTCTCAAGTTGCTTCTGACACGCTTTTTTTTAAAGCTCAATGTTGAGATCACGAAAATTTGGCAACAGTAAAACATTTCTGAATGCACCAACTTACACAAATCTGTTAGCATCAACATGCAGTATGCTGTACACAGTGCGCTCTGCAGAAAATGCTTCAGCTGTGTTTCATAAAATAAGGAAATCAGCCTGTTTAGCAAGCTTTGCAAGTGCTGATTTATCATCAGTAAATGTTTGGTTTTATATCTATTTTAGATATGTTTATATACCAGTGGCCATGTAAAAATGTCTTGGGTTGAAAAGGGTCACCACTGGAAAAGGTTAAGAAGCCCTGCCCTGGAGTATCTGTGGGCAACTCCCCACCTGAGGTTTTGTGAGAGTGGATGCAACAGGCATGAGGTCCTCCCAATTTTTCCTGGAGCTGCCAGTGCAGACCTCTATCCTTCCATAATTTCCCATTTTTATCTCAATGAATTACTCGTTTGAATCAATACAGAGCAGCTTTCAATGCTCTGGTTCTAAACAGAGATAATGAAATTATGTGTTTTGTTAATCCTGATTTTGAGTCATTGCTAGGACCTAACTTTTAATAATAACAGCAAATTAAATGCAATAACTAGCTGATTTTTCCAGTCTTGCATAAATGCATAAACCCATAAATGTGGTTTATTTTCACAATGAAACCTTTTAAAAATTAGCCTATTGACATTGTAAAGGTCTAGTTCTCTTTTTCCCATATGCTCATAGCAACTAAAAGAATTAATAGTTTTCATGGAAAGATGAAGGAGTTTATTCAAGCAATGGGATAAAATGGGAGAAATACTTGTGAATCTAGGTTTCCATAAACTGGAAGATTTGATATATAAAACCCAACATTGAAACATGCCAGCTCTACGATTTGGATGTGTAATGTGCTAAAATATACACTGGAGCAGTTCTGCAATGAGTTGATGCAGGGCCATTTTTTTGCATGAGAGGGTAAATTCATTTTTCATTTCTTTTCTCTCACGTCTTTGCTTAGAGACCCATGTGCTTACAACTATATGGGAGGCAAAGATCAAGTTCTCTTAGTAAGACATCAAAAGGGAGATGGAGCCAGCAGCAGAGTGCTAGTAAATTTCAATTATTTATAAATAATAAATAAATTAGAAGGTGGGAGGTAATATGATCCCAACAGAGAATGGCTTTGTTCTGACTGTGGGGGAGGACAGGAGAAGCTGCTTTATATATTCACAGCCAAAGGAAGATCTCTTCGCAATAAGAATGAAGCTTGTGGGCCAAGCTGTGTCAAGACGTATTAAACCAACCATTACTATAAAGGCGACATTTACCCCAAGTAATGTTGCTTTAACAAATATTATGTGACAGTAGAAAGGAAATCAGTTCCAATGAATTAAGGATAGTGGGACACAAGAGATCTAACTCTTATTTCTGGATTTGACCCAGAAATCCTGTGACAAATATTTCTTGAGTG